>NC_056449.1:28936356-29061356 GCF_018296145.1 Oncorhynchus tshawytscha
ATTGGGAGGGGAGGGTTGTGTAGTGTGACAGTGGGAGGGAGGGTTGTATAGTGTGACAGTGGGAGGGGAGGGTTGTATAGTGTGACAGTGGGAGGGGAGGGTTGTATAGTGTGACAGTGGAAGTGGAGGGTTGTGTAGTGTGACAGTGGAAGGGGAGGGTTGTATAGTGTGACAGTGGGAGGGGAGGGTTGTATAGTGTGACATTGGGAGGAGGGTTGTATAGTGTGACAGTGGGAGGGGAGGGTTGTATAGTGTGACAGTGGGAGGAGGGTTGTATAGTGTGACAGTTTGAGGGTTGTATAGTGTGACAGTGGGAGGAGGGTTGTGTATGACAGTGGGAGGGGAGGGTTGTATAGTGTGACAGTGGGAGGGAGGGTTGTATAGTGTGACAGTGGGGGAGGGGTTGTGTAGTATGACAGTGGGAGGGGAGGGTTGTGTAGTGTGACAGTTTGAGGTTTGTATAGTGTGACAGTGGAAGGGGAGGGTTGTGTAGTGTGACAGTGGGAGGGGAGGGTTGTATAGTGTGACAGTGGGAAGGGAGGGTTGTATAGTGTGACAGTGGGAGGGGAGGGTTGTGTAGTGTGACAGTGGGAGGGGAAGGGTTGTGTAGTGTGACAGTGGGAGGGAGGGTTGTGTAGTGTGACATTGGGAGGGGAGGGTTGTGTAGTGTGACAGTGGAAGGGAGGGTTGTGTAGTGTGGCAGTGGGAGGTAGGGTTGTGTAGTGTGACAGTGGGAGGGGAGGGTTGTGTAGTATGACAGTGGGAGGGGAGGGTTGTATAGTGTGACAGTGGGAGGGGAGGGTTGTATAGTGTGACAGTGGGAGGGGAGGGTTGTGTAGTATGACAGTGGGAGGGGAGGGTTGTGTAGTGTGACAGTTTGAGGTTTGTATAGTGTGACAGTGGAAGGAGGGTTGTGTAGTGTGACAGTGGGAGGGTTGTGTAGTGTGACAATTTGAGGTTTGTATAGTGTGACAGTGGAAGGGGAGGGTTGTATAGTGTGACAGTGGGAAGGGAGGGTTGTGTAGTGTGACAGTGGGAGGAGGGTTGTGTAGTGTGACAGTGGGAGGGAAGGTTGTGTAGTGTGACAGTGGGAGGGAGGGTTGTGTAGTGTGACATTGGGAGGAGGGTTGTGTAGTGTGACAGTGGAAGGAGGGTTGTGTAGTGTGACATTGGGAGGGGAGGGTTGGGTAGTGTGACAGTTTGAGGGTTGTGTAGTGTGACAATTTGAGGGTTGTGTAGTGTGACAGTGGAAAGGAGGGTTGTGTAGTGTGACAGTGGAAGGGAGGGTTGTGTAGTGTGGCACTGGGAGGGAGGGTTGTGTAGTGTGACATTGGGAGGGAGGGTTGTGTAGTGTGACAGTGGGAGGGGAGGGTTGTATAGTGTGACAGTGGGAGGAGGGTTGTATAGTGTGACAGTGGGGGGAGGGTTGTATAGTGTGACAGTGGAAAGGGAGGGTTGTGTAGTGTGACAGTGGGAGGGGAGGGTTGTATAGTGTGACAGTGGAAAGGGAGGGTTGTGTAGTGTGACAGTGGGAGGGGAGGGTTGTATAGTGTGACAGTGGGAGGGGAGGGTTGTATAGTGTGACAGTGGAAAGGGAGGGTTGTGTAGTGTGACAGTGGGAGGGAGGGTTGTATAGTGTGACAGTGGAAGGGTTGTATAGTGTGACAGTGGGTGTGAGTGTGACAGTGGAGGGTTGTATAGTGTGACAGTGGGAGGGGAGGGTTGTATAGTGTGACAGTGGAATGGTTGTATAGTGTGACAGTGGGAGGGGAGGGTTGTATAGTGTGACAGTGGGAAGGGTTGTATAGTGTGACAGTGGGGGGAGGGTTGTATAGTGTGACAGTGGGAGGGGAGGGTTGTGTAGTGTGACAGTTTGAGGGTTGTGTAGTGTGACAGTGGAAGGGGAGGGTTGTGTAGTGTGACACTTTGAGGGTTGTGTAGTGTGACAGTGGAAGGGGAGGGTTGTGTAGTGTGACAGTGGAAGGGAGGGTTGTGTAATGTGACATTGGGAGGAGGGTTGTTTGGTGTGACAGTGGGAGGGGAGGGTTGTGTAGTGTGACAGTTTGAGGGTTGTGTAGTGTGACAGTTTGAGGGTTGTGTAGTGTGACAGTGGAAGGGGAGGGTTGTGTAGTGTGACAGTGGAAGGGAGGGTTGTGTAGTGTGACAGTGGAAGGGAGGGTTGTGTAGTGTGACATTGGGGGGGAGGTTGTGTAGTGTGACAGTGGGAGGGGAGGGTTGTATAGTGTGACAGTGGGAGGGGAGGGTTGTATAGTGTGACAGTGGGGGGAGGGTTGTATAGTGTGACAGTGGAAGTGGAGGGTTGTGTAGTGTGACAGTGGAAGGGGAGGGTTGTATAGTGTGACAGTGGGAGGGGAGGGTTGTATAGTGTGACATTGGGAGGAGGGTTGTATAGTGTGACAGTGGGAGGAGGGTTGTATAGTGTGACAGTGGGAGGGGAGGGTTGTATAGTGTGACAGTTTGAGGGTTGTATAGTGTGACAGTGGGGGGAGGGTTGTGTAGTATGACAGTGGGAGGGGAGGGTTGTATAGTGTGACAGTGGGAGGGAGGGTTGTATAGTGTGACAGTGGGAGGGGAGGGTTGTGTAGTATGACAGTGGGAGGGAGGGTTGTGTAGTGTGACAGTTTGAGGTTTGTATAGTGTGACAGTGGAAGGAGGGTGTGTAGTGTGACAGTGGGAGGAGGGTTGTATAGTGTGACAGTGGGAAGGGAGGGTTGTATAGTGTGACAGTGGGAGGGAGGGTTGTGTAGTGTGACAGTGGGAGGGGAAGGTTGTGTAGTGTGACAGTGGGAGGGAGGTTGTGTAGTGTGACATTGGGAGGGGAGGGTTGTGTAGTGTGACAGTGGAAGGGAGGGTTGTGTAGTGTGACAGTGGGAGGTAGGGTTGTGTAGTGTGACAGTGGGAGGGAGGGTTGTGTAGTGTGACAGTGGGAGGGGAGGGTTGTATAGTGTGACAGTGGGAGGGAGGGTTGTATAGTGTGACAGTGGGAGGAGGGTTGTGTAGTATGACAGTGGGGGGGAGGGTTGTGTAGTGTGACAGTTTGAGGTTTGTATAGTGTGACAGTGGAAGGGAGGGTTGTGTAGTGTGACAGTGGGAGGGTTGTGTAGTGTGACAATTTGAGGTTTGTATAGTGTGACAGTGGAAGGGGAGGGTTGTATAGTGTGACAGTGGGAAGGAGGGTTGTGTAGTGTGACAGTGGGAGGGGAGGGTTGTGTAGTGTGACAGTGGGAGGGAAGGTTGTGTAGTGTGACAGTGGGAGGGAGGGTTGTGTAGTGTGACATTGGGAGGGGAGGGTTGTGTAGTGTGACAGTGGAAGGGAGGGTTGTGTAGTGTGACATTGGGAGGGGAGGGTTGGGTAGTGTGACAGTTTGAGGGTTGTGAGTGTGACAATTTGAGGGTTGTGTAGTGTGACAGTGGAAAGGGAGGGTTGTGTAGTGTGACAGTGGAAGGAGGGTTGTGTAGTGTGACACTGGGAGGAGGGTTGTGTAGTGTGACAGTGGGAGGGAGGGTTGTGTAGTGTGACAGTGGGAGGAGGGTTGTATAGTGTGACAGTGGGAGGAGGGTTGTATAGTGTGACAGTGGGAGGGGAGGGTTGTATAGTGTGACAGTGGAAAGGAGGGTTGTGTAGTGTGACAGTGGGGGGGAGGGTTGTATAGTGTGACAGTGGAAAGGGAGGGTTGTGTAGTGTGACAGTGGGAGGAGGGTTGTATAGTGTGACAGTGGGAGGGGAGGGTTGTATAGTGTGACAGTGGAAAGGAGGGTTGTGTAGTGTGACAGTGGGAGGAGGGTTGTATAGTGTGACAGTGAGAGGGAGGGTTGTATAGTGTGACAGTGGGAGGGGAGGGTAGTGTGACAGTTTGAGGGTTGTGTAGTGTGACAGTGAGAGGGGAGGGTTGTGTAGTGTGACAGTGGGAGGGAGGGTTGTGTAGTGTGACAGTGGGAGGAGGGTTGTGTAGTGTGACAGTTTGAGGGTTGTATAGTGTGACAGTGGGAGGGGAGGGTTGTGTAGTGTGACAGTTTGAGGGTGGTGTGACAGTGGAAGGAGGGTTGTGTAGTGACAGTTTGACAGTGTGACAGTGGAAAGGAGGGTTGTGTGGTGTGACAGTGGAAGGAGGGTTGTGTAGTGTGACAGTGGGAGGAGGGTTGTATAGTATGACATTGGGAGGGAGGGTTGTTTAGTGTGACAGTGGAAGGGAGGGTTGTGTAGTGTGACATTGGGAGGGGAGGGTTGTGTAGTGTGACAGTTTGAGGGTTGTGACAGTGTGACAGTTTGCGGGTTGTGTAGTGTGACAGTGGAAGGAGGGTTGTGTAGTGAGACAGTGGAAGGAGGGTTGTGTAATGTGACAATGGGAGGGAGGGTTGTGTAGTGTGACAGTGGGAGGGGAGGGTTGTGTAGTGTGACAGTTTGAGGGTTGTATAGTGTGACAGTGGGAGGGTTGTGTAGTGTGACAGTGGGAGGGGAGGGTTGTATAGTGTGACAGTGGGGGGAGGGTTGTATAGTGTGACAGTGGGAGGGGAGGGTTGTGTAGTGTGACAGTTTGAGGGTTGTGTAGTGTGACTGTGGAAGGGAGGGTTGTGTAGTGTGACAGTGGGAGGGGAGGGTTGTATAGTGTGACAGTGGGAGGGGAGGGTTGTATAGTGTGACAGTGGGAGGGGAGGGTTGTGTAGTGTGACAGTTTGAGGGTTGTGTAGTGTGACTGTGGAAGGGAGGGTTGTGTAGTGTGACAGTTTGAGGGTTGTATAGTGTGACAGTGGGAGGGTTGTGTAGTGTGACAGTGGGAAGGAGGGTTGTGTAGTGTGGCAGTGGGAGGGGAGGGTTGTATAGTGTGACAGTGGGAGGGGAGGGTTGTATAGTGTGACAGTGGAGGGGAGGGTTGTGTAGTGTGACAGTTTGAGGGTTGTGTAGTGTGGAAGGGAGGGTTGTGTAGTGTGACAGTGGGAGGAGGGTTGTGTAGTGTGACAGTGGAAGGGAGGGTTGGTTGTGACTGTGGGACGGGGAGGGTTATGAGTGTGACAGTGGGAGGGGAGGGTTGTGTAGTGTGACAGTGGGAGGGGAGGGTTGTATAGTGTGACATTGGGAGGGAGGGTTGTATAGTGTGACAGTGGGAGGGAGGGTTTGTATAGTGTGACAGTGGAAGGAGGGTTGTATAGTGTGACAGTGGGAGGAGGGTTGTATAGTGTGACAGTGGAAGGAGGGTTGTATAGTGTGACAGTGGGAGGAGGGTTGTATAGTGTGACAGTGGGAGGAGGATTGTATAGTGTGACTGTGGGAGGGAGGGTTGTGTAGTGTGACAGTGAGAGGAGGGTTGTGTAGTATGACAGTGGGAGGAGGGTTGTGTAGTGTGACAGTGGAAGGAGGGTTGTGTAGTGTGACATTGGGAGGGGAGTGTTGTGTAGTGTGACAGTGGGAGGGGAGGGTTGTGTAGTGTGACTGTGGGAGGGTTGTGTAGTGTGACAGTGGAAGGAGGGTTGTATAGTGTGACAGTGGGAGGGGAGGGTTGTGTAGTGTGACAGTGGGAGGGAGGGTTGTGTAGTGTGACAGTGGGAGGAGGGTTGTGTAGTGTGACAGTGGGAGGGGAGGGTTGTGTAGTGTGACAGTGGAAGGGAGGGTTGTGTCGTGTGACTGTGGGACGGGGAGGGTTTGTAGTGTGACAGTGGGAGGGAGGGTTGTGTAGTGTGACAGTGGGAGGAGGGTTGTATAGTGTGACATTGGGAGGGGAGGGTTGTATAGTGTGACAGTGGGAGTGGAGGGTTGTATAGTGTGACAGTGGAAGGGGAGGGTTGTGTAGTGTGACAGTGGAAGGAGGGTTGTGTAGTGTGACAGTTTGAGGGTTGTGTAGTGTGACAGTGGAAGGAGGGTTGTGTAGTGTGACACTTTGAGGGTTGTGTAGTGTGACAGTGGAAGGAGGGTTGTGTAGTGTGACAGTGGAAGGACAGTGTAATGTGACATTGGGAGGGAGGGTTGTTTAGTGTGACAGTGGGAGGGAGGGTTTGTAGTGTGACAGTTTGAGGGTTGTGTAGTGTGACAGTTTGAGGGTTGTGTAGTGTGACAGTGGAAGGAGGGTGTGTAGTGTGACAGTGGAAGGGAGGGACAGTGACAGTGGAAGGGAGGGTTGTGTAGTGTGACATTGGGAGGGGAGGGTTGTGTAGTGTGACAGTGGGAGGGGAGGGTTGTATAGTGTGACAGTGGGAGGAGGGTTGTATAGTGTGACAGTGGGAGGGAGGGTTGTATAGTGTGACAGTGGAAGTGGAGGGTTGTGTAGTGTGACAGTGGAAGGAGGGTTGTATAGTGTGACAGTGGGAGGAGGGTTGTATAGTGTGACATTGGGAGGAGGGTTGTATAGTGTGACAGTGGGAGGAGGGTTGTATAGTGTGACAGTGGGGGGAGGGTTGTATAGTGTGACAGTTTGAGGGTTGTATAGTGTGACAGTGGGAGGGGAGGGTTGTGTAGTATGACAGTGGGAGGGGAGGGTTGTATAGTGTGACAGTGGGAGGGGAGGGTTGTATAGTGTGACAGTGGGAGGGGAGGTTGTGTAGTATGACAGTGGGAGGGAGGGTTGTGTAGTGTGACAGTTTGAGGTTTGTATAGTGTGACAGTGGAAGGGGAGGGTTGTGTAGTGTGACAGTGGGAGGGGAGGGTTGTATAGTGTGACAGTGGGAAGGAGGGTTGTATAGTGTGACAGTGGGAGGGGAGGGTTGTGTAGTGTGACAGTGGGAGGGGAAGGTTGTGTAGTGTGACAGTGGGAGGGAGGGTTGTGTAGTGTGACATTGGGAGGAGGGTTGTGTAGTGTGACAGTGGAAGGGAGGGTTGTGTAGTGTGGCAGTGGGAGGTAGGGTTGTGTAGTGTGACAGTGGGAGGGGAGGGTTGTGTAGTATGACAGTGGGAGGGGAGGGTTGTATAGTGTGACAGTGGGAGGAGGGTTGTGTAGTATGACAGTGGGAGGGGAGGGTTGTGTAGTGACAGTTTGAGGTTTGTATAGTGTGACAGTGGAAGGGGAGGGTTGTGTAGTGTGACAGTGGGAGGGTTGTGTAGTGTGTGACAATTTGAGGTTTGTATAGTGTGACAGTGGAAGGGGAGGGTTGTATAGTGTGACAGTGGGAAGGAGGGTTGTGTAGTGTGACAGTGGGAGGAGGGTTGTGTAGTGTGACAGTGGGAGGGAAGGTTGTGTAGTGTGACAGTGGGAGGGAGGGTTGTGTAGTGTGACATTGGGAGGAGGGTTGTGTAGTGTGACAGTGGAAGGGAGGGTTGTTAGTGTGACATTGGGAGGAGGGTTGGGTAGTGTGACAGTTTGAGGGTTGTGTAGTGACAATTTGAGGGTTGTGTAGTGTGACAGTGGAAAGGGAGGGTTGTGTAGTGTGACAGTGGAAGGGAGGGTTGTGTAGTGTGGCACTGGGAGGGAGGGTTGTGTAGTGTGACATTGGGAGGGGAGGGTTGTGTAGTGTGACAGTGGGAGGAGGGTTGTATAGTGTGACAGTGGGAGGGGAGGGTTGTATAGTGTGACAGTGGGGGGGAGGGTTGTATAGTGTGACAGTGGAAAGGGAGGGTTGTGTAGTGTGACAGTGGGAGGAGGGTTGTATAGTGTGACAGTGAAAGGGAGGGTTGTGTAGTGTGACAGTGGGAGGGGAGGGTTGTATAGTGTGACAGTGGGAGGGGAGGGTTGTATAGTGTGACAGTGGAAAGGAGGGTTGTGTAGTGTGACAGTGGGAGGGGAGGGTTGTGTGACAGTGAGAGGGAGGGTTGTATAGTGTGACAGTGGGAGGGAGGGTAGTGTGACAGTTTGAGGGTTGTGTAGTGTGACAGTGAGAGGGAGGGTTGTGTAGTGTGACAGTGGGAGGAGGGTTGTGTAGTGTGACAGTGGGAGGGAGGGTTGTAGTGTGACAGTTTGAGGGTTGTATAGTGTGACAGTGGGAGGGGAGGGTTGTGTAGTGAAAGTTTGAGGGACAGTGACAGTGGAAGGGGAGGGTTGTGTAGTGTGACAGTGTGACAGTGGAAGGAGGGTTGTGTGGTGTGACAGTGGAAGGAGGGTTGTGTAGTGTGACAGTGGGAGGGAGGGTTGTATAGTATGACAGTGGGAGGGGAGGGTTGTTTAGTGTGACAGTGGAAGGGAGGGTTGTGTAGTGTGACAGTTGTGTAGTGTGACAGTTTGAGGGTTGTGTAGTGTGACAGTTTGAGGGTTGTGT
Source organism: Oncorhynchus tshawytscha (assembly GCF_018296145.1). Lineage (NCBI taxonomy): Eukaryota > Metazoa > Chordata > Actinopteri > Salmoniformes > Salmonidae > Oncorhynchus > Oncorhynchus tshawytscha. The sequence goes on from NC_056449.1 coordinate 28,944,556, forward strand.
GTGTGGAAGGAGTGGTGAGACAGTGGAAGGGAGGGTTGTGTAATGTGACAAATGGGAGGAGGGTTGTGTAGTGTGACAGTGGGAGGAGGGTTGTGTAGTGTGACAGTTTGAGGGTTGTATAGTGTGACAGTGGGAGGGTTGTGTAGTGTGACAGTGGGAGGGGAGGGTTGTATAGTGTGACAGTGGGAGGGGAGGGTTGTATAGTGTGACAGTGGGAGGGAGGGTTGTGTAGTGTGACAGTTTGAGGGTTGTGTAGTGTGACTGTGGAAGGGAGGGTTGTGTAGTGTGACAGTGGGAGGGAGGGTTGTATAGTGTGACAGTGGGAGGAGGGTTGTATAGTGTGACAGTGGGAGGGGAGGGTTGTGTAGTGTGACAGTTTGAGGGTTGTGTAGTGTGACTGTGGAAGGGAGGGTTGTGTAGTGTGACAGTTTGAGGGTTGTATAGTGTGACAGTGGGAGGGGTTGTGTAGTGTGACAGTGGGAAGGGAGGGTTGTGTAGTGTGGCAGTGGGAGGGGAGGGTTGTATAGTGTGACAGTGGGAGGGGAGGGTTGTATAGTGTGACAGTGGGAGGAGGGTTGTGTAGTGTGACAGTTTGAGGGTTGTGTAGTGTGACTGTGGAAGGGAGGGTTGTGTAGTGTGACAGTGGGAGGAGGGTTGTGTAGTGTGACAGTGGAAGGGAGGGTGTGACAGACTGTGGGAAGGGAGGGTTATGTAGTGTGACAGTGGGAGGGGAGGGTTGTGTAGTGTGACAGTGGGAGGGAGGGTTGTATAGTGTGACATTGGGAGGGGAGGGTTGTATAGTGTGACAGTGGGAGGGGAGGGTTGTATAGTGTGACAGTGGAAGGGGAGGGTTGTATAGTGTGACAGTGGGAGGAGGGTTGTATAGTGTGACAGTGGAAGGAGGGTTGTAGTGTGACAGTGGGAGGGAGGGTTGTATAGTGACAGTGGGAGGGGAGGATTGTATAGTGTGACTGTGGGAGGAGGGTTGTGTAGTGTGACAGTGAGAGGAGGGTTGTGTAGTATGACAGTGGGAGGAGGGTTGTGTAGTGTGACAGTGGAAGGGAGGGTTGTGTAGTGTGACATTGGGAGGGGAGTGTTGTGTAGTGTGACAGTGGGAGGGGAGGGTTGTGTAGTGTGACTGTGGGAGGGTTGTGTAGTGTGACAGTGGAAGGGGAGGGTTGTATAGTGTGACAGTGGGAGGGAGGGTTGTGTAGTGTGACAGTGGGAGGGGAGGGTTGTGTAGTGTGACAGTGGGAGGGGAGGGTTGTGTAGTGTGACAGTGGGAGGAGGGTTGTGTAGTGTGACAGTGGAAGGGAGGGTTGTGTCGTGTGACTGTGGGACGGGAGGGTTTTGTAGTGTGACAGTGGGAGGAGGGTTGTGTAGTGTGACAGTGGGAGGGGAGGGTTGTATAGTGACATTGGGGAGGAGGGTTGTATAGTGTGACAGTGGGAGTGGGAGGGTTGTATAGTGTGACAGTGGAAGGAGGAGGGTTGTATAGTGTGACAGTGGAAGGAGGGTTGTATAGTGTGACAGTGGGAGGAGGGTTGTGTAGTGTGACAGTGGGAGGGGAGGGTTGTATAGTGTGACATTGGGAGGGAGGGTTGTATAGTGTGACAGTGGGAGGGGAGGGTTGTGTAGTGTGACAGTGAGAGGGGAGGGTTGTGTAGTGTGACAGTGAGAGGGGAGGGTTGTGTAGTATGACAGTGGAGGGGAGGGTTGTGTAGTGTGACAGTGGGAGGGAGGGTTGTATAGTGTGACAGTGGGAGGGGAGGGTTGTATAGTGTGACAGTGAGAGGAGGGTTGTGTAGTATGACAGTGGGAGGGGAGGGTTGTGTAGTGTGACAGTGGGAGTGGGAGGGTTGTGTAGTGTGACGGTGGGAGGGGAGGGTTGTATAGTGTGACATTGGGAGGGGAGGGTTGTATAGTGTGACATTGGGAGGAGGGTTGTGGTGACAGTGGGAGGAGGGTTGTATAGTGTGACAGTGGGAGGGGAGGGTTGTGTAGTGTGACAGTGGGAGGGAGGGTTGTATAGTGTGACATTGGGAGGAGGGGTTGTATAGTGTGACAGTGGGAGGAGGGTTGTATAGTGTGACAGTGGAAGGGGAGGGTTGTATAGTGTGACAGTGGAGGAGGGTTGTATAGTGTGACAGTGGAGGGGAGGGTTGTATAGTGTGACAGTGGGAGGGAGGGTTGTATAGTGTGACAGTGGGAGGGGAGGATTGTATAGTGTGACTGTGGGACAGTGAGAGGGGAGGGTTGTGTAGTATGACAGTGGAGGAGGGTTGTGTAGTGTGACAGTGGAAGGGAGGGTTGTGTAGTGTGACATTGGGAGGGGAGTGTTGTGTAGTGTGACAGTGGGAGGGGAGGGTTGTGTAGTGTGACTGTGGGAGGGTTGTGTAGTGTGACAGTGGAAGGGGAGGGTTGTATAGTGTGACAGTGGGAGGGGAGGGTTGTGTAGTGTGACAGTGGGAGGGGAGGGTTGTGTAGTGTGACAGTGGGAGGGGAGGGTTGTGTAGTGTGACAGTGGGAGGGAGGGTTGTGTAGTGTGACAGTGGAAGGGACGTGTGACTGTGGGACGGGGAGGGTTTTGAGTGTGACAGTGGGAGGGGAGGGTTGTGTAGTGTGACAGTGGGAGGGGAGGGTTGGTGTGACATTGGGAGGGGAGGGTTGTATAGTGTGACAGTGGGAGTGGAGGGTTGTATAGTGTGACAGTGGAAGGGGAGGGTTGTATAGTGTGACAGTGGAAGGGGAGGGTTGTATAGTGTGACAGTGGGAGGGGAGGGTTGTGTAGTGTGACAGTGGGAGGGGAGGGTTGTATAGTGTGACATTGGGAGGGGAGGGTTGTGTAGTGTGACAGTGGGAGGGGAGGGTTGTGTAGTGTGACAGTGAGAGGGGAGGGTTGTGTAGTGTGACAGTGAGAGGGGAGGGTTGTGTAGTATGACAGTGGGAAGGGAGGGTTGTGTAGTGTGACAGTGGGAGTGGGAGGGTTGTATAGTGTGACAGTGGGAGGAGGGTTGTATAGTGTGACAGTGAGAGGGGAGGGTTGTGTAGTATGACAGTGGGAGGGGAGGGTTGTGTAGTGTGACAGTGGGAGTGGGAGGGTTGTGTAGTGTGACGGTGGGAGGGGAGGGTTGTATAGTGTGACATTGGGAGGGAGGGTTGTATAGTGTGACAGTGGGGGAGGGTTGTGTAGTGTGACAGTGGGAGTGGGAGGATTGTATAGTATGACAGTGGGAGGGAGGGTTGTATAGTGTGACATTGGGAGGGGAGGGTTGTATAGTGTGACAGTGGGAGGATAGTGTGACAGTGAGAGGGGAGGGTTGTGTAGTATGACAGTGGGAGGAGGGTTGTGTAGGTGACAGTGGGAGTGGGAGGGTTGTGTAGTGTGACAGTAGGAGGGGAGGGTTGTATAGTGTGACATTGGGAGGGGAGGGTTGTATAGTGTGACATTGGGAAGGGAGGGTTGTGTAGTGTGACAGTGGGAGTGGGAGGGTTGTATAGTGTGACAGTGGGAGGGGAGGGTTGTATAGTGTGACATTGGGAGGGGAGGGTTGTATAGTGTGACAGTGGGAGGGGAGGGTTGTGTAGTGTGACAGTGGGAGGGGAGGGTTGTGTAGTGTGACAGTGGGAGGGGAGGGTTGTGTAGTGTGACAGTGGGAGTGGGAGGGTTGTGTAGTATGACGGTGGGAGGGTAGAGTTGTGTAGTGTGACAGTGGGAGTGGGAGGGTTGTGTAGTGTGACAGTAGGAGGGGAGGGTTGTGTAGTGTGACGGTGGGAGGGTAGAGTTGTGTAGTGTGACAGTGGGAGTGCGAGGGTTGTGTAGTGTGACAGTGGGAGGGTAGAAATGGGTGTTGTGTATTTCAAGCTCTTCTCCTTTGGGGAATCACACTGTGTTATCATGTCAAGCCTTATTCCCATAAATTGAGATTGTAAAGGCAATTTCCACATCACTCAAGTATGGTATGACATACAACAAATTCAACCTAATGGACTCAGCAGACACAAGTATGATTCATCCTACTGAAATAAAATGTTGTGTTTGTTTGTGCAGGGTAAGGAAGGAGCTTTTGTGGTGCGAGACTCCAGGCATGCAGGCGTCTACACTGTGTCTGTCTTCACTAAAGCCCCAGGGTAACTACTGCCTGTTTCAGCCATGTCACTCAGCTTCAATGACAGTCAGTTAAAGGGGCAATCAGCGATTGGTATTGGGACATCCCTAGCTCTGTCTATGAATTTGAAAGTGGTTACATGTCTCCAGCCCCATCCCTCAGCTTTTTACCAAAACAGTTGTGGGTTGTTTGTTTGAACTGCATATATATGGCATAGTTACATGATGATGAATCATGTTCAGATCCAACGTGCAGAAGATCCTGCGGGTGAAGCACTACCAGATCAGACAGTCAGAGGCAGAGTAGACGTCCACGTTTTACCTGGCAGAGAAATACCTGTTCAGCACCATTCCTGAGCTCATCCAGTACCACCAACACAACGCTGCAGGTATTTACGTTATCAGTGGCTCACCTGAGCTACCTAATACATCTGTTTACAGCCAGGCCAGTGTGACCTATTTGGACATGTACCACAAAACTGTGTTTGTTAGTCCGTTGAGATACAGGCATCTTCAGGGGTCATGTAAGGTTTCACCAGCACACGTGGATCTCCCACAGTAGAGAGGGAGATGGGAGAGGAGCGTTAATGTAGTTTGAAATGGTTCTATACGTTCTATGGCCCCGATGTTCTTCCCTTAGTATAGCGTGGAATCGTTTCCTTGCATCAACATTCTACAGAGGAAACTGCCTGTAAAATAATAGTTCATGAGTTCTATTGTTGAGGCAGAATAGCCTAATTCCTCTACATTATCTAACTCCCAGTGTATGCAAATATAGTTTTGTTGTTTCATCTTGACATTCAACCTGTGTGTGTGTGTGTGTGTGTGTGTGTGTGTGTGTGTGTGTGTGTGTGTGTGTGTGTGTGTGTGTGTGTGTGTGTGTGTGTGTGTGTGTGTGTGTGTGTGTGTGTGTGTGTGTGTGTGTGTGTGTGTGCGCATGCGTGCGTGCATGTGGTGTGGGTTCATGCATATGTGTATTCTCTGCAGGTCTGATCACGCGACTGAGGCATCCTGTCTCTCAGGGTAGAGAGAGCTCTCAGAGCCCTGCGGAACTCTCAGAAGGTCAGAGGTTGACCTGCTGCTTCTGTCTCCAGGCAGCCAGCAGCAATTTTGTTTGGTTATTGATTATGGAAGGTATCATAGAGATAGTTAGAGGACTCATTTTTGCATCTGTGCCATTATAGTGTCTGTTACAGCATGGGCAGATGAGTCCTCTAACTATCTCTATGGAAGTTTCCTAATCCTGAATTACATGACAATTCTAAAGATCAAACACAAAGCAGATAACACACCAGACGCTTATATGTTATAGATAAGTTACTGTGTAATAAAGATATGCTTAAACAACGCATATGCATGATAGTGAGAATTGGCATGTGTTTTGCTATTCTAAAAGCATTAGGACTGTGATGACATAAGTGGTGAAGTAAGGTAGACTTGTGTGATGAGGTACCCAGGTGTAGCAGCCCCAGCTGTTACCAATAGGCAGGCAGCTCCACCACACCCTGAAAACGTCCAGACAGGAGGGACTACCTGGAGGAGAATGTGGCAGGCAACCACAGTGTACCATGTTGTGTTCAGCCTTGATGTATTTTCCAATAATTGCATTAGTATGCCATTATTACCTCTGCACTCTCTCTCCCCCTTACACTCTTTCTTTCCTTCCTCCCTCTCCCCCTCCCTCTCTCTCCCCCTCGCCCCTCCCTCCTTCTCCCCCCTCCCTCTCTCTCACCCTCGCCCCTCCCTCCTTCTCCCTCCCTCTCTCTTCCCCTCACCCCTCCCTCTCTCTCCCTCCTCCCTCCCTCTCCCATCTCCCCCTCTCTCCCCCCCCCCCCTCTCCGTCCTCCCTCTCCCCCTCCCCCCTCTCTGGTCTTCTCCTGAGGTCATCAAGTACTGCAAGTTCAGCAGCAAGTCTGACGTCTGGTCCTTTGGTAGGTTTATTCATCCTCTCTGAGACCGTCTGGTCCTTTGGTAGGTTTATTCATCCTCTCTGAGAGAGTCTGGTCCTTTGGTAGGTTTATTCTTCCTCTCTGAGACCGTCTGGTCCTTTGGTAGGTTTATTCATCCTCTCTGAGACCATCTGGTCCTTTGGTAGGTTTATTTGTTTCTCTGTGAGACTGTTGTCAGACACTGAGCTTCTTCAAATTCTAAACTGTTATCATATTAGAGGTATGATGAATGAATGTTGAATCTCCTCTCCTCCCCTTCTCCCCACTCCTCTCCTCCTGCCCTCCCCTTCTCCCCACTCCTCTCTCCTCCCCTCCTCCTCCCCTCTACTCCCCCTTCTCGCCTCTCCTCTCCTCCAGGTGTGTTTATGTGGGAGGTGTATACTGAAGGGCGTCTGCCCTATGAGAACCGGTCTAATCTTGAGGTGGTGGAGGCCCTGAATGCAGGTCTGAGGCTGCTAAAACCCAGACAGGCCCCAGAGGCTGTGCACCTCCTCATGGAGTGGTGCTGGAAGGAGGTGGGTGGGAAGGACCTACCTGTTTCACACCTGTAGCTTACTGACTCACCTGTACTGTTAGTGTAGTGCGGGTGGGTGTAGTGTAGTGTAGGTGGGTGTAGTTGGGTGGGTGTGTGTGGGTTGGTGTAGTGTGGGTGGGTGTGGTTGTAGTGTGGGTGCGTAGGTGTCTGGTTGTAGTGTGGGTGGGTGGGTGTAGTGTGGGTGTAGTGTGGGTGGGTGTAGTTCGGTGGGTGGGTGTAGTTGGGTGGGTGGGTTTAGTTGGGTGAGTGTGGGTGTAGTTGGGTGAGTGAGTGTAGTTGAGTGTAGGTGTAGTTGGGGGTGTGTAGTTGGGGGGGGTTTGGGGTCCGAAGGACCGAGTTTGGGAAATATTGCAGTAGACAGACTCACCTTTACCTTAGTGATTCAGCTTGGTCGGTTGGTTCACCTGTACCTTACTGATTCAGCTTGGTCGGTTGGTTCACCTGTACCTTACTGATTCAGCTTGGTCGGTTGGTTCACCTGTACCTTACTGATTCAGCTAGGTCGGTTGGTTCACCTGTACCTTACTGATTCAGCTTGGTCGGTTGGTTCACCTGTACCTTACTGATTCAGCTAGGTCGGTTGGTTCACCTGTACCTTACTGATTCAGCTTGGTAAGTTGGCTCACCTGTTCACCTGTTCACCTGTACCTTACTGATTCAGCTTGGTCGGTTGGTTCACCTGTACCTTACTGATTCAGCTAGGTCGGTTGGTTCACCTGTACCTTACTGATTCAGCTTGGTAAGTTGGCTCACCTGCACCTTACATAATGTCTTGTGATTGATCTGTCTTTTCCTGTGTAGAAACCAGATGACCGTCCCTCCTTTGCTCTCCTGCTGCACGAGCTGGCCTCACTCTCAGACCTCTGAGCCTGAACAAACAAGCTTTTCAGCCAAACCTGGTGTGCTAACCAGCTATCCGCGGTGAATCATGCCAGAATAATTTTGCTCAACCAAACTGAAGATACTGTATGAAATATACTTAGCTAGCTGTGGTTATGTTATTTATTAATTTCCTTCAAGTTTCTATTTATTTTGTAGCAAATCATATTTTTATAAAATGTAGAAATCTACTTCTATTGTGTCTTGATACATTTTTTTTCTGTCTATTGTGTTAATTAGTTGTTTCATAAGCTTACTTTAGTTTGATTTTACTGTCTGTCGCTCAAAGTCTGACCATCAGAGGGCACCCACAACCCATTACCCATGATGTCATAATGCAGGCTATTCCCATCATCTACAGACTTTCTTATGTACTAGGATCTCTGTATAGCAGGCTACTGCAGTCCTAATACCAAATAACCACAATGCATAATACTCATTACAGTTCACTTGTCTATACAGTAACTGTAGTAGTCTAACTGTAGGTGGTTTTAATGTATCCAGTGTTCTCACACAGACACACAAACACACTGCCCTGATAAAGTATGAACTGAGTCTGGGGGTTCCAGACAGCCCTACATGCCTGCTCTGGTTGCTGTGACAACGAGGTCTGACTGGGTACAAGAACTGGCATAGTAATACCCTGTCAGGCAGAAAGTATACATAGAATTACAAGTATGATCTCTGTGGGAGTATGGATGTATCTAGATGAATATAATAGATAAATAGAGATATATGGACATATACAGGAGTAGATAGATATAGATAACTCTATATAGTAGGGTACCTATGCAGTTTTAGGGCTATTCCATTAAATCTCTATACAATCCATTGTAAGGTGACAGAATGAAAACTCAAAATATTTAGTTTTCTTCTAAAAACACCTGTGCCTCTATGGCATACTAGGCCTATACAGTTATGTCAAGGACTGGACGCTGTATCCTGTGTAGTTGATGTGATCAAAGTTCAGTTTGACACCACCTGTCCTGGAAACCGGGTCATTGACTTGCCGGTGCTGTGCATGGTAAGTAAGTAATATCCTGCAATATCCAATCAAATGGAAATGGGGAAGAATGTGAAGCACGTTTCAATGATGTCCTAATGGCTATGATATAATTTCAAGGGGAATAGTTTGTAGAGAATAGCGATAGATAGGTGACATTGCAAATACATTGTTTCATTTTGACGATACAATAGCCTCATCGCAAGGTAGAGTGTTGGTCTGTGCAACAACATTGGCCATATTCAGCACAACAGTTCCATCCTCCTGCCTGTGTGTGAGTTACTGTCTCTTTAAGGAAATGCACTTGCAGCCATTTTCTGCTCTTTGTGTGGGGTGGATTATAACGGATAGGCGATGAGAGAATCGAGATCATCAGTCGGAGAAAAGGCCAGAAAAAACCGTCAGTAAAACATAGGATTTTCGTCGCGGAGTTAGACATTGTCCGCCCAAATCTCCCTGGACGGGCATGCAAGTTGCAGGTAAGTGCAAAATGTAACGGAATATGCTGCCAGCACACGGCAAATATGTGCGGGTAGCCTACGCTCGCTTCTCGACGGGAGGCTGCGATTGATGTTGAGAACCTGCGATGTGTTTCCCCTCTCTTGCATGGTGCACCATCATTTTACCATTGGAAGCAATTCATGTCTTTATTTTTTTACATTGAAAACAAACGCATCGGATTCGATCATTCATTTTTGCGACCGTTTGCCTCTTCACTTATTCCGTGATGTGAATGAACCCCCCGTTATTTCAGGCAGTGTATTGATAGCGTCATACTACGAGAGATGGGTGGGGTGGCAGAGGCTATAAGAAAAAATGCGTTTTCTTAATTTTTACATGAAAATACTACGGGAGATATGAATATCACACAATACATTTGATTGTCTTAATAAAACATACAACATTTATACAATTTATTTTATAGGTAAATGTTCCAATAGATATATTGGCTACAGCTAGTGGAGGTTAGGTATTTAACGTGTGCTCTACCCGTAGACTACATTCCTTATAGTTTAGATTTTTTTAAATCATACACTGAACAAAACTATCAACGCAATATGTGTTGGTCCCATGAGCTGAAATAAAAGATCCCAGAAATGTACCATATACACAAAAAGCTTATTTCTCTCAGATTTTGTGCACACATTTTTTACATCTCTGTTAGTGATAATTTTATCCTTTGTCAATATAATACATCCACCTGACAGGTGTGGCACATCAAGAAGCTGATTAAACAGCATGATCATTACACAGGTGCACCTTGTGCTGGGGACAAATAAAGGCCACAAAAATTTGCTGTTTTGTCACACAATGCCACAGATGTCTGAAGTTTTGAGGGAGCATGCAATTGGCTTGCTGACTGCAGGAATGTCCACCAGAGCTGTTGCCAGAGAATGTAATGATAATTTGTCTATCATAAACCACCTCCAACATCGTTTTAAAGGGGGTAATAAAGCCATTTAGTGGGGAAAACCTCATTCTGATTGGCTGGGCCTGGCTCCCAAGTGGGTTGCCTACACCCTTCCAGGCCCACCCATGGCTGTGCCCCTGCCCAGTCATGTGAAATGTATTCACTATTGACTGACTTCCTTATGTGAACTGTAACTCAGCATAGTATTTGAAATTGTTGCACATTGCGTTTTACATTTTTGTCCAGTATATTTTCTAATAGGACTTTTAAGTGGGCTATCAGCAATTTGTTACAATGTTTTCGTTAAGCATCACCTCATTGACAAAAGGCAGGTTTACAATGTAGACAAATGTTCATTGTATGATGCGTCCTTCCAACCCGGGCCCATGATGCTGTTCTGGCCAAATGCACGGATGGCAGGTTCACCGTCTTCCATTATGTAGCCTTTTGATTCTCTAACCTCAAATTAATGTTTTTTTCCCCCACCTCTCAAATAATTAATAACCATTTTACTTTGTTTGACTGTAATACTTGAAAGATTTGTTTATTTGGGTCCCCATTAACTTTTGCAGAAGCAGCAGCTACTTTTTCTGGGGTCCACAAAAAACACAAAACATGACAAGTAACAAAACACTGATAGACAAGGACAGTCACACACATTTGAAATGCAATGACTAACAAGACAACTGTTTGAGCTGAATGTTATTTGATTATGTAGACAATCTATCATTTTTTGACAATATTACCAGACATGAATCAAGATGGGACAAGACCCCAGAGCCTGAACAACTAGTACAGTTGATTTTCTTGTGTCAAAAATGCAGAACATATTTTTATGTAACATACATACCTCTCCCCATCTTCACAACAACTTTGTCATTATGACTTGACCATGGTAAATGACCATCCAATGTTATACCTAGAAGTTTAGCTCAACTTTATCAATGGTCACACCCTTTATGTACAACTCCAGTTTAGGTCTTAGAGAATGTTTTGAACCAAATACAATGCATTTAGTTTTAAATGTATTTAATACCAGTTTATTATTAAAAACCTTCGAATACTGACTGTAACTCCTTATTTGGCTTTGGGTGCTGGCATGTAGAATATGGATTGATCCATGTACATAGCCATTCTACCTTCGTGTAAGACCAGTAGCAAATCAAATAGCTAAGAGTAACGGCCCAAGGCAACTGCCCTGAGGGACACCGCACTGTACATATGTGACCCATTTCAGGAAACTAGGCATATGTTGTGGGTCACTACTTCACAGGAGAACCGTTTGAACATAAACTTTGTTCGAGAAATGCCTTCTCGAACATGTGAACTTTCATGTGCCTTAATACCAAACTTGTATGCCATCTGTAAATACAAATGAAATTATTAAATTGCGAGCCTAGTTGGTTTAGCCACAGGTAAGTTAGCAACCTTCTCGCTAGCCATGATTGGGGCGGCAGGGTAGCCTAGTGGTTAGAGCGTTGGACTAGTAACCAAAAGGTTGCAAGTTCAAATCCCCAAGCTGACTAGGTACAAATCTGTCATTCTGCTCCTGAACAGGCAGTTAACCCACTGTTCCTAGACTGTCATTGAAAATAAGAATTTGTACTTAACTGACTTGCCTAGTAATAATAAATAAATTACAAATTGGCTGAGGTAATGAGTGGGCTGGACATGCTGAGAGATGAGTTTGGATTGGTCTGCCATATAGCATGGTTCTGTCTATTTGAGCTGGTCAGTATGTTTAGGTAATCCTGTCTAACGTGGCTTTTAAAATGTTTTTTTTTTAATGTATATATGTTTTTACATGTATCGCATAGTAAAACTGCCTAAGTGTTTCTCTCCACTTTCTGGAGGACCGAATATTGAAGTCAGTGGAATTCGAGTATGGTAGCTAAGGAGATGGAGAAAACGCCTGTCTCCGGATTACATCTTCGAACTAAGGACAACCATGGCATCCGACAGGAGACGCATCCATCCATGAATGATAGTCTCGCTAGCTACATTTTCAGATAATAGATGTTTCTAATTTTGACAGAAAGCGGTTTCATTTCAAGTTAAAGTGTACTATTAGCTAGCTAACATTAGCTTTCTGGCTCGCTAGCTGACACTATGTGTATTATCTTATTATTCGTATCTCAGAGCCATTTGCTTGGCTAGCTATAGACTGGGGCGGCAGGGTAGCTAACATTGAATCCAGTTGGTTAGCTACCTGCAGATTCATGCAGGGTAGTAACTCCATGAGTTGGGATTATGGTTCATTGTTAACCATTTTGTATGCGTTTGTAAATTCAGTCTGATCATCTACTCTGATTTCACTCTCCGCTGAGTGTGAGTGTGCCAGAGCGCAGAATAACTGATGAATATGGCCGGTGTCAGTAAACGTCTGCAAAAAAGCGTAATTAAATTATTGCCAGCAGCACAGTTACAGTCACCAACGCTCTGGATAACATCAAAATAGCCTAACCAGCTCTGCTAGGGTGAGTAAAATGGTCAGAGTGGTGTGTTTTCTCATTTGTCTGGATGTAGCTAACAAGCAAGCCAATGTTACCTTGGTGCTTGACTGCCGTTGAGAGGTGAGAACGTTCGGATCAACCCTACTCATCGGTCAAAGCGCACTGAACACTCCGAGAGCGAAACGCTCTGAATTTACAAACGGACAATCTGACAGCACAGTTGCAGTTACCAACACTCTGGATAACATAACAGCCTAACCAGCTCTGATAGGGCAAGTAATGATCCGTGAGCAGTTCTCTCATTTGGCTGGAAGTAGCTAGTTAGCTTGGGTGCTTGACTGCTGTTGTTACTACAGAACACTCGAATCAAACCTTCAAGAGATGGGTGGGGCTAAAGCTTAAGAGGGTGTGAACGATGCTGAATGGGTGTAGACAAGGAAGGGCTCTCCAGTAGTGGTACCAAAACATTCAGCGGCCATTTTCTCAAAAGTGAGTTTACAAGTTTAGCAACTTTCCGAGCAGAATTATTTTTCCATTGTTCCTTAACTGTAGTGTATGATATACCATTTTGTAGCTTTGAGTCTCTACTTTTATCTAATGTAAAAAAAACACTATTTAAAATGTTGCTACATTAGACCAATTTGAGCAGGTTGGTCACATATCGGATGTTAGAGAAGCTTCCATTGAAGAACACACTCTGGGTTCTATTTGGATAAATAACTCTCCAACCATGTGATAACAATGTATGATCAATAACATCAAAGACTGCAATGAAATCTGACAATACAGCTCCAACTGTCATCTTATTATCGATTTCTTTTAACCAATCATCTGTCATCTGAGTCAGTACAAGTACAAGTTGAGTGCCCTTCTCTATATTATAGGCATGCTGAAAGTCTGCAGTTCATTTGTACAATAGCATTGTATTTGGTCAAACACAATCCTCTCCATCAGTTTACTAAGAACAAGCAGCAAACTGATTGGACGGCTGTTAGACAAGCAACGTGTGCTTTACTATTTTTAGGCAGTGGAATTACTTTAGCTTCCTTCCACGCCTGTGGGGGACACACACTTATTTTGTATCACATTAGGCCCAACCTTTGGCACTTTGGGTTTCCTTGTTATTGCCAAAATGCTGTCATCTTCGGATTTTAGATTGTAAATAGTGTTCACACATTCAGTTACCTTATAATTTTCTGTCCTTCATTAAAAAATTCCTTATTGCTGGGAGCCAAATTCTTCACCCACAGTCACTCTTGTAATCCTCAAATACTTTAAGTACTTGATAGTTAAATGCTTCGTCCGGCACACTGAGAAGATCCTACATTAGTCCTAATTTCTCTTAACTGTTTGGCTAGAAATTAGACTGGGTTGGGTTGAATGCGGAAGACACATTTCAGTTTAACACGTTCAGTTGTGCAACTGACAAGGTATTCCTTTCCCCTTATGGTCACTACAGCCAATGGAAACTGATATTGCTTTAGTGAAGATATGATCAATGCAAATAGATGTGACAAATCCAACACTATTGGTAAAAAATATACCTCTCTGTTATCACACACATTATCAAGCATTGCACACGTATTATCTAAATACTGACTGTTTGCACTGAGCAGCACACTAAACAGCGCTGTTAGCACTTAGCAGCTCTGTTAGCACTTAGCAGCTCTGTTAGCACTTAGCAGCTCTGTTAGCACATAGAAGCTCTGTTAGCACATAGAAGCTCTGTTAGCACATAGAAGCTCTGTTAGCACATAGAAGCTCTGTTAGCACATAGAAGCTCTGTTAGCACATAGAAGCACTGTTAGCACTTAGAAGCACTGTTAGCACTTGTTGGCCTATAGCAGCACCCCAAAGAGGAGGTTTAGACGAGTCAGGTGAACTTGCAACCACAACACTTCAACACGTTGTTTTACGTTACAGCCTAATTCTAAAATGGATAAATAAAAAACATCAGCAATCTACACAAAAGACCCCATAATGACAAAGCGAAAACAGTTTTTTATTAATTTTAGCAAATTTATTTAAAATAAAAACAGATAAATTATTTACATAAGTGTTCAGATCCTTTGCTATGAGACTCAAAATTGTGCTCAGGTGCATTTTGTTTCCATTTATCATCTTTGAGATGTTTCAACAACTTGATTGGAGTCCACCTGTGGAAAATTAAATTGATTTGGAAATTATTTGGAAAGGCACATGCCTGTAAGGTCCCACAGTTGACAGTGCATGTAAGAACAAAAACCAAGCCATGAGGTTGAAGGAATTGATCGTAGAGCTCCGAGACAGGATTGTGTCGAGGTACAGATCTAGGGAAAGGAACCTAAACATTTCTGCAGCATTGAAGGTCCCCAAGAAAATTGGAACCACCAAGACTCTTCCTTGAGCTGACCGCCCGGCCAAACTGAGCAATTGGGGGAGAAGGATCTCTCTGTACTTTGCTCCGTTCATCTTTCCTTCAATCATGACTAGTCTCTCAGTCCCTACCGCTAAAAAACATCACCACAGCATGATGCTGCTACCACCATGCTTCACCATAGGGATGGTGCCATGTTTCCTCCAGCCTTGGCATTCAGGCCAAAGAGTTCAATCTGGGTTTTATCAGACCAGAGAATCTTGTTTCTCATCGTCTGAGAGTCTTTAGGTGCCTTTTGGCAAACTCCAAGCGGGCTGTCATGTGCCTTTTACTGAGGAATGGCTTCCATCTGGCCAATCTACCATAAAGGCCTGATTGGTGGAGTGCTGCAGAGATGGTTGTCCTTCTGGAAGGTTCTCCCATCTCCGCCGAGGAACTCTGGAGCTCTGTCAGAGTGACCATCACCTCCGTGACCAAGGCCTTCTCCCCCGATTGCTCAGTTTGGCTCGGCGGCCAGCTCTAGGAAGATTCTTGGTGTTTCCAAACTTCTTCCATTTAAGAATGATGAAGTCCTCTGTGTTCTTGGGGACCTTCAATGCCGCAGACATGTTTTGGTACCCTTCCCCAGATCTGTCCTTCGACAGAATCCTGTCTCTGAGCTCTACGGACAATTTATTTGACCTCATATGGCTTGGTTTTTTGCTCTGACATGCACTGTCAACTGTGGGACCTTATATAGACCGGTGTGTGCCTTTCTAAATAATTTCTAATCCATTGAATTTACCACAGTTGGACACCAACCAAGTTGTAGAAACATCTCAAGGATGATTGATGGAAACAGGATGCACCTGAGCTCAATTTCTAGTCTCATAGCAAAGAGTCTGAATACTTATGTAAATAAGCTATTTCTGTTCTTTATTCTTAATACATTTGCAAACATTTTTAAAAACCTGTTTTCGTTTTCTCATTATGAGGTATTGTGTGTAGATTGATAAGGACATTTTTTTCATTTAATCCATTTTAGAATAAGGCTGTAACGTAACAGAATGTGGAAAAACGGAAGGGGTCTGAATACTTTCAGAATGCACTGTATATTAATATGGGCTAGCCCTTTCCTTGGTAGCTTATTGGAGATGGACAGAATAAGTGGTGTGTGTGTGTGTGATGTTGGGCTGAAGCTACTGAAAGATGAAGGAATGTGTCCGTATTTCATTAACCAATTGTGTGGGTAGCCATTACACTTGCTGCGGGCAGACATCATCACTGTGTTAATATAGATGCTATCTGACCCCCTGTTTCCAGTCCTATTGGTTTATTCCCTCTCAATTCTTGAACGATTTAAGTGATAAACTGAGCACCAATTCATTGGTGATTGCATGGCCAGTTATCAATAACCACCACCTTGAATCCCAACCACAGATGGTAGTCTACACCCTACACTACCACTACCTTGAGTTTATTGAAACCCAAGGAAAGGGACCTACTAGGCAACATTCCTTGGCCCTCTCTTTTCTCTGAATCTGTCACTAGGTTGGGTCATGTGACCTCCCAAATGTATTTTGCTCAGGAATATTCGTGAGGTGTGTATTGTTATTAGTTGGTTGGAATGTAGATTTGTGACATCATGAGGGTGTTACTGTTGTAGTGCGAGGATGGTTGTGTGCCCCCCACACACACACAGTCCAAACCATCATCTCTCCCTGAATATGAATTCCTCTGTCTGTGTTCCACTATGTCACTCATTAACTGTGTGTGCGCATGTGCCTCGTGCGCTCAGTATGAGGCGAGGATGGTAGAAAATTCTGAGAATGCCCCGAGGGAAACCCATTGAGTTGTGTGACCCGGACGTGACACACTTTCTCTCTCTCTCTCTCTCTCCTTTCTTTCTTGCTATCACACTTCCTTTTTGCCTCTCAAATGTGCTTTATTTGCATGATATCTAAACTTGACACTCAACCGCAGTCATAAATGCATATCACAAAGGAATACAAATAAATGAATGCCCACATCTCTCTACTCTCACTGCTCTCCTTAGACCAGGGGTGTCACTCATTCCATGAATGGCCTAGTGTCTGAGGGTTTTTCGTTATTCCTTTCAATTAAGACCTAGACCTAAACCAGGTGAGGGGAGTTCTTTACTATTTAGTAACCTTAATTCATCAATTAATGTCAAGTGAGGAGCGAAAACTCGCAGACAGTCCACCCTCTATGGAATGAGTTTGACACGTGCCTTAGACTAGCTTCTCATCCTGTATAGGGTTGGAGATGATGATAAGGGATGGCTTGGATAGAGATATCTATCTCACTCCTCCTCCTACACTCAGCCTCCTCCTCCCCCATCCTCCATCTACAGTCACTCCTCCTCCTACACTCAGCCCCCTCCTCCCCCATCCTCCGCTACAGTCACTCCTCCTCCGCCTACAGTCACTCCTCCTCCGTCTACAGTCACTCCTCCTCCGTCTACAGTCACTCCTCCTCCGTCTACAGTCACTCCTCCTACACCCAGCCCCTCTCCTCCTCCGTCTAGTCACTCCTCATCCTACACTCAGTCCCCCTCCTCCTCCATCTACAGTCACCCTTCCTCCATCTACAGTCACCCTTCCTCCATCTACAGTCACTCCTCCTCCGTCTAGTCACTCCTCCTACACCCAGCCCCTCTCCTCCTCCGTCTAGTCACTCCTCATCCTACACTCAGTCCCCCTCCTCCTCCATCTACAGTCACCCTTCCTCCGTCTACAGTCACTCCTCCTCCTACACTCAGTCCCCCTCATCTCCCTCGTCCTCTATTTACAGTCACTCCTCCTCCTCCTACACTCAGTCCCCCTCCTCCTCCGTCTAGTCACTCCTCCTACACCCAGCCCCTCTCCTCCTGTCTAGTCACTCCTCATCCTACACTCAGTCCCCCTCCTCCTCCATCTACAGTCACCCTTCCTCCGTCTAGTCACTCCTCCTCCTACACTCAGTCCCCCTCCTCCGTCTAGTCACTCCTCCTCCTACACTCAGTCCCCCTCATCTCCCTCGTCCTCTATTTACAGTCACTCCTCCTCCTCCTACACTCAGTCCCCCTCCTCCTCCGTCTAGTCACTCCTCCTACACTCCGCCTCCTCCCGTCTACAGTCACTCCTGCTCCTACACTCAGTCCCCTTCCTCCCTTCCCACTCCCCTCCTCTGTCTAGTCACTCCTCCTCCTACACTCAGTCACCCTCCTCCCCCACCTACTCTTATTTTTACTCCCACTACATGACACAGATTGCCAATCTGTACGTAATTGAGATTTCCACAAAATCTATCAATTAGGACTGACCTCAATTATTCGACTTGTCGTTAGGCTGTTGGTCGACCAAGATTTTTTAGTTGAGCAGTAGCATATATACAGTACCAGTCAAAATTTGGACACACCTACTCATTCAAGGGTTTTCTTTATTTTGACTATTTTCTACATTGTGGAATAATAGTGAAGATCATCAAAACCATTAAATAACAACATATGGAATCATATAGTAACCATAAAATTGTTAAACAAATCAAAATATATTTTATATTTGAGATTCTTCAAAGTAACCACCCTTTGCCTTGATGACAGCTTTGCACACTCTTGGCATTCTCTCAACCAGCTTTTTGAGGTAGTCACCTGGAATGCATTTCATTTAACAGGTGCGCCTTGTTAATGTAACGGCGTTCGTCTGTTGAAGGAGAGTCGGACCAAAATGCAGCGTGGTGATTACTCATGTTCTTTAATGAAAAAAGATCGATACATGAAATAACTAAATAAATACAAAAACAAACGAAACGTGAAAGGCTGTAATTAGGTTATCTGGTGAACACTACACAGAGACAGGAACAATCACCCACAAAATACACAGTAAAACCCAGGCTACCTAAATATGGTTCCCAATCAGAGACAACGAGAATCACCTGACTCTGATTGAGAACCGCCTCAGGCAGCCAAGCCTATGCTAGACACACCCCTAATCAGCCACAATCCCAATGCCTACAAAAACCCCAATACGACAACACAATAAACCCATGTCACACCCTGGCCTGAACAAATAATTAAAGAAAACACAAAATACTAAGACCAAGGTGTGACAGTTAAAAAGTTAATTTGTGGAATTTCTTTCCTTAATACGTTTGAGCCAATCAGTTGTGTTGTGACAAGATAGTAGAGGTCGACCGATTAATCGGAATGGCCGATTTAATTAGGGCCGATTTCAAGTTTTCATAACAATCGGAAATCGGTATTTTTAGACACCGATTTAAAAAAAAAAATTTATTTTTTATTTTTTAACACCTTAACTGCTTTGTTCATGGGCAGGGCGACAGATTTTTACCTTGTCAGCTCGGGGATTCGTTTTTGCAACCTTTTGTTTACTAGTCCAACGCTCTAACCATCTACCTTACATTGTACTCCACGAGGAGCCTGCGTGGCAGGCTGACTACCTGTTACGCGACGGCAGCAAGAAGCCAAGGTAAGTTGCTAGTTCGCATTAAACGTATCTTATAAAAAACAATCAATCTTAACATAATCACTAGTTAACTACACATGGTTGATGATATTACTAGTTTATCTAGCGTGTCCAGCGTTGCATATAATCGATGCGGTGCCTGTCAATTTCTCATCGAATCACAGCCTACTTCGCCAAACGGGTGATGATTTAGTACTGTCGTTGCACCAAACCTAACCTATAAACATCAATACCTTTCTTTAAAATCAATACACAAGTGTGTACAATTGGATACCACGAAATTGGGGAGTAAAGGGGGTAAAAAAAATATTTTTTTTACTCCCCAATTTCATGGTATCCAATTGTTAGTAGCTACTATCTTGTCTCATCGCTACAACTCCCGTACAGGCTCGGGAGAGACTAAGGTCGAAGGTCACGCGTCCTCCGATACACAACCCAAGCCGCACTGCTTCTTAACACAGTGCGCATCCAGCCCTTAGCCACTGCGCCACCCGGGAGGCCCCAGTATATATTTTTAAACCTGCATATTTAGTTAATATTGCCTGCTAACATGAATTCTTATAATTAGGGAAATTGTGTCACTTCTCTTGCGTTCCGTGCAAGCAGTCAGGGTATATGCAGCAGTTTGGGCCACCTGGCTCGTTGCGAACTGTGTGAAGTCCATTTATTCCTAACAAAGACCGTAATTGATTTGCCAGAATTGTACATAATTATGACATAACATTGAAGGTTGTGCAATGTAACAGCAATATTGAGACTTTCGGATGCTATCCGTTAGATAAAATACGGAACGGGTCCGTATTTCACTGAAATAATAAACTTTTTGTTTTGTCGTTTTTTTGTTTCGATAGTTTCCGGATTCAACCATATTAATGACCAAAGGCTCATATTTCTGTGTGTTATTATGTTATAATTAAGTCTATGATTTGATATTTGATAAAGCAGTCTGACTGAGAGGTGGTAGGCAGCAGCAGGCTCATAAGCATTCATTCAAACAGCACTTTCATGCGTTTGCCAGCAGCTCTTCGCTGTGCTTCAAGCATTGAGCTGTTTATCACTTCAAGCCTATCAACTGCCAAGATTAGGCTGGTGTAACCGATGTGAAATGGCTAGCTAGTTAGCGGGGTGCGCGCTAATAGCGTTTCAATCGGTGACGTCACTCGCTCTGAGACTTGGAGTAGTTGTTCCCCTTGATCTGCAAGGGCCGCGGCTTTTGTGGAGCGATGGGTAACGCTGCTTCGAGGGTGGCTGTTGTCGACGTGTTTCTGGTTTGAGCCCAGGTAGGGGCGAGGAGAGGAACGGAAGCTATACTGTTACACTGGCAATACTAAAGTGCCTATAAGAACATCCAATAGTCAAAGGTATTTGAAATACAAATGGTATAGAGAGAAATACTCCTATAATTCCTATAATAACTACAACCTAAAACTTCTTACCTGGGAATATTGAAGACTCATGTGAAAAGTAACCACCAGCTTTCATATGTTCTCTAGTTCTGAGCAAGGAACTTAAACGTTAGCTTCTTTACATAGCACATATTGTACTTTTACGTTCTTCTCCAACACTTTGTTTATGCATTATTTAAACCAAATTGAACATGTTTCAGTATTTATTTGAGGCTAAATTGATTTTGATGTATTTTATTAAGTTAAAATAAGTGTTCATTCAGAATTGTTGTTATTGCCATTTATTATTTTATAATAAAAAAAATTAAAAAATTGGCTGATTTAATCGGTATCGGCTTTTTTGGTCCTCCAATAATCGGTATCGGTATCAGCATTGAAAAATCATAATTGGTCGACCTCTACAAGATAGGTGTGGTTTACGGAAGATAGCCCTATTTGGTAAAAGACAGATTCCATATTATGGCATGAACAACTCAAATAAGCAAAGAGAAGCATCAGTCCATCATTACTTTAAGACATGAAGGTCAGTCAATCCGGATAATTTCGAGAACTTTGAAAGTTTCTTCAAGTGCAGTCTCAAAAACCATCAAGCACTATGATGAAACTGGCTCTCATGAGGACCGCCACAGGAAAGGAAGACCCAGAGTTACCTCTGCAGAGGATTAAGTCATTAGAGTTACCAGTCTCAGAAATTGGAGCCCAAATAAATGCTTCACAGAGTTCAAGTAACACACATCTCAAAATCAACTGTTCAGAAGAGAATTGCTGTAAAGAAAGCAATACTAAAGGACACCAATAAGAAGAGAGCAATGGACTCTAGACAGGTGGAAATCTGTCTTTTGGTCTGATGAGTACAAATGTGATATTTTTGGTTCCAACCACCGTGTCTTTGTGAGATGCAGAGTAGGTGAACGGATGATCTCCGCATGTGTGGTTCCCACCGTGAAGCATGGAGGAGGAGGTGTGATGGTGTAGAGGTGCTTTGCTGGTGATACTGTCGATGATTTATTTAGAATTCAAGGCACACTTAACCAGCATGGTTTGCGCTTAGTGGGACTATCATTTGTTTTTCAACAGGACAATGACCCAACACACCTCCAGGCTGTGTAAGGGCTATTTGACCAAGAAGGAGAGTGATGGAGTGCTGCATCAGATGACCTGACCTCTACAATTACCTGACCTCAACCCAATTGAGATGGTTTGGGAGGAGTTGAGTCAAGGAAAAGCAACCAAAAAGTGCTCAGCATATGTGGGAACTCCTCCAAGACTGTTGGAAAATAATTCTAGGTGAAGCTGGTTGAGAATGCCAAGAGTATGCAAATCTGTCAAGGCAAAGGGTGACTACTTTGAAGAATCTCAAATATATTTGATTTGTTTAACACTTTTTTGTTTTCTACATAATTCCTTAAGTTATTTAATTTTAGTTTAGTTTTGATGTCTTCACTATTATTCTACAATGTAGAAAATAGTAAAAATAAAGAGAAACCGTTGAATGAGTAGGTGTGTCCAAACTTTTGACTGGTACTTTATATATAATATATAGTTTTATGGCACACGAGGCACCAATGTGTCGGAGGATACAGCATTCAACTGGGGACCGGGGTCAGCCCTTAGGCACCCAGCCAAACCCTCCCCTAACCTGGATAATGATGTGCCAATTGTGCGCTGTCCTATGGGACTCCGGGAATGAACCCGGATCTGTAGTAATGCCTCTAGCACTGCGATGCAGTGCCTTAGACTGCTGCGCCACTCGGGAGGCCCTATGGAATATTTTTATAACCCCCAGAAAACTGGACACATTAATGTTATTGTAACGTCCCATGAAACGTATCTAGAACATTTTAATATTGTATTTTCTGATAACATGGCAACCATGGTTTGGTGGAACATTGATGTAATATTCTCCCTCAGAAGATTCTGAGAACATTGTAACCACGTTCTAGAGAAGTTCGGCATGACACTAACTTTAACACAAACATGCTAAAAATGTTCTCAGAAGGTTTTTGCTAACATAGAACGTTCTCTTTACTAACAGAAAACGTGACACTCAAACATTACGGGTAACATTACCAAAACGTTCTCTCCCTAGAATTGTTAGCTGGGCTCTTCCCTCCTCACCCCCCTTTGTCTCCCTTACTGTTCCTTCTTCTGGCTGGAGGAAATTAAGATGATTTTTATCAGGCTTGTCAATCAGGTCAGACTTAAAAACACACTCCTGAGAGGCACATGATGTAGAGGTTAAGCCCCGGGCCAGACACAGTGTGTCGTCCAAAATGGTACCCTATTTCCTATATAGTGCACTATGTAGGGATTAGGGTGGCATTTGGGACATAGACACACTGTTCCTGCTCAGACCCAGACTGGCTGTAAGCGTCTATGGTATTCTTGACAATCCAGGTATACAAGGCTTCTGTGTGCAAGAGACCAATAGTGTAGTCGATTGATTGATGTGCCTTTCAGCAGTGCTGTTTGGTAAGCTATAGGTGGGCCTTTCAGTAGTGCTGTTTGGTAAGCTATAGGTGGGCCTTTCAGTAGTGCTGTTTGGTAAGCTATAGGTGGGCCTTTCAGTAGTGCTGTTTGGTAAGCTATAGGTGGGCCTTTCAGTAGTGCTGTTTGGTAAGCTATAGGTGGGCCTTTCAGTAGTGCTGTTTGGTAAGCTATAGGTGGGCCTTTCAGTAGTGCTGTTTGGTAAGCTATAGGTGGGCCTTTCAGTAGTGCTGTTTGGTAAGCTATAGGTGGGCCTTTCAGCACCATTTTTGTCAATCTTTAATCAAGTGTTAATGACCTACCTGTCTGCATGTGAATTATCCTACTCCACAGTTTGATTTCAGTGCAGAGCAGACAGAACATGTATACCATCATGTATACCAGTGTGCTACGTAACATTCAGCAGTATCATGTCTGAACGACAATTAAACACAGGCAATTTACTGCTCCTCCTCTCTCTCTCGCTCTCTCTCTCTCTCGCTCTCAAGAATGACAGCGTTGTCTAGCATTACAACATGTCTTGTTCTCACTATTGTCTTTTCATGGTGTCACAAAGGCTGTTTGTCTGATGACATTTATCTGCCAGTTGTAAAAGGGAAACATGCCATGTGCCCACACTGTGTGGAGAGACAGGGAAGCACACACACAGACGTACAGGTTGTAGACAGACAGACAGACAGACAGACAGACAGACAGACAGACAGACAGACAGACAGACAGACAGACAGACAGACAGACAGACAGACAGACAGACAGACAGACAGACAGACAGACAGACAGACAGACAGACAGACAGACAGACAGGTGCACAGACAGACAGACAGACAGACAGACAGACAGACAGACAGACAGACAGGACAGACAGACAGGTGACAGACAGACAGACAGACAGGTGCACAGACAGACATATGTGCTGTAGCAAGTGGTTCCTAAAGAGGAAATGAGAGTGAATACCAGCCAATGTATGACAGTTCTCCTGGTGGAAGGAATCTATAGTGGTTTAGATTGGGATTTGTCCTCTTTTTTTCTTTCTTTCTTTTACTGAGAATTTGTGGTTTGCTTCTCTCTCTGTCTCGCTCTCTGTCAGACTGGCCGGTTGTGTGAGTGACCTCTTGTAGCCATGACGACCCACGTGACCCTGGAGGATGCTCTGTCTAATGTGGATTTGTTGGAGGAGCTGCCCCTCCCTGACCAGCAGCCCTGCATCGAACCTCCACCTTCATCCATCATGTACCAGGTACACACACATACACATACACACCTGAGATTTCTAATTAATTGCAAGAGTATTAAACTCTCTCTCTTGTTCTCTCTAGGCTAACTTCGACACAAACTTTGAGGACAGGAATGCGTTTGTGACGGGGATAGCTCGCTATATCGAGCAGGCAACTGTCCACTCTAGCATGGTGAGGAAGCAACCTGGAGGGATTGGTTTGGAACTGGGATTGGAGTTGGGCCTCTGTGCTTTGTGGATACTTTAGTTTTTCACTGGGAACAGTTGGGGAATGGTTCTCAGATCCTTTTCATCATTATTCTCAACTCTTGGCTAACATACACACAAATTCACACATTCACACACCCACCACAAAAGAGCCTTGTGTTTGGGTGTTTTATTGTCATTTCTGCACTAAGGGTTTGGCCTTGTTAGCGGTTTCTGTTGACACGCACACACACATACATACACACTGAGGGATGAATCAGGCAGTCACTAGGCTAGACCTCTTCCTGAATGTAATGAATGGGGAGTGTGATTTGACTGACAGAAGAGGAAACTGTCTCTTAAATAAACTTTTAAATCAGGAAGTTCCATTCAGATAAATTATCTATTTTCCAACAAAGACCTGAGGTTACTCATTTGTCTAGAGAAGTGTATTTCACACTAGAGAATATTCACCGTAGTGAATGCAAGTGTGAGGAGATATTACACAGAAAGCATTTTTATAACAGACTATTTTAATAACAATTTTATGTTTGAAACATACTTGTGAAGATGAATCAAGAAAATATGCATATGTTTTGGTGCATCCATCATAGGATGGTCTGTGTTGTATGTCTAATGCGTATAACCCTGTTCTCTCTCACCAGAATGAGATGCTGGAGGAGGGCCATGAGTATGCTGTCATGCTCTACACCTGGAGAAGCTGCTCAAGAGCTATACCACAGGTAACGTTCTCTCTCGCTCTTTCTCTCTCTGTCACTGTCTCTCTCTCTCTTTATCTCTCTCTCTCCTCACTTTCACACAATCACAAGATAGTGAAAGCATAAACAAAGAAAAGGTACTCTGCAATAGGCTTGGGCGGTATCCCAAAGAGAATGCTAACGAGCGCGTTGCCAACGTTTTATACAGTCTCTGACATAAACTATTTGCAGATCAGATATCCCAGCTCATAAAAGTATACTAGTAACTAAAAAATGCTACTCAGTTTGCTGAACACACAAAACAAATATAAGACAGCAAGGCCCTTGATCCGGAAGGGGATTCTCTGCTGTTACCAAGCGATGCTTGATTTTGGAAGAAGCTAACCACTTAGCTACTGAATTAGCAAACTAAATGCACAACTACAGAGCATTTAGCATATTTTAGGCTGTTAACTTAATAGTTATAAGATTTCTAGCTGGCAAACATTTAGTTGTTAATTCCATACTATAGCTAGATTACCATGGCGTGTGCTGACTCAAAAGGCTCTGGTCTCTCGTCGTTGTGTGCTTGAAAACAAACACTACATGACAGGGGACTACCGGTAAGCTTCATCATGAAAAATGATGTGACAGGTGAAATGAAGAACACAACATATTGCACAAGTTGACTGCAGGTATTTACATAAAAAGTACTTCCAAATATTCAAATGTATTAACAAACTAAAAAGGTATTGCAAAACCATCCCGTGGCTATTTCCAAGTACTCTGGTATATGGTATCCTGCCCAAGCCTACTCTGCAATGAGAAGGGTAGAAGGGTGTTCTTTCAATAACCCTTGACTTCACCACACGTTCCTCAGCTGTCTTTTTCTCATTAGAACAGTTCAACCCTAAACATGCAAATTAGTCTATTTTTACCACGTCACTCACCACTCTACAACCACAGTCTACTTTACAGTTAACTGCTAAAATAAAGGAAACACTTAAAAATGCTAGGCATGTCATTATTTTGGACATGATTTTGGCTACCATAACTATGCCCCCCATAGGATGACAATGCCCCCATCCACAGGGCAGGAGTGGTCACTGAATGATTTGATGAGCATGAAAATGATGTAACCCACACACCATGTAAACCATACACCATGGCTATCTCAGTCACCAGATCTCAACCCAACTAAACACTTATGGGAAATTCTGGAGCCACGCCTGAGTCAGCGTTTTCCACCACCATCAACAAAACACCAAATTATGGAATTTCTGGTGGAAGAATGGTGTCACATCCCTCCAGTAGAGTTCCAGACACTTGTAGAATCTACATCAAGGTTGAAACTGTTCTGGCTCATGGTGCCCAATGCCCTATTAAGTCACTTCATGTTGGTGTTTCCTTTATTTTGGCAGTTACCTGTATATCAGCCAGAAAGGGAAGATGTTAATAGTATTGTAATGTATTAGAGCTGAATTTGTAGCCTCAGGGACACATAATTTGTTTGCTTCCCAAATAGCACCCTATTCATTATGTAGTGCACTACTCTTGACCAGGGTCCATAGAGGCCATTTGTGACACACAGGGTCCTTTTGTCATCCCCATAAATGTTAAGGTTAGGGGTAGAGCTGGGCGATATGGACAAAACTCCATATTGTGATAAATTGCCTGAATTGATGCAATAATGATAAATGGAACGAAAAGTTTAACATTAATGTGCACCAGTTGTAGCCATCAATTGTCCCATTGGGGCGGCAGGGTAGCCTAGTGGTTAGAGCATTGGACTAGTAACCGGAAGGTTGCAAGTTCAAATCCCTGAGCTGACTAGGTACAAATCTGTCGTTCTGCCCCTGAACAGGCAGTTAACCCACTGTTCCTAGGCCGTCATTGAAAATAAGAATTTGTTCTTAACTGACTTGCCTAGTTAAATAAAGGTAAAATTAACAATTGCCCATATTAGCAAATGTATTACATTTAAAAAATATATTTTAACAGGGTAGGCATATTGAGACTATTTTACAAATATTTTACAAATATATACATTTTACATAAATATACACATACAGTGAGGGAAAAAATTATTTGATTCCATGCTGATTTTGCACGTTTGCCCACTGACAAAGAAATTACCCGTCTGTAATTTTAATGGTAGGTTTATTTGAACAGTAAGAGACAGAATAACAACCAAAAACAGGTTTTCAGAAATGTTTGCTAATTTATAAAAAATAAAAAATAAACGGAAATTACATTTACATAAGTATTCAGACCCTTTACTCTGTTGAAGCACCTTTGGCAGTGATTATAGCCTTGAGTCTTCTTGGGTATGACGCTGCAACTTGGCACACCTGGATTTGGGGAGTTTCTCCCATTCTTCTCTGCAGATCTTCTCAAGCTCTGTCAGGTTGGATGAGGAGTGTTGCTGCACAGCTATTTTCAGGTCTCTCCAGAGATGTTCGATGGGGTTCAAGTCCAGGCTCTGGCTGGGGCAATCAAGGACATTCAGAAACTTGTCCCGAAGCCACTCCTGCGTTGTCTTGACTGTGTGCTTAGGGTTGTTGTACTGTTGGAAGGTGAACCTTCACCCCAGTCTGAGGTCCTGAGCGCTCTGGAGCAGGTTTTCATCAAGGATCTCGCTATACTTTTCTCCGTTCATCTTTCCCTTGATCTTGACTAGTCTCCCAGTTCCTGCCGCTGAAAAACATCCTCACAGCATGATGCTGTGGTACAGCATGATGTTGGTACCCTTCCCCTGATCTGTGCCTCAACACAATCCTGTCTCTGAGCTTTACAGACATTTCCTTCAAACTTATGGCTTGGTTTTTGCTCTGACATGCACTGTCAACTGTGGGACCTTATGTAGACAGGTGTGTGCCTTTCCAAATCATCTCCAATCAATTGAATTTACCGCAGTCAGAGACTAGCTAGAAGATAGCGAAGGAGTCAGGACACAGATAAGAGCAAAAAACACTGTATTTCCTCAATCCAAGAACGGAACAAAAATCCCGTTACAAAACAGGATTCGAACTCCAACACACAAAAGACAATCACGCACAAAACAGAAAGGGAAACCAGAGGGTTAAATAAGGAACATAATTATGAGATGGGAACCAGGTGTGTAAAACAGACAAAACAAAAGGAAAACTGAAACATGGATCGGTGGCAGCTAGAAAGCCGGTGACGTCGACCGCCGAACGCCGTCCGAACAAGGAGGGAACAACTTCGGTGGAAGTCGTGACAACCACAGGGGGACTCCAATCATGTCTCAAAGCAAAGAGTCTGAATACTTATGTAAATAAGGTATATCTTTTTTCAATTTTGTTAATAGATTTTTATTTTTTAAAATCTAAAAACCTGTTTTCGCATTGTCATTATCTGGTATTGTGTGTAGATGTAATATTTTTTATTTAATCCATTTTAGAATAAGGCTGTAATGTAACAAAATGTGGAAAAAGTCAAGGGGTCTGAATACTTTCCTGAAGGCACTGTACATACAGTCGTGGCCAAAAGTTTTGAGAATGACATTAATGTTAATTTCCACAAAGTTTGCTGCTTCAGTGTCTTTAGATATTTTTGTCAGATGTTACTATCAAATACTAAAGCATAATTACAAGCATTTCATACGCGTCAAAGGCTTTTATTGACAATTACATGAAGTTGATGCAAAGAGTCAATATTTGCAGTGTTGACCCTTCTTTTTCAAGACCTCTTCAATCCGCCCTGGCATGCTGTCAATTAACTTCTGGGCCACATCCTGACTGATGGCAGCCCATTCTTGCATAATCAATGCTTGGAGTTTGTCAGAATTTGTGTTTCTGTTTGTCCACCAACCTCTTGAGGATTGACCACACGTTCTCAATGGGATTAAGGTCTGGGGAGTTTCCTGGCCATGGACCCAAAATATCGATGTTTTGTTCCCCGAGCCACTTAGTTATCACTTTTGTCTTATGGCAAGGTGCTCCTTCATGCTGGAAAAGGCATTGTTCATCACCAAACTGTCCCTGGATGGTTGGGAGAAGTTGCTCTCGGAAGGTGTGTTAGTACCATTCTTTATTCATGGCTGTGTTCTTAGGCAAAATTGTGAGTGAGCCCACTCCCTTGGCTGAGATGCAACCCCACACATGAATGGTCTCAGGATGCTTTACTGTTGGCATGACACAGGACAGATGGTAGCGCTCACCTTGTCTTCTCCGGACAAGCTTTTTTCTGGATGCCCCAAACAATCGGAAAGGGGATTCATCAGAGAAAATGACTTTACCCCAGTCCTCAGCAGTCCAATCCCTGTACCTTTTGCAGAATATCAGTCTGTCCCTGATGTTTTTCCTGAAGAGAAGTGGCTTCTTTGCTGCTCTTCTTGACACCAGGCCATCCTCCAAAGGTCTTTGCCTCACTGTGCGTACAGATGCACTCGCACCTGCCTGCTGCCATTCCTGAACATGCCTGCTGTCATTCGAGGTGGTGCCTCGATCCCGCAGCTGAATCAACTTTAGGAGACAGACCTGGCGCTTGCTGGACTTTCTTGGGCGCCATTCACAACAATTGAACCGCTCTCCTTGAAGTTCTTGATGATCTGAAAATGGTTGATTTAGGTGTAATCTTACTGGCAGCAATATACACTGCTCAAAAAAATAAAGGGAACACTTAAACAACACAATGTAACTCCAAGTCAATCACACTTCTGTGAAATCGAACTGTCCACTTAGGAAGCAACACTGATTGACAATAAATTTCACACGCTGTTGTGCAAATGGAATAGACAACAGGTGGAAATTATAGGCATTTAGTAAGACACCCCCAATAAAGGAGTGGTTCCGCAGGTGGTGGTCACTTTTGAATGCTGGCGGTTCTTTCACTCTAGTGGTAGCATGAGACGGAGTCTACAACCCACACAAGTGGCTCAGGTAGTGCAGCTCATCCAGGATGGCACATCAATGCGAGCTGTGGCAAGAAGGTTTGCTGTGTCTGTCAGCGTAGTGTCCAGAGCATGGAGGCGCTACCAGGAGACAGGCCAGTACATCAGGAGACGTGGAGGAGGCCGTAGGAGGGCAACAACCCAGCAGCAGGACCGCTACCTCCGCCTTTGTGCAAAGAGGAGCAGGAGGAGCACTGCCAGAGCCCTGCAAAATGACCTCCAGCAGGCCACAAATGTGCATGTGTCTGCTCAAACGGTCAGAAACAGACTCCATGAGGGCGGTATGAGGGCCTGACGTCCACAGGTGGGGGTTGTGCTTACAGCCCAACACCGTGCAGGATGTTTTTCATTTGCCAGAGAACACCAAGATTGGCAAATTCGCCACTGGCGCCCTGTGCTCTTCACAGATGAAAGCAGGTTCACACTGAGCACGTGACAGAGTCTGGAGACGCCGTGGAGAACGTTCTGCTGCCTGCAACATCCTCCAGCATGACCGGTTTGGTGGTGGGTCAGTCATGGTGTGGGGTGGCATTTCTTTGGGGGGCCGCACAGCCCTCCATGTGCTAGTCAGAGGTAGCCTGACTACCATTAGGTACCGGGATGAGATCCTCAGAACCTTGTGAGACCATATGCTGGTGTGGTTGGCCCTGGGTTCCTCCTATTGCAAGACAATGCTAGACCTCATGTGGCTGGAGTGTGTCAGCAGTTCCTGCAAGAGGAAGGCATTGATGCTATGGACTGGCCCGCCCGTTCCCCAGACCTGAATCCAATTGAGCACATCTGGGACATCATGTCTCGCTCCATCCACCAATGCCACGTTGCACCACAGACTGTCCAGGAGTTGGCGGATGCTTTTGTCCAGGTCTGGGAGGAGATCCCTCAGGAGACCATCCGCCACCTCATCAGGAGCATGCCCAGGCGTTGTAGGGAGGTCATACAGGCACGTGGAGGCCACACACACTACTGAGCCTAATTTTGACTTGTTTTAAGGACATTACATCAAAGTTGGATCAGCCTGTAGTGTGGTTTTCCAAATCCAAACCTCCATGGGTTGATAAATTTGATTTTCATTGATCATTTTTGTGTGATTTTGTTGTCAGCACATTCAACTATGTAAAGAAAAAAGTATTTAATAAGAATATTTCATTCATTCAGATCTAGGATGTGTTATTTTAGTGTTCCCTTTATTTTTTTGAGCAGTGTACTTGCCGGCAGCAATATCCTTGCCAGTGAAGCCCTTTTTGTGCAAAGCAATGATGACGGCACATGTTTCCTTGCAGGTAACCATGTTTGACAGAGAAAGAACAATGATTCCAAGCACCACCCTCCTTTTGAAGCTTCCAGTCTGTTATTCAAACTCAATTAGCATGACAGAGTGATCTCCAGCCTTGTCCTTGTCAACACTCACTCCTGTGTTAACGAGAGAATCACTGACATGATGTCAGCTGGTCCTTTTGTGGCAGGGTTGAAATGCAGTGGAAATGTTTTTGGGGATTCAGTTCATTTGCATGGCAAAGAGGGACTTTGCAATTAATTGCAATTCATCTGATCACTCTTCATAACATTCTGGAGTATATGCAAATTGCCATCATACAAGCTGAGGCAGCAGACTTTGAAAATTAATATTTGTCATTCTCACAACTTTCGGCCATGACTGTATAACACAATCATGGGAAACACAAATAAAACATCACAAATGACCCAGAAAAACAGTTACATTTCATTTCACATTTCTCTATTATAGGCTGCTTATCGAAAAATGTTTGCTGTGTCTGTCGAAAAATGTCTGATAAGTGATCGTTGTGGTTTGTGGTGATAATTTTCGGTTTATCATCTCAGCGCTCGTTAGGGAGATCTGAGTGAGCAGGCTGTGTTCCCCTCTGTGTTCTCCAGGTGAAGTGTAACGAACAGCCCAACAGGGTGGAGATCTATGAGAAGACTGTGGAGGTGCTGGAACCAGAGGTCACCAAGCTCATGAAGTTCATGTACTTCCAGGTGAGAGACCAGTGATGGATGGATTCATTAATAAAATGAATGAACAACCCATTAAATGTATCATATTTGAATTAGAACTCTGTCAGTCAATCATATCAGTCCTAAATATATCTGAGAACCTCTTTTCTCTCTCTCGTCTCCTTTTCCCGTCCTCCCCTGCAGCGTAAGGCTATCGAGCGTTTCTGCGGGGAGGTGAAGCGTCTCTGCCACGCTGAGCGGAGGAAGGACTTCGTCTCTGAAGCCTACCTCCTCACCCTGGGCAAGTTCATCAACATGTTCGCTGTGCTCGACGAACTCAAGAACATGAAGTGCAGCGTCAAGAACGACCACTCTGCCTATAAAAGGTACAGAGGGAAGACAGACACAATATGGAGGTGCATCTCAATAGCCTGCAGTGGCTTCCTCTCCCTGTCACCTCTCCTATACCTGCACTGATCCTGAAAACACAGGATAGGGGAAAGCAGTGTAGTAGAGGCTACAGTCTACAGTGTAGTAGAGGCTGTCTAGGTTCCTTCACATTAGCTCAAATGAAGGAAAGTGACGGAGTGACAGGGTCAATTTAACCCACTATTGAGATGCACCCAATTGACTCATGTTAAACCGTGTTGTGAGGTGCTGTCACAGAATTAGATCTGTGGTATTATTTGTCTTCAGGGCGGCTCAGTAAAACAGAAGCTGTGAGGTGCTGTTACTGAATTAGATCTGTGGTATTATTTGTCTTCAGGGCAGCTCAGTTCCTGAGGAAGATGGCTGACCCTCAGTCCATCCAGGAGTCACAGAACCTCTCCATGTTCCTAGCCAATCACAACAGGATCACTCAGGTGTGTGTGTGTGTGGTGCAGTAGCAGTACTAGTGTGTGTATTTCTCTGTAGTGTCTGCAGCAGCAGTAATAGTGTGTATATTTCTCTGTAGTGTCTGCAGCAGCAGTAATAGTGTGTATATTTCTCTGTAGTGTCTGCAGTAATAGTGTGTATATTTCTCTGTAGTGTCTGCAGTAATAGTGTGTATATTTCTCTGTAGTGTCTGCAGTAATAGTGTGTATATTTCTCTGTAGTGTCTGCAGTAATAGTGTGTATATTTCTCTGTAGTGTCTGCAGCAGCAGTACTAGTGTGTATATTTCTCTGTAGTGTCTGCAGTAATAGTGTGTATATTTCTCTGTAGTGTCTGCAGCAGCAGTAATAGTGTGTATATTTCTCTGTAGTGTCTGCAGTAATAGTGTGTATATTTCTCTGTAGTGTCTGCAGTAATAGTAGTGTGTATATTTCTCTGTAGTGTCTGCAGCAGCAGTAATAGTGTGTATATTTCTCTGTAGTGTCTGCAGTAATAGTGTGTATATTTCTCTGTAGTGTCTGCAGTAATAGTGTGTATATTTCTCTGTAGTGTCTGCAGTAATAGTGTGTATATTTCTCTGTAGTGTCTGCAGCAGCAGTAATAGTGTGTATATTTCTCTGTAGTGTCAGCAGTAATAGTGTGTATATTTCTCTGTAGTGTCTGCAGCAGCAGTAATAGTGTGTATATTTCTCTGTAGTGTCTGCAGCAGCAGTAATAGTGTGTATATTTCTCTGTAGTGTCTGCAGCAGCAGTAATAGTGTGTATATTTCTCTGTAGTGTCTGCAGAAGCAGTAATAGTGTGTATATTTCTCTGTAGTGTCTGCAGCAGCAGTTGGAGGTGATTCCTGGCTATGAGGAGTTGTTAGCAGACATTGTCAACATCAGTGTTGATTACTATGAGAACAAAATGTACCTGACGCCCAGTGAGAAACACATGCTGCTCAAGGTAAGAGCCTCATCTAACTCTCTGTCTTACCTGCCTTTCTCTAGATACCTGTCTCTGTCTGGACCTTAACTACCTGTCTCTGTCTGGATCTTAACTACCTGCCTTTCTCTAGATACCTGTCTCTGTCTGGATCTTAAAATGCTAATAGCCTCCTTACTCTTGCTTAGCGGTCCTCAACTGTAGCTTCCAGTAGTGTTCAAAATATGTAGTTATATCTGAATGTCCGTCAAATATCATTGATCCAGCTTTGTATAATATCACTGTGTGTGTGTGTCTGTGTGTGTCAGGTGATGGGTTTTGGTCTCTATCTGATGGACGGTAACGTCAGTAACATCTACAAACTAGACGCCAAGAAGAGGATCAACCTGGGAAAGATCGACAAATTCTTCAAGGTCAGTGTGTGTGTGCTCCACACCAAAACAGGCATCTAACGTTTCATTGTGGCTCTGTCAGTACTTTCACGTCATGATATTCTTTGATCACCCTCCTCCGGACTGAAACCCCTTTTCTGTGTGTGTGTGTCTTGTTTGATGCCTTCCCGACTGAAGCCCTCTCTCTGTCTGTGTCTTGTTTGATTCCTTCCCGACTGAAGCCCTCTCTCTGTCTGTGTCTTGTTTGATGCCTTCCTGACTGAAGCCCTCTCTCTGTCTGTGTCTTGTTTGATGCCTTCCTGACTGAAGCCCTCTCTCTGTCTGTGTCTTGTTTGATGCCTTCCCGACTGAAGCCCTCTCTCTGTCTGTGTCTTGTTTGATGCCTTCCCTGACTGAAGCCCTCTCTCTGTCTGTGTCTTGTTTGATGCCTTCCCGACTGAAGCCCTCTCTCTGTCTGTGTCTTGTTTGATGCCTTCCCGACTGAAGCCCTCTCTCTGTCTGTGTCTTGTTTGATGCCTTCCCGACTGAAGCCCTCTCTCTGTCTGTGTCTTGTTTGATGCCTTCCCGACTGAAGCCCTCTCTCTGTCTGTGTCTTGTTTGATGCCTTCCCGACTGAAGCCCTCTCTCTGTCTGTGTCTTGTTTGATGCCTTCCTGACTGAAGCCCTCTCTCTGTCTGTGTCTTGTTTGATGCCTTCCCGACTGAAGCCCTCTCTCTGTCTGTGTCTTGTTTGATGCCTTCCCGACTGAAGCCCTCTCTCTGTCTGTGTCTTGTTTGATGCCTTCCCGACTGAAGCCCTCTCTCTGTCTGTGTCTTGTTTGATGCCTTCCCGACTGAAGCCCTCTCTCTGTCTGTGTCTTGTTTGATGCCTTCCCGACTGAAGCCCTCTCTCTGTCTGTGTCTTGTTTGATGCCTTCCCGACTGAAGCCCTCTCTCTGTCTGTGTCTTGTTTGATGCCTTCCCGACTGAAGCCCTCTCTCTGTCTGTGTCTTGTTTGATGCCTTCCCGACTGAAGCCCTCTCTCTGTCTGTGTCTGGTTTGATGCCTCAGCTGCAGGTGGTGCCTCTGTTTGGAGACATGCAGATAGAACTATCACGTTACATAGAGACCAGCGCCCACTACGAGGAGAACAAGTCCAAGTAAGAACATCAGCCATCTTTAAACTCATAAATTCCGACATCTAACAAGTCCTGAACCCCAGCTCCTAACCCACAGGTGTCAAACTCATTCCACGGAGGGCTGGGTGTCTGCAGGTTTTCACTCCTCCCTTGTACTTGACTGATGAAATAAGGTCACTGATTAGTAAGACATTCGTTTACCTGGTTGTTTAGGTATTAATTGTACACAAATTGAAAGGAAATAGAAAAAACCAGCATACACTCGGCCCTCCATGGAATGAGTTTTACCCCCCCTAACCCCTGACTCTCTCTCTTGTAGGTGGACATGTACCCAGAGCTTCACCTCCTCCAGTACAACCTGGGTGTGAACCCTGACCTCTAACCTCTCTCCTACAGGTGGACATGTACCCAGAGCTCCATCTCTCCCCAGTACAACCTGTGTGAACCCTGACCTCTAACCTCCCTCCTACAGGTGGACGTGTACCCAGAGCTCCATCTCTCCCCAGTACAACCTGTGTGAGCAGATGGTTCAGATTCGTGATGACCACATCCGGTTCATCTCTGAGCTGGCTCGCTACAGTAACAGTGAGGTAGTGACCGGGTCAGGCCTGGACAGTCAGAAATCAGATGAGGAGTACAGGGAACTGTTTGACCTGGCACTCAGAGGGTTACAGCTGCTGTCCAAGTGGAGCACACACGTCATGGAAGTGGTGAGTAGGGGTGCGTGTGTGTGTCAAAGAAGGGGCAGTGTGTAGTCCGTTCTTGGTCCCATAAAAATATAATTATTTGAATTAATAAAGTCATTGTATTTTTACCAGGTCCTGTGATTTTCAGTTTACTCTGACACCATATTCTCTCTCTCAGTACTCGTGGAAGTTGGTCCACCCAACAGATAAGTTCTGTAACAAGGACTGTCCTGGCACAGCGGAGGAGTATGAGAGAGCTACACGTTACAACTACACCTCAGAGGAGAAGTTTGCCCTGGTCGAGGTCATCGCCATGATCAAGGGACTGCAGGTCAGAAACACACACTGTACCTACAGACAGCTAGGTCATGACATCGTTGGGACACTTACAGAATAGTAACATAGCAGCATTTCACCACCGTGCATCTTGGTTGAAATGTGGCTACATTGGTGGTGATGATGATGGAGGTGGTGATGATGATGATGGAGGTGGTGGTGATGATGGAGGTGGTGATGATGGAGATGATGGTGAATGAGGTGGTGGTGATGATTATGGAGGTGGTGGTGGTGTTGATGATATGATGATGGAGGTGGTGGTGATGATGAATGTGGTGGTGAATGAGGTTGTGGTGGTGGGGGTGGTGGTGATGATGATGTAGGTGATGATGATGTAGGTGATGATGATGATGGTGGAGGTAATGGAGGTGGTGGTGGTGGTGGTGGTGGTGAATGAGGTGGTGATTATGATGGAGGTGATGGTGAATGAGGTGGTGGAGGAGGTGATGGTGAATGTGGTGATGGTGATGGTGAATGAGGTGGT
This sequence comes from Oncorhynchus tshawytscha, assembly GCF_018296145.1. Lineage (NCBI taxonomy): Eukaryota > Metazoa > Chordata > Actinopteri > Salmoniformes > Salmonidae > Oncorhynchus > Oncorhynchus tshawytscha. Next base: position 28,981,410 of record NC_056449.1, read on the forward strand.
GGAGGTAATGGAAGTGGTGATGATGATCATAATGGAGGTGGTGATGGTGATGGTGGAGGAGGGGTGGTGAATGGGGTGGTGGTGATGGAGGGGGTGGTGGTGATGGAGGGTGGTGGTGATGGAGGGGGTGGTGGTGGTGGAGGGGGTGGTGGGGGTGGTGGTGGTGGAGGGGGTGGTGGTGGTGGAGGGGGTGGTGGTGGTGGAGGGGGGGTGGTGATGGGGGGGTGGTGGTGGTGGTGGTGGGGGTGGTGGTGGTGGAGGGTGGTGGTGGTGGTGGAGGGGGTGGTGGTGGTGATATTTGTATTTTTTTTTGTATATTATTATGGACATGGTGTTGATGATGGTATCTGCGTTGTAGGTGTTGATGGGTCGTATGGAGAGCGTATTCAACCAGGCCATAAGGAACACCATCTATGCAGCCCTGCAGGACTTTGCCCAGATGACCCTCAGAGAGCCTCTACGTCAGGCTGTACGCAAGAAGAAGAACGTTCTCATCAGGTACCATACTGGCTGCACTCATTCTTGTTCAACTAGTAACACATTTCAGGCAAGAGAACCTCCTAAGATGTTCTGTAACATCTTGTTTTCTAGGTGGTCTTGATCAATAAAAAAAACCCTCAAAGGCTCATGTGCTTATGGCACAATTCTCACTGTTTGCTGAGACAGAATAACCATGGACCTTCTATAGTTAACTAGTCTGTCCTAAATGGCACCCTAACCCCATGGGCACTACATAGGGAATAGATGGTAATTTCCTATAATGCTGATTCTCTGATAACCCTTGGTCTCTCTCTAGTGTCCTGCAGGCAATCCGTAAGACCATCTGTGACTGGGAGGGGGCTCGGGAGCCTCCCAATGACCCCTGTCTCAGGGGGGAGAAGGACCCCAAGGGAGGGTTCGACATCAAGGTGCCCCGCAGAGCTGTGGGACCCTCGAGCACACAGGTACACCAGGGGGAGAGGGAGAAGGATAACAGAGGGCTAGGGCAATTAGGAACAGGGGATGGAAGAGACAGATGTTGGTTAGGGATAGAGGCAGGTTGTAGGGGCAGGATCAAGTACAGGGACTTTGAAGGGAAATGGTAATAGTATTATTTTGTTTTTTTCTCTCTCTCCCTGCCTCGCTAGCTGTACATGGTTCGTACCATGCTGGAGTCGTTGATAGCTGATAAGAGTGGTTCTAAGAAGACTCTACGCAGCAGTCTGGATGGACCCATAGTACTGGCTATAGAAGACTTCCACAAACACTCCTTCTTCTTCACACACCTGCTCAACTTCAGCGGTATGTATACACACACACACACACACACACACACACACACACACACATGCTTTCCTATCAGGGCTCAGGATAAGACCCATATGCAGACAGTTAGAATAACAGACGTTTATTATAAAACGGGGCAGGCGAACTATAGGTCAAGGGCAGGCAGAGGTCAGTGATCCAGGGCCGTGTCAAAGGTTACAGAACGTCAGGCTCAGGGTCAAGGTAAGCAGAGGTCAGTAATCCAGGGCCGTGTCAAAGGGTACAGAATGAATGATCAAAACCGGGATAACTAGAAAACATGTGCTCAAGAAAACAGGAGTAGGACAAACACGCTGGTAGGCTTGACGAGACAAACTGGCAACAGACAAACAGAACACCGGTATAAATGCACAGAGGATAATGGGGAAGATGGGCAACACCTGGAGGAGGGTGGAGACAATCACAAGGACAGGTGAAACAGATCAGGGTGTGACACTTTCTTACACTACCACCCTCAAGATCATCATCAAGCCTCACCTTGTACTTTTTTATTTCCTTTCCCTCCTGTAATAATATCATGTTATTCACCTCCCCCCTGTAATAATATCATGTTATTCACCTCCCCCCTGTAATAATATCATGTTATTCACCTCCCCCCTGTAATAATATCATGTTATTCACCTCCCCCGTAATAATATCATGTTATTCACCTCCCCCTGTAATAATATCATGTTATTCACCTCCCCCTGTAATAATATCATGTTATTCACCTCCCCCTCCTGTAATAATATCATGTTATTCACCTCCCCTCCTATAATAATATCATGTTATTCACCTCCCCTCCTGTAATAATATCATGTTATTCACCTCCCCTCCTGTAATAATATCATGTTATTCACCTCCCCCTCCTGTAATAATATCATGTTATTCACCTCCCCTCCTGTATTAATATCATGTTATTCACCTCCCCTCCTGTAATAATATCATGTTATTCACCTCCCCCTGTAATAATATCATGTTATTCACCTCCCCTCCTATAATAATATCATGTTATTCACCTCCCCTCCTATAATAATATCATGTTATTCACCTCCCCCTGTAATAATATCATGTTATTCACCTCCCCTCCTGTATTAATATCATGTTATTCACCTCCCCTCCTATAATAATATCATGTTATTCACCTCCCCTCCTGTAATAATATCATGTTATTCACCTCCCCTCCTATAATAATATCATGTTATTCACCTCCCCTCCTATAATAATATCATGTTATTCACCTCCCCTCCTATAATAATATCATGTTATTCACCTCCCCTCCTATAATAATATCATGTTATTCACCTCCCCTCCTATAATAATATCATGTTATTCACCCCCCTGTAATAATATCATGTTATTCACCTCCCCTCCTATAATAATATCATGTTATTCACCTCCCCCTGTAATAATATCATGTTATTCACCTCCCCCTGTAATAATATCATGTTATTCACCTCCCCCTGTAATAATATCATGTTATTCACCTCCCCTCCTATAATAATATCATGTTATTCACCTCCCCTCCTATAATAATATCATGTTATTCACCTCCCTTCCTGTAGAGGTGGTGCAGCACTGCTGTTACTACATAAGGTCGATGCCCACGCTGAAATCTAATTTGGGGGGATTTTCCACAATGCTGGAAGGGGGACCCCGAGTGAAAAGGGACACTGCAGCACTGTTGTTTCCTGTTTCAAATGTGGTTCAGGAAGTGCTTCCTCTAATAATGTATAATGTATTATAATGTCATGTTATTCCCTTCCCATCCTCCAGAGGCGCTGCAGCACTGCTGTGACCTGTCTCAGCTGTGGTTCAGAGAGTTCTTCCTGGAGTTGACCATGGGTCGCAGGATCCAGTTCCCCATCGAGATGTCCATGCCCTGGATTCTCACAGATCACATTCTGGAGACCAAGGAGCCATCCATGATGGAGTAAGACCCTGTTTAGACCACTCTGTGTGTGTGTGTGTGTGTGCAGGTGAGAAAGATGAAGTGATGGAAAGTGACGGAAAGATGGTGTTTGTTGTCTCTCTCTTGTCATTGTGTCCATGCTGAGTCTGTGTGTGTTAGTGCCTGCTGATGCCATCCTGATTGTTTCTCCCAGGTATGTGTTGTACCCTCTGGACCTCTACAATGACAGTGGCTACTACGCTCTGACCAAGTTCAAGAAACAGTTCCTCTATGATGAGATAGAGGCTGAGGTAAACTAGCACGAAACAAAGATGGCCGCCTCAGAAATCAAATAATGACAAGTAATTCATCACCAATCCCCACAAGAGTAGTGAGTTACGGATGCTGTTTTTCCTACAGGTGAACCTGTGCTTCGATCAGTTTGTCTACAAGCTGGCTGACCAGATATTTGCCTACTACAAAGCCATGTCTGGAAGGTAAGAGACGGCTGGAAACTGAATCATGTTGATATGGGGGGGGGGGGTTTAATCAAGCAGTGAAGGATGTTGTTGTGTGTTTTGCTCCACAGTGTCCTCCTGGACAAGCGTTTCAGGGCAGAGTGTAAAAACTATGGTGTGATCATCCCCTATCCCCCCTCCAACCGTTATGAGACGCTGCTCAAACAGAGACACGTACAGGTAGGTCTGTCTTACATCGCCCTGGAATACACCCTGGCAAGGGTGACCACAGTCTCGTCTTTTATCCCTTTGTTACTTACAAAAAGCATGTGTCTAATGGAGAGCTACAAAGGAAGGAAATAGCCGATTTAGACCGACAGATATAAGGTCATTTCGTAAAACTTGAGGCTCTCTATGCTTATTAGTTGTGCTTCAATTAGCTTGCTAGCTAGTTCGGTGCAGCGGGAGGGAGATTTATTTTGTGTGTGTGGGGGGGGAGGGGGGATTATTAATGTGTTGGCTACACTGTCCCGCGAATGTCCCGAAAAATCATCCCGCTGTCCCGGATTTGGGTATTTAAACTTGGTCACCCTAGCCCTGTCATACGCTGCCCTGTCATACGCCGCCCTGTCATACCGGTCCTGTCATACACCACCCTGTCATACCGGTCCTGTCATACGCCGCCCTGTCATACGCCGCCCTGTCATACCGGTCCTGTCATACGCCGCCCTGTCATACGCCGCCCTGTCATACGCCGCCCTGTCATACGCCGCCCTGTCATACGCCGCCCTGTCATACGCCGCCCTGTCATACGCCGCCCTGTCATACCTGTCATTGCGGTACACTTTCAGAGATCTTTGTGAGACTGACCACATGGTCAGTTTTTAACATTAAATCACACAACACCTCTCTCTCCTCTCCTCTCTCTAATTTCCTACTCTCTTCCCCCTCTCTCTCATCCTCTCCCCCCTCTCTCGCTCTCTTCCCTCCCTCCCTCCCTCTCTCTCATCCTGTCCTCTCTCTCTCCAGCTCCTGGGTCGCTCCATCGATCTGAACCGTCTGATCACCCAGAGGATCTCAGCAGCCATGTACAAGTCTCTGGACCAGGCCATCAGTCGCTTTGAGAGTGAAGACCTCACCTCTATTGTGGTGAGAACACCAGGGCAGGGGCATACTGTATACTGTGGTCTCAACCTTCACACACACACACATAACCAACCCTCCTTCACACTCACAGTCCTGGGTCATATGTACTCTCTCAGATAGCATACTGTCAGTCCTTGGTAACATATCACACACTAGGCTCATTCTCATAGGCCCTTTCCTGTCCCCTGGGGCCCATGACCTACTGGCCACATTATATTACCAGCTTTTATTCTCTGTCTCACCATTCCACCCATCAGCAGTTGATGTTGTTTATGATGTTGATTTTTCTCTCCCATGACTCAATCACTCACTACCCCACCCCCCTCTCTCTTTTTCCCTCTCTCTCACTCGCTACCCCACCTTTCTCTCTCACACACCACTCCACCCATCAGGAGTTGGAGTGGCTGATGGACATCAACAGACTGACCCATCGTCTGCTTTCGAAGCACATGACCCTGGACAGTTTCGATGCCATGTTCCGTGAGGCCAACCACAATGTGTCTGCCCCCTACGGCCGCATCACGCTCCATGTCTTCTGGGAACTCAACTTTGACTTCCTCCCCAACTACTGCTACAACGGCTCCACCAACCGGTCAGTGGGGAGGGGGTCCTTATTGATAGTCTTGGACATGTTCCCTAGCTTACAGTTCTTTGCAGGTCTACCAATACATCGCTCAGGTTCAGCAGTTGGTTATCTATAGTCCATTTAGTCATTACCTAAGTGGACTCCTGCTCATGACCCCTTTCCTCTAGCTTGTTCATTCTTTGTGTCCTCAGCTTCGTGCGGACTGCCATCCCCTTTACCCAGGAGCCTCAGCGAGATAAGCCGGCCAACGTGCAGCCATACTACCTGTATGGGTCTAAGGTATGTACTGTATACGGTCTCCTATTTGAGTACAATTCTAGAAATGAGAAACATTTGTACCTATTTTGAGAGCATGCTTCTGATGTTTTTTTCACCCTCCCCCAGCCTCTGAACATCGCCTACTCCCACATCTATAGCTCCTACAGGAACTTCGTAGGCCCGCCCCACTTCAAAACCATCTGCCGTCTCCTTGGTTACCAGGGCATCGCCGTGGTGATGGAGGAACTGCTCAAGATAGTCAAGAGCCTGGTATTATGGGCTATTTGTGTCTTTTACTATTGTCTGAATGTACTCCTACATACCAGCGCTCTGTTAAAAACACTATATCCAACTAATCTCATCTTTTTACCCTCCTTCTCCCTCTTCCTCTTCTCTTTCCTCTCTAGTTGCAGGGCACTATCCTGCAGTATGTGAAGACTCTGATCGAGGTAATGCCCAAGATCTGTCGCCTGCCGCGCCACGAGTACGGATCCCCAGGTCGGTTGATGTACTGTAGTCAGATGTAGTTCAGTGAATGCCTAGGCTTTATCTCAGAGGGCTAACACAGCCATGACTCATACAGACAACCCAGGTTTGAAACCCAGTTGGTCCCAGACAATAAAACTTCCTGTTGTTGCCCAATCATATTACAGTCGTCTGACAGATGAAATGAGATATGCAGGTTTACCATGTCTCTCTATGACCAGGGATTATAGGCTAGGTAGATTAGGGGTGTTCTGTACCGTAACAGGCTGTACTGAACATTTTAATGGACTTCCTGTATGCCTGATCTCGGTCATAGAGAGCACAGTGACGGAATATACATGATGCAGTTCATAATCCTACCATACCTGGATGTTCCATAATGATACTGATGTGTGTTTTATCAGTCAAGGACAGTCCCTTTCATAGTGATCGGATCTGTTGTTTTAACATTTAACTCTTTTCACTTTGAAGATGTAACTTTTAACTGTGTTCAGGCCTTAATGGCCACATTGACTTGTATAATCTCCACCCAGCACAGCCAGAAGAGGACTGGCCACACCTCAGAGCCTGGTTCCTCTCTAGGTTTCTTCCTAGGTTCCTGCCTTTCTAGGGAGTTTCTTAGCCCCTTTGCTTCTACATATGCATTGCTTGCTCTTTGGGGTTTTAGGCTGGGTATCTGTAACAGCGCTGATGTAAAAAGGGCTTTATAAAATACATTGATTGATTGTCCTTCCCTGCCAGGTATCCTGGAGTTCTTCCACCACCAGCTGAAGGACATTATAGAGTACGCAGAGCTGAAGACAGATGTCTTCCAGAGTCTCAGAGAGGTGGGGAACGCCATCCTCTTCTGTCTGCTCATCGAACAAGCTCTGGTGAGTCCCTCCTCCTCTTCTCCTCTTTCACTTCTATCCCTTCCTCTCCTCTGTTTTGTCCTTCCCTCCTTTTCCCACCTTTTTCTGCTTCACCTGTATACCTTTGTTTCTCTTTACTCTTCCCCTCTCATACTCTCATCCTCTCATCTCTCATCCTCTCATCCTCTCATCCTCCCTCTCATCCTCTCCCCTCTCATCCTCTCATCCTCTCCCTCTCATCCTCTCCCCTCTCATACTCTCATCACCTCTCCCCTCTCATACTCTCATCCTCTCCCCTCTCATACTCTCATCCTCTCCCCTCTCATACTCTCATCACCTCTCCCTCCTCTCCCCTCTCATACTCTCATCCCCTCTCCCTCCTCTCCCCTCTCATACTCTCATCCCCTCTCCCTCCTCTCCCCTCCTCTCATCACTCTCATACTCTCATCCCTCTCTCTCCTCTCCCCTCTCATACTCTCATCACCTCTCCTCCATCACCCTCCTCTCATCCCTCTCATACTCTCATCACCTCATACTCTCATCACCTCATCACTCTCATCACCTCTCATCACTCTCATCACCTCTCATACTCTCATCACCTCTCATACTCTCATCACCTCTCATACTCTCATCACCTCTCATACTCTCATCACCTCTCCCCCTCTCATCACCTCTCCCCTCTCATCACCTCTCCCCTCTCTCATCACCTCTCATACTCTCATCACCTCTCATACTCTCATCACCTCTCATCTCTCATCACCTCTCATACTCTCATCTCTCCCCTCTCATACTCTCATCACCTCTCCCCTCTCATACCCATCGTCGTCACCTCTCTCCTCTCCTCTCCATCGTCGTCACCTCTCTCCTCTCCTCTCCATCGTCGTCACCCCTCTCCTCTCCATCGTCGTCACCCCTCTCCTCTCCATCGTCGTCACCCCTCTCCTCTCCATCGTCGTCACCCCTCTCCTCTCTCCTCGTCGTCACCCCTCTCCTCTCCCTCGTCGTCACCCCTCTCCTCTCCCTCGTCGTCACCCCTCTCCTCTCCCTCGTCGTCACCCCTCTCCTCTCCCTCGTCGTCACCCTCCTCTTCCCCTCTCTTTTCCTCTCCTCTCGTCCTCCCATTCCTGCTTTCTCTTATTCTGTCTGTCTGTCTGTCTCTGTGTCTGTGTCTCTCTGTGTCTCTCTGTGTCTGTCTGTGTCTCTGTCTCTCTCTCTCTCAGAAAGAGGGACTGATACATGTCAGGTTATTTCTCCTCCTTCTGTCTGGTTGAATATATCTGTTTCTATCTTCGTCTCAATAAAGTTTCACCCTCCAGAAATGTTGATATTGGCTGTATCTGAATTGCAACTCTATTCTTTATTACACGCTGGCAAACTACTACAGGTGGTAAGAATCTAGGTCTTGTCTTTGGTATATAAAAACACACACCCTGACTGATCTCCATCTCTCTCTCTGTTGGCTTGGGCTGCCACACACCCTGACTGATCTCCATCTCTCTCTCTGTTGGTTTGGGCTGCCACACACCCTGACTGATCTCCATCTCTCTCTCTGTTGGCTTGGGCTGCCACACACCCTGACTGATCTCCATCTCTCTCTCTGTTGGCTTGGGCTGCCACACACCCTGACTGATCTCCATCTCCATCTCTCTCTCTGTTGGCTTGGGCTGCCACACACCCTGACTGATATCCATCTCTCTCTCTGTTGGTTTGGGCTGCCACACACCCTGACTGATATCCATCTCTCTCTCTGTTGGCTTGGGCTGCCACACACCCTGACTGATCTCCATCTCTCTCTGTTGGTTTGGGCTGCCACACACCCTGACTGATCTCCATCTCTCTCTCTGTTGGTTTGGGCTGCCACACACCCTGACTGATCTCCATCTCTCTCTCTGTTGGTTTGGGCTGCCACACACCCTGACTGATCTCCATTTCTCTCTCTGTTGGGTTTGGGCTGCCACACACCCTGACTGATCTCCATCTCTCTCTGTTGGTTTGGGCTGCCACACACCCTGACTGATCTCCATCTCTCTCTGTTGGTTTGGGCTGCCACACACCCTGACTGATCTCCATCTCTCTCTCTGTTGGTTTGGGCTGCCACACACCCTGACTGATCTCCATCTCTCTCTCTGTTGGTTTGGGCTGCCGTGCTTCTGTTTTTATATTCACCATCTTACTTTGACACACAAAGTTTTACCTCCGGAGGACCATGAAAGCCAAAGATTGAGATTTTAAAATGATTGTAAGAAATAAAGAACAGTCCAAGATTGCAATCATTATTCTATCATTATTGGAAATAAATTGATAATAAAAAGTGATTATCTTTGTATCTCTCCATGTCCTTGGCTCCCATGATAGAGGTGACCTGTGTGTTTCTGGGTGGCTGTCTGTAAAGTAAACTCAGCAAAAAAAGAAACGTCCTCTCACTGTCAACCTGTGTTTATTTTCAGCAAACTTAACATGTGTAAATATTTGTATGAATTTAACAAGATTCAACAACTGAGACATAAACGGAACAAGTTCCACAGACATGTGACTAACAGAAATGGAATGATGTGTCCCTGAACAAAGGAGGGGTCAAAAACAAAACTAACAGTCAGTATCTGGTGTGGCCACCAGCTGCATTAAGTCCTGCAGTGCATCTCCTCCTCAAGCTCTGCACCAGATTTGCCAGTTCTTGCTGTGAGATGTTACCACATTCTTCCACCAAGGGACCTGCAAGTTCCCAGACCTTTCTGGGGTGAATGGCCCTAGCCCTCACCCTCCGATCCAACAGGTCCCAGACGTGCTCAACTGAATTGAGATCCTGGCTCTTCGCTGGCCATGGCAGAACACTGACATTCCTGTTTTGCAGGAAATCACGCACAGAACGAGCAGTATGGCTGGTGGCATTGTCATGCTGGAGGGTCATGTCAGGATTAGCCTGCAGGAAGGGTACCACATGAGGGAGGAGGATGTCTTCCCTGTAACGCACAGCATTGAGATTGCCTGCAATGACAACAAACTCAGTCAGATGATGCTGTGACACACCGCCCCAGACCATGATGGACCCTCCACCTCCAAATCGATCCCGCTCCAGAGTACAGGCCTCAGTGTAACGCTCATTCATTCGACGATAAACGCGAATCCGACCATCACCCCTGGAGAGAAAAAACTGCGACTTGTCAGTGAAGAGCACTTTTTGTCAGTCCTGTCTGGTCCAGCAATGTGAGTTTGTGCCCTTAGGCGACCTTGTTGCCGGTGATGTCTGGTGAGGACCTGCCTTACAACAGGACAGCCTCTCTCAGCCTTTTGCGGACAGTCTGATCACTGATGGAGGGATTGTGTGTTCCTGGTGTAACTCGGGCAGTTGTTGTTGCCATCCTGTACCTGTCCCGCAGGTGTGATGTACCGATCCTGTGCAGGTGTTGTTACCCGTGGTCTGCCACTGCGAGTACGATCAGCTGTCTATCTCCCTGTAGCGCAGTCTTAGGCGTCTCACAGTACTGACATTGCAATTTATTTCCCTGGCCACATCTGCAGTTCTCATGCCTCCTTGCAGCATGCCTAAGGCACGTTCACGCAGATGAGCAGGGACCCTGGGCATCTTTCTTTTGGTGTTTTCCAGAGTCAATAGAAAGACCTCTTTAGTGTCCTATGTTTTCATAACTGTGACCTTAATTGCCTACCGTCTAAGCTGTTAGTGTCTTAACGACCGTTCCACAGGTGCATGTTCATTAATTGTTTATGGTTCATTGAACAAGCATGGGAAACTGTGTTTAAACCCTTTACAATGAAGATCTGTGAAGTTATTTGGTTTTTATGAAATATCTTTGAAAGACAGGGTCCTGAAAAGGGGATGTTTCTTTTTTTGCTGAGTTTATGTGCTCAACTTCACTTCTACCTCCATACTCCCTGTCAACACTGACTTCTCTCTCAACGTCTGACTGTCACTCTTTATACCCTCATACCCTCTGGTCTGTCTGTCTGTTTCTGCCTCTGACTGCCTCAGGGGGGGTGTGGGTGGATTTGGTGGGTGGGTGTTTGTACTGGTGGATCACAGCATGCAGATCATCCTGTCTTCCATAGTGTTTTAGCGGAGCTTTCCTGATCTGGATCTCTTGTCGTTTGCTGATTCCATATTCCAGTCATTCCTATTGGTTAGCCAGACCTGTGTGACAGTAGCCTGTAGTGCGACGGAGGGAGGGGGGGTGACGACCAGAATTTAGATCAGACCAATGACACGTCAGACCAGTGTAATGTACTGTACTTAGTGCACGAGTCATACACATGCCTAGGGTTATCTCATCATAACTGTACTAGCCTACTACTTTCTCACTTAAACACACATTCTCACAGCTTATGTACCTCTGACTCCCCTCCTTACTAATGAGTATAACACCTCCCTCCCATCACCACTAACTACCCCATGTAGTGTACATGTGTCCAGGAGAGATGTTGGCTGGTGTTCAATGTCACCTCTCTCTGCCTCTGTCTGTGTGTGTGTTAACCACAGTCCCAGGAGGAGGTGTGTGACCTGCTTCATGCAGCCCCCTTCCAGAACATCCTCCCCAGGGTCTACATCAAAGGTATGTGATATAGGTCCAGGCGTGTGGATCCAGATTGAAAACAAGGTGGATGGGTGGGATAAGGACTTCAATATTGTTATGCATATCTGTCTGATGTGATTGGTGTAGTAACGTGTGTGTGTGTGTGTGTAGAGGGGGAGCGTCTGGAAGTCAGGATGAAGAGGCTGGAGGCTAAGTATGCTCCACTCCATCTGGTGCCCCTCATTGAGAGGCTGGGGACCCCTCAGGTGAGCTCTACCTGCTTGTCATCACCATCATACCTCATCACCTGGCTCTCTGTCCTGACCCACAGCCATTAGACAGTTTCAGCAATCTTTGTTTGAAATGTAGAATTTGAAAGGGCAGCCATATTGGCACCAAAGTTCCAAGGCAATTACTTTCCCTATTTGATCTGCTCCTCCTTACTCCCTGTTCTCCTTCCTTCCTTCCTCTCCTAATGTATCCTTTCCTTCTTCCTTCCTCTCCTAATGTATCCTTTCCTCCTCCCTTCCTGTCCTAATTTTTCCTTTCCTCAGCAAATAGCTATAGCCCGTGAGGGGGATCTGTTGACCAAGGAGCGTCTTTGCTGTGGCCTGTCCATGTTCGAGGTGATCCTTACGAGGATCCGTAGTTTCCTGCAGGACGCCGTGTGGCGAGGCCCGCCCCCCACCAATGGCGTGATGCACGTGGACGAGTGTATGGAGTTCCACCGCCTCTGGAGTGCCATGCAGTTTGTTTACTGCATCCCCGTCGGCACTCACGAGTTCACCGCAGAGTGAGTTACTGTAGGGGGCAAGGCAGTGTACACACACTCACACACAGTAACAATTTAGTTACTGTAGTCTTCTCAGGGCACCAAAGACTTTACTGCAGATTTACAGTAGTAGATAAACCCATCAATCAAGCTTGATTTGTAAAGTGTTTTCTACAAATGCAAAGTACTTACTAAGTTAGTAACAGCAAGCCGTCCCTGTGCGTGTCCTCTGCAGGCAGTGTTTTGGTGACGGGCTGAACTGGGCAGGCTGCTCCATCATCGTGCTGTTGGGTCAGCAGCGCCGCTTCGACCTGTTTGACTTCTGCTACCACCTGCTCAAGGTGCAGAGGCAGGACGGCAAGGATGAGATCATCAAGAACGTGGTGGGTACACACTGACGCTACGCACGCATCTACACACTTTTAACCAGCATGCTAGCACAGAAATAAGAAGGGATTTAGGGCACAGGTGGTGGCACCTTAATTGGAGAGGACAGGCTCGTAATGGCTGGAGCGGAATCAGTAGAATGGTATCAAATACATCATAGTTTCCATGTGTTAGATGCCTTTCCATTCGCTCCATTCCAGCCATTATTATGAGCTGTCCTCCCCTCAGCAGCCTCCACTGATTTAGGGATATGTCAACTGCTGGTGATTTTTTTTTTTTACGAGGAAGATTGATATGAGGAGAGGAAGCTCATCATCTTTGTGGCAAGTTCTTGGCTACTACAATCCTGGTCTGTGGTCTGTGGTTTTAATTCTATCATAAGATTCAAACCCTCCCTCTCTCTCTCTCCCTCTCTCTCTCTCTCTCTCCACAGCCGCTGAAGAAGATGGCTGATCGGATCAGGAAGTACCAGATCCTGAACAATGAGATCTTTGCCATCCTTAACAAGTACATGAAGGCTGTGGAGACAGATAGTTCCACCGTGGAGCATGTCCGCTGCTTCCAGCCACCTATACACCAGTCCCTGGCCACAACGTGCTGAGAAGAACACACACACACAGTACAAATACACCCACACCAACCCAAATCATCACCACACACTCTGCCTTTCTTTGGTCTTTTACTCAGACTCTCAGAGCCTTAGGATTCAAGAGTTCTGTATGACTGTACACCATTTTGGCACCAAATATTCCATACCAATGACATTCCAATTTGCATTCTAAAATGCAACCGTCTTGGAACTTTTGGTGGGAACATAGCGTCCATTAAAAAGTCTAAATCTCAAACTGAGTTTTCTGAACTCTGAATATGTTTGGCCCAAAACCACAGTCTAGTTTTCGAGTTGTGGGTGTTTTCAGATGTTTTTCTGTTCTCAACCCATGTGACTTTCACACCCAGCATGCCTTCTCCTGTTCCAAGAGATATATGTCACATGGATGGCCTCAGTAACACACAACTGCCAATCCTGAGTGGTTACAGATCTGCAGTACCACTCTGCTTCCCCTCTAGTCACAATCAACAGTCTATCAGATATCTCTGAGAAACCATTCAGTGAGCATCAACAATCAACCTACATAAAAGAGGATAGATATGCTGGAATAATCTCCAAAACCTCAACGCATACAAATAATCAGATTCTGAAATGACCTATAACCTGAGATTATTATTTCGTAGATTACATACGAAAGCAAACCTATCGGCTATTTATTGAATTGCTTATTGAAGTCAACACCGGTGCTAAGTAGTACGATGATACTTAATAACACCAATGTCATCAGTGTAATTTTCCCCCCATAACATCCATGATATGATCATCGCACAAGTCAACAAAAGAATGAATGAATCCCAGAAGCTAACACAGGAGTGCCCCAAATGGAACCCTATTCCCTATAAAGTGCACTACTTTTGACCAGCGCCTACAGGGCTCTGGTCAAAGGTAATGCACTATATAGAGAATAGGGTTCCATTTGGATGCAACCCAAATCTCCCTGGACATACCCAAGCATAGTAAACCAGTGTCATAGGAGTAGTTAGCCACACCTCACCTCTTCTCTCCTCACCTCTCCTCACACAACCCTACTGTTTCACAACAAGGACACTTGACTGCATAACAAGGACACTTGACTGCTTTTCTGAGTTGCTTTTATTTATTTTTACCCATATTTTTGGAGTTTTAGCCTCTTGAGTATATTTGTATTCTGTTCCATTGTAAATGTCACTGTTGAACTAAAAAGAGAAGTTGAGTGTTGTAATTGTTATTGTTTTTAATTAATTATTGATAATTACATTTTTCATCCTTGGTATAACTTGCCTCTTCTGATGAGAAACCTCACCTGTCTTGTCAGTTTATTGAAACGTTTTTATATTCTGTATGTGCGCTTAATAGTGTTATTGTTTATCATTTTACAAATTATTGACATCTGCGCTAATGTGTTTTATTTGAGTTTTTTCTGTAATAAAACAGAAGTACTTCTTCATTGTAAAATAAAAAAAAGAGGCCAGGATGATGTTACTGTATTAGATTTGTTCAGAGAGTGAATGGGACCAAGCGAACTCCTGTAGAGTTCATTCCCTCCTATAGAAGAAGAAATAAAGGAATCAAGTAGTTGTCTTTTTCCAGTTTAGGTAAAGCAGTGTTATCAAAATATTTTGTCCCAGTTTTTTCTCAATGAAGGAGCAACCACATTTTCAATTTCCCCTTTGTTTAATTTTTTGTTATTGTTCCAATGGTCCTTTTTGTTTTATTTATTCACACAACTACACTTTTATTGTTCATTCAATGGGTGAATATGTTGATAAGTAAAAGTTATCAATGCATTTTCGAACCTTTTGCATGAAAAGAAAAGCGATATATTGTCATTACGGATACATTTGTGACCTTAGGTTTTTGTGATATTAATGATATTGTTGTACAAGTAATCATGTTTTGAAATACAAAAAATTTGAAAATAAGAATATAAAGATGTACAACGAATGGTCCTGCAAAAGGAAATTAAATTGTTGTATTTCCATTAAATAAATGTCTAACTAAAATTTTATTAAGAATCATGTATGACCGTGTACATTGTAATTAAAAAAATACTAAATATATTTGAATATAGCCACAGCGATCATGAGGAGAAGGAGGGGCTGGTGGGCGCTGGCGGAAGTCTAATTTCCTCTGCGCCCTGATTGGTTAAGTATGTGTCGTCTCTTTTCTGATTGGTTATGACGTAACTGGTTTTGAAATTTCACAGGGGCTCGGTTTGTGTTGAATTTGGAGCGCTGCTTTGCTATAACTTAAACTGTAACCACCGATTTTCTAGCGAACTATTTCTTCCAAACCATGTCTTTTTCAAGAGCTCCAGTGAAACGATTTAATGAAAATATCGGTAAATTAAAGCATTGATAATGATTTAATTGAGCGAACTTAGCCAACTAACTTAACGTGTTTCTTTTGCCAAAAAGTTAATATAACGTTTTCGCTCATCTAGCTAACGTAGCTGTCCAACAATATTTTGTATAACATTGTTTACTAGCTAGCTAACGTATTGTTGGTTTGGTGACTAGCTAGGAATGCCAAACCTTACTCCGTTCCAAGCAAAGGGCAAAATATCCATGTCGGTTACGTTAGCTACATGCCATGACATGTTAGTTAGCTAATTAGATAGCCAGCCCACAGCGTTTACACAGGCAGCCCAATTCTACTATTTCTCTCACTAATTTGTCGTTTGACCAATCCGGTTTTTTTTTAGAATAATTTAGCAAAATATGGGAATTGGACTACCTGTGTAAACGCAGGCTGTCTTGTTTTCAACACGTTTTGTTCAGGCTGCGCCCCAGCACCGGGCACCTACGAGCTGAAACCAGGAGAGGTGAAGGGACCTGCCTCTTTCCTCCGGTCAGAGCGCTTCAAACTGCTCAAGGCCAGTGATGGTAAGTTTAACTGTCAAACAACTGAAGTTTTAGTTTAAAAAAAAATACCTCATGCTATTGACAATAGATCTATATTTAAACATCTATGATTAGACTCATTAAACCTATATGTGTTTTTACTTTCTACACCATTCTAATTTCCAAATTCCCTTCCCTCCCAACTCAGCTCCCAGCATCCTACCACCATCTCCTTCTAAAGATGTGCCCACGTCACCTGTTGCTGTGCGTAGGACCATGTCTGTGGATGGACTGGTAATTTGGTGTTCACACAATAATCACATTGTCCCTGGTTGGCACAGCCACACCATCAAGATAACCTTGAAGTACTGGGGTCTATTCATTAGTCGGATTCTTGCAACGGAAAACCTTTACTATTTTTTTTATTTAACCAGGGAAGCCAGTTGAGAACAAGTTCTCATTTACAACTGCGACCTGGCCAAGATAAAGTAAAGCAGTGTGACACAAACAACAACACAGAGTTACACATGGAATAAACAAACATACAGTCAATAACACAATATAAAAGTGTATATACAGTGTGTGCAAACGAGTTAAGATTAGGGAGGTAAGGCAATAAATAGGCCGTAGTGGCGAAGTAATTACAATTAAACACGGGAGTGATAGATGTGCAGAAGATTAATGTCCAAGTAGAGATACTGGGGTGCAAAGGAGCAAAAATAACAATATGGGGATGAGGTAGTTGGATGGGCTGTTTACAGATGGGCTATGTACAGGTGCAATGATCTGTAAACTGCTCTAACAGCTGATGCTTAAAGTTAGTGAGGGAGATGTGTGTGTCTCCAGCTTCATTGATTTTTGCAATTCGTTCCACTCATTGGCAGCAGAGAACTGGAAGGAAAGGCTGCCAAAGGAGGAATTGGCTTTGGGGATGACCAGTGAAATATAACTGCTGGCGCGTGTGCTACGGGTGGGTGCTGCTATGGTGACCAGTGAGCTGAGATAAGGCGGGGCTTTACCTAGCAAAGACTTATAGATTACCTGGAGCCAGTGGGTTTGGTGACGAATATGAAGCGAGGGCCAGCCAACGAGAGCATACAGGTCTCTGTGGTGGGTAGTATTTGGGGCTTTGGTGACAAAACGGATGACACTGTGATAGACTGCATCCAATTTGCTGAGTAGAGTGTTGGAGGCTATTTTGTAGATGACATCGCCAAAGTCAAGGATCGGTAGGATAGTCTGTTTTACAAGGGTATGTTTGGCAGCATGAGTGAAGGAAGCTTTGTTGCGAAATAGGAAGCCGATTCTAGATTTAATTTTGGATTGGAGATGCTTAATGTGAGTCTGGAAGGAGAGTTTACAGTCTAACCAGACACCTAGATGTTTGTAGTTGTCCACATATTCTAAGTTAGAACCGTCCAGAGTAGTGATGCTAGAGGGGCAGGCAGGTGTGGGCAGCGATCGGTTGAAGAGCATGCATTTAGTTTTACTTGCATTTGAGAGCAGTTGGAGGCCACAGAAGGAGAGTTGTATGGCATTGAAGCTCGTCTGGAGGTTAGTTAAAACAGTGTGCAAAGAAGGGCCAGAAGTATACAGAATGGTGTCGTCTGCGTAGAGGTGGATCAGAGAATCACCAGCAGCAAGAGCGACATCATTGATGTATACAGAGAAAAGAGTCGGCCTGAGATTTGAACCCTCTGGCACCTCCATAGAGACTGCCAGAGGTTCGGACAACAGGCCCTCTGATTTGACACACCGTACTCTGTCTGAGAAGTAGTTGGTGAACCAGGCGAGGCAGTCATTTGAGAAACCAAGGCTGTTGAGTCTGCCGATAAGAATGCGGTGATGGACAGAGTCGAGAACGTTGGCCAAGTTGATGAATACTGCTGCACAGTATTGTCTTTTATCGATGGTGGTTATGATATCGTTTAGGACCTTGAGCGTGGCTGAGGTGCACCCATGACTAGCTTGGAAACCAGATTGCAATGAGGAGAAGGACGGTGGGATTCGAAATGTTCAGTGATCTGTTTAACTTGACTTTCAAAGACCTTAGAAAGGCAGGGTAGGATAGATATAGGTCTGTAACAGTTTGGGTTTGAAGAGGGGGATGACTGTGGCAGCTTTCCAATCTGTAGAGATCTCAGACAATACGAAAGAGGTTGAACAGGTTAATAATAGGGGTTGCAACAATTGCAGCAGATAATTTTAGAAAGAGGGTTCAGATTGTCTAGCCCAGCTGATTTGTAGGGGTCCAGATTTTGCAACTCTTTCAGAACATCAGCTATATAGATTTGGGTGAAGGAGAAATGGGGAGGCTCGGGCTGTGGGGGGTGCAGAGCTGTTGACCGGTGTAGGGGTAGCCAGGTGGAAAGCATGGTCAGCCGTAGAAAAATGCTTATTGAAATTCTCGTGGATTTATTAGTGGTGACAGTGTTTGTTTCCTAGCCTTAGTACAGTGAGCAGCTGGGAGGAGGTGCTCTTAATGTCCATGGACTTTATAGTGTCCCAGAACTTTTTGGAGTTTGTGCTACAGGATGCAAATTTCTGTTTGAAAAAGCTAGCCTTTGCTTTCCGAACTGCCTGTGTATATTGGTTCCTAACTTCCCTGAGAAGTTTCATATCACAGGGGCTGTTCGATGCTAATGCAGTACACCACAGGTTGTTTTTGTGCTGGTCAAGGGCAGTCAGGTCTGGAGTGAACCAACGGCTATATCCGTTCTTGGTTCTACATTTTTATTTGAATGGTGCATGCTTATATAAGATAGTGAGGAAAGCACTTTTAAAGAATTACCAGGCATCCTCTACTGACGGAATGAGGTCAATATCCTTCCAGGATACCTGGGCCAAGTCGATTAGAAAGACCTGCTCGCTGAAGTGTTTTAGGTGGTTTGTGGTTTGACATTGATGAGGGTTGGTCGTTTGATTGCAGACCCATTACGGATGCAGGCAATGAGGCAGTGATCGCTGAGATTCTGGTTGAAGACAGCAGAGGTGTATTTAGAGGGCAGGTTGGTCAGGATGATATCTATGAGGGTGCCCATGTTTACGGATTTGGGGTTGTACCTGGTAGGTTCATTAATCATTTTTGTTCGATTGAGTGCATCTAGCTTAGATTGTAGGACGGCCGGGGTGTTAAGCATGTCCCAGTTTAGGTCACTTGACAGTATGAGTTCTGAAGAGCGATGGGGAGGCAATCAATTCACCTTTGGTGTCCAGGGCACAGCTGGGGGCTGAAGGTGGTCTATAACAAGCGGCAACGGTGAGAGACTTGTTTCTGGAAAGGTGGATTTTTAAAAGTAGAAGCTCAAATTGTTTGGGCACAGACCTGGATAGTAAGACATAACTCTGTAGCCTATCTCTGCAGTAGATTGCAACTCCACCCCCTTTGGCAGTTCTATCTTGTTCGAAAATGTTATAGTTAGGGATGGACATTTCGGGATTTTTGGTGGCCTCCCTAAGCCAGGATTCAGACACGGCTAGGACATCCGGGTTGGCAGAGTGTGCTAAAGCAGTGAATAAAACAAACTTAGGGAGGTGGCTTCTAATGTTAACATGCATGAAACCAAGGCTATTACGGTTGCAGATGTCATCACATGAGAGCACCTGGGGAATGGGAGTGTTGCTGGGGGCTGCAGGGCCTGGATTAACCTCTATATCACCAGAGGAACAGAGGAGGAGTAGGATAAGAGTACGGCTAAAGGCTATAAGAACTGGTCATCTAGTGCGTTCGGAACAGAGAGTTGAGGGAGCAGGTTTCTGGGCACGGAAGAATAGATTCAAGGCATACTGTACAGACAAAGGTATGGTAGGATGTGAATACAGTGGAGGTAAACCTAGTCATTGAGTGACGATGAGAGAGGTTTTGTCTCTAGAGACACTATTTAAACCAGGTGAGATCACTGCATGTGTGGGAGGGGGAACAAAAGGGCATATTGAGCAGGGTTGGAGGCTCTACAGTGACATAAGACAATTTACTCGAGGAAGCAAGCATAATGAAACATGGAGGGACCTACCTGAATTTGTACTTGATCAACTCTAGTTTTCCTTGCAAAACGATTTTCGTTTGGTGTAAACAGTTTGTGTTGCAAAAATGTTTTGCAGTGGAATCCGACTAATGAATACACCCTGGTGCTTTAAAGGGATAGTTTGAGATTTTGGCAATGAAGCCCTGTATCGACTTCCCCAGTCAGAAACTCATGAATACCATTTTTATGTCTGTGTCCGGTATGTATGAAGGAAGCCAATGCTTACTAGTGTTAGCACAATGACTGAAAGTCTAGCATGCTAGCTGTTCCCATAGACTTCCAGTAATTGTGCTAATGCTGGTTAGCAATAACACTAGTTGGCATCTTCCTTCAAATTCAATGCAAAGACATAAAAATGGTATCCATGGGTTCATCTGATGGATAAAAAGCTTAATTGCCAAAATCTTGAACTATCCCTTGAATCCTAATGCAATGGCTCTCCTTTGCGATTAATTGGTCCATTCCTCCTTCACCCAGGTTGACGGGTCCATGTCAAAGAAAGACAAGAGTGGCCAATCGATGCAGATGAAACGGCAGAAACTCCTGGAGAAAGAGGTTGTATAGTTATACAGACTGGTTTGAGGAGCAAATATGTCTTGTCTGTCGCAATAGTCGCAACCGTTACCCGTTGAAGAAAAAAAAAATGTGACAAGATTTATCATTGATGTGGCTAGGTTTTAGTAGCTGTGACCTACAGCAGCTGCTGTGACCTACAGCATCAGAGTGTGGAAATGATCATTTAGAGGTAGTTCTAAACTGTTATGTTTCCTTAGGACCTGCGTATGAAGCTTCGTGAGAAGACAGAGATGGAGAACAGCGTGTCTGAGTCTCAGCACGAGAAACTGGGGTGAGCAAATGCACATCTCTTCCCTGAACAACTGCTTTCAGAATAATTTAAATGAATGGCTTTATTTGTGAATGCTGTCCTCTCGACCTCTTCTTATATGTTCTTATATGTCTCTCTGTGTTGAAATTGATGACATCAGTTTCCTAATGGTCTTGGTTGACATGCAAAACAAAAGCATTTGATCTCATGTTCTTTTCTCTCAGTCATCTTGAGCAGAAGCTGGAGCAGTACACCGCGGAGCTCCGGATCTCTCAGAACATTCTCCATCAGAAGGAGGAGGAGGAGTCAGAGAAAGGTCAACAGGACCTGCAGGCTTCCCGGGATGCATTGCAGGAGACCGAGAAGCTTCTGGAGTGGCGAGAGGCGGAGCTGACGTCCTCCCAGAAGGCATTGGGAGATATGGAAACACAGATGCAGCGGGCCAACCAGGAAATGTCCGACTCCCAGAGTGCAGTGCGGCAACGGGATGCGGAGGTAGTGCGTCTGAGGGAGGTGCTGAGGAGGACAGTGAAGGAGCTGGATGAGAGAATAGCTCATCTGGGAGAGAAGTAAACAAATACATACAGCCCTACTCCCTAATTCTAATACTGACATACCCTAAACTAATGGGAAGAATGGGTCTAATGGGAACTTATCTTAAGCAGACTTATCAATTAGCCGGCTGGCTAAAACCGGCACTTTTACTGAAACGTTGATTAATGTGCACTGTCCCTATAAAAATAAACTCAAACTCAAGAGGCCGGGTTTTGGGGAAATGTCTCCAGGTTGCTGTTATCAGTGTTGGATTTATACCAAGTGTCTGTATGTATCTGTCTTCAGATAGGGGACAGGGGAGAGTGGAGGAGCTGACTGCAGAGCTGAGCCTCCTGCAGGAGAACTGGAGGAGTGAGAAGGAGGTGCAGGAGCAGCTGGTGCAGGCACACCTCCCTGACTGAGGAGCTGAAGAAGGAAAAGGTTAGTGGCGTTGGGGGTGACTTGGCTCCAATATGGCCCCCATTTAAAATCCCACACCTGACTCTGCAGAGTAGAATACTCACCTCCACTACTTACTGGTTCTGTGTCTCTCTTTCTCCACAGGAGCGTGCAGCCTCCCTGGCCTCGGGGCTGGAGAGAGTTAGGGAGGAGACCGAGGACGAGAGGAAACAGTTGGAGGATGAGTTGGAGGAGGCTCTAGTGGAGTTGTCAGTTCTGGAGTTGCAGGAAGAGAGGAGGGAGGAAGAGGAGAGAGGAGGCCTTACAGAGTTTCCAGCAGGAGAAGACTGAGATGGAGAGGGAACTGACTGAGAACAGAGCACTGCTAGACAGGTGAGGAGTGGGGGGGTTTGGAAGCGGGGGGGAGTAGAACTAAACTGAGAGAATGAATGAATAAAACAGGCTCTGTCGGGTTTGAAATAGTGTTTAATTTTTTTTTAAGTATCTTGACTGGAGTTGCCGTGGAGTTTAGCTGCAGTCAGACTGGACTCCATCAATGATCTTGTATCCCAAATAGTTACTCATTATGCAGGGCTTTTTTTAGCCACCAAATAAAATGCATTATTATCATTATTATTGCTACCATAGAGAATCAGACATAAATGTATGCTTCACTCTGCCTATTGGCTTCTTTGCATATTGTCTCAAAATACAGCACTGCCCCTTTAAGGCTCTTCTGGAGGATGGTTGGCCACCCTTCATAGC
Organism: Oncorhynchus tshawytscha; assembly: GCF_018296145.1. NCBI lineage: Eukaryota > Metazoa > Chordata > Actinopteri > Salmoniformes > Salmonidae > Oncorhynchus > Oncorhynchus tshawytscha. The sequence goes on from NC_056449.1 coordinate 29,004,036, forward strand.
CTATAAAATACTGCAACATTACAATTACAACCAAATGCTTTTTGTCTTCATAAAATAATTGCCTCGTTCAATTAATCAGGGATCAAATTGCTATGGTAGGCTACTTCTAAGCAAGACAACTAATTAAGACATGCGTATCTATAACCTTGTAAGGCTAAATGATAATGATTATCACTGAATGATGAAAATATTGGAATAAAGTAGGCTAATGTAGTTGAAGGCATCTCACATTTGTTGGCGTCGGGCCGCGGGGAGCGTCGGGCCGCGGGGAGCGTCGGGCCGCGGGGAGCGTCGGGCCGCGGGGAGCGTCGGGCGCGCGGGGAGCGTCGGGCGCGCCCGGGAGCGCGGGCCGCGCCGGGAGCGTCGGGCCGCGGGGAGCGTCGGGCCGCGCCGGGAGCGTCGGGGCGCGCCGGGAGCGTCGGGGCGCCGCGGGGAGCGTCGGGCGCGCCCGGGAGCGTCGGGAGCGTCGGGCGCGTCGGGAGCGTCGGGGGGGAGCGTCGGGTCACGGGGTACCCGTCTTCACTAAATCAAACAATGTCAGATTTGGGTTGTCATTGAATCTCCGTTTTGGATATTTGATTACAATTCGGTTGAGAAAATGTTCGCTGAGGTGAATGCTCATTATCGTCTTTAGTCTAGTGTTCTCATCTCAACGAGGGTATTTTCCTCTTCACTCGTGTAGTAGCCTGCTCCTGACCAAACACCCATGACTTGTGTGATAGATTCATCAATCAATGGGATTTTGTTTCACAGAATCGCCGTAGTTCTCTGGCTGGTGGTAAGTGGAGGGGGTACAGCCCATCTGTTTGTTGGTTCATCTATCACTGATCAGAAACCTTCAACACCCTACACCTGCTCCCTACTAGGCTTAGAATTTATGCCTGGGCGTAGCTCCTAGCAACCGGCCCTGGTGATTTGAATAAGATACAATACAGTTGTACTCTAATGCGGTCTGCAGTTACTAAAACATCCATCCAGAGGACGATCTGATCCTATTTCTGATCTGCGTAAAAGTTTCATACTGGGATTTTTATTTTATTTTTCTACTTTTCCATTCAGACAACTTAAATCTATATTCAGCCCGACAATTTTGATTTACTTGTCCCGGGCAAGCGGACAAGTGTTAATGTCGAGCCCTGTTATCAAGATTAGGGATAATGCACCTCACCTTTGCTCAAAGTGCTCCTTTCAACGGTGTGCGTTACATCTCCTTCCAGGAGAAGCAGTGCCGTGGAGGCGTTGAAGGTGCACGGTGCTGAAACGAGGAGGCTGAAGGAGGAACACACCACCTCCCTCAGCAAGATAGGACACATGGCCACTGAACTGGAGAGGTAAGGAGTTGCCCCTGCCCTGTTGTCCAGTACAAATGTACTTCAAAGAACGGTTTTGTCTTTCACTCCTTTCACAAGGAAAAATGTTTCACTCTTGTTTCACTAAAGTTATCTTTTGACAGATAAAAAAATGCAGTTTCAGATGTTAAGTGAACTGTCCCTTTAACTTTGGGGCAAAGTATTAACAGTCATGGCTCTGTAAAGGTAATTTGTGTGGTCAATCCAGAATCTACAGTGTCAGAACAGCATTTACGGACTGTTCAAGACAGTCCTACTTCTTGTGCTTCGTGGAGCTGAGCTGTTATGAATGAAGTTGTCAAGGAAGTGTGTTTGTGTTTATACAGGATATACTGCCCCCACCTACTGTCAATCAATCCTGCGGTGCTATACAGAGCCCTCAGCATTGTTATAAAATTTGGGAGGCACACGGTATCGCTGTACGGAGCTTGATTTGGCCTCCTGAGCCTTCACAATTGTCACACCCTCCATACAGGGCCTCCGCACTGCATTTCCGGATCGACCATATATCGTCTTTAAGACATAAAAATGTGTATTTTGTTCCACCAGCACCAGACAGGCCCTGAAGGGAGCAGAGGATAGGAGTAGAGCCCTGGAGGATGAGGTAGAGAGGGTGACTAAGCAGATGAAGAGAGTGAATCAACAGGAGGAGGAGGTGAAAAAGCTGAGGGAGGAGATGGAGGAGGAACAGGAGAAACATCTAGCTAACCAGCAGGGTCAGGAGAAAGCCAGAAAGGAGTATGAAAGGTCGGCTCATCATAAGGCTTCTCAATATCTGGTGATTGAATGTGCATGTTGATGGGATTTTGACTGACTCTCTCTCCCCCCTCTGACTCTTTTCCCCTCCATTCTCTTTTCCCCCACTCTCCATTCTCTTTTCCCCCACTCTCCATTCTCTCCCCCCCTCTCCATTCTTCTCTTCCCCCCCTCTCCATTCTCTCTCTTCCCCCTCTCCATTCTCTCTCTTCCCCCTCTCCATTCTCTCTCTTCCCCCCTCTCCATTCTCTCTCTTCCCCCTCTCCATTCTCTCTCTTCCCCCTCTCCATTCTCTCTCTTCCCCCCTCTCCATTCTCTCTCTTCCCCCCTCTCCATTCTCTCTCTTCCCCCTCTCCATTCTCTCTCTTCCCCCTCTCCATTCTCTCTCTTCCCCCCTCTCCATTCTCTCTCTTCCCCCCTCTCCATTCTCTCTCTTCCCCCTCTCCATTCTCTCTCTTCCCCCTCTCCATTCTCTCTCTTCCCCCTCTCCATTCTCTCTCCCCCTCTCCATTCTCTCTCTTCCCCCTCTCCATTCTCTCTCTTCCCCCTCTCCATTCTCTCTCTTCCCCCTCTCCATTCCTCTCTTCCCCCCTCTCCATTCTCTCTCTTCCCCCTCTCCATTCTCTCTCTTCCCCCCTCTCCATTCTCTCTCTTCCCCCTCTCCATTCTCTCTCTTCCCCCTCTCCATTCTCTCTCTTCAGTGTCAGAGCATTTACGACTGTTCAAGACAGTCCTACTTCTTGTGCTTCGTGGAGCTGAGCTGTTATGAAATATTCCTCTCCATTCTCTCTCTTCCCCCTCTCCATTCTCTCTCTTCCCCCTCTCCATTCTCTCTCTTCCCCCTCTCCATTCTCTCTCTTCCCCCTCTCCATTCTCTCTCTTCCCCCTCTCCATTCTCTCTCTTCCCCCTCTCCATTCTCTCTCTTCCCCCTCTCCATTCTCTCTCTCCCCCCCCTCTCCATTCTCTCTCTTCCCCCTCTCCATTCTCTCTCTTCCCCCTCTCCATTCTCTCTCTTCCCCCTCTCCATTCTCTCTCTTCTTCCCCCCTCTCCATTCTCTCTCTTCCCCCCTCTCCATTCTCTCTCTTCCCCCTCTCCATTCTCTCTCTTCCCCCTCTCCATTCTCTCTCTTCCCCCTCTCCATTCTCTCTCTTCCCCCCTCTCCATTCTCTCTCTTCCCCCCTCTCCATTCTCTCTCTTCCCCCTCTCCATTCTCTCTCTTTCCCCCTCTCCATTCTCTCTCTTTCCCCCTCTCCATTCTCTCTCTTTCCCCCTCTCCATTCTCTCTCTTTCCCCCCTCTCCATTCTCTCTCTTTCCCCCTCTCCATTCTCTCTCTTTCCCCCTCTCCATTCTCTCTCTTTCCCCCCTCTCCATTCTCTCTCTTTCCCCCATCTCTAGGAATTCTGTTGGTGATACAGACACATCTAGCTCAGCGAGATGATGACATGAAGAGGGCTGAGGAGGAGGTGCAGAGACTGCTGCAGGAGGAGAGGATGGAGAAAGGGGAGGTTTATAGGTAAAGAAATATCTGCCATCTCTAGAGAACCACATGAATGACGTAGAGGAAGAGAGGGATGATCTGAAAACAGCAGCGACGTTTGAAATAGACAAACAGGGCCTTCAGAACCAGGTAGAACTGATGGAAGAGAAAGTTTTTCTCCAGAGCCAGGTGGATGTCGAGGTCCAGGAGGTTTCTCTCCAGAGCCAGGTGGATGTCGTGGTCCAGGAGGTTTCTCTCCAGAGCCAGGTGGATGTCGTGGTCCAGGAGGTTTCTCTCCAGAGCCAGGTGGATGTCGTGGTCCAGGAGGTTTCTCTCCAGAGCCAGGTGGATGTCGTGGTCCAGGAGGTTTCTCTCCAGAGCCAGGTGGATGTCGGAGGTCCAGGAGGTTTCTCTCCAGAGCCAGGTGGATGTCGTGGTCCAGGAGGTTTCTCTCCAGAGCCAGGTGGATGTCGTGGTCCAGGAGGTTTCTCTCCAGAGCCAGGTGGATGTGGAGGTCCAGGAGAAGGTGACTCTCTATTGGGAGATGGAGGAACAGAGAAGAGACTTCCAGAGAATGCTCCTGGAGACTCAAGACAAGAGGTGAGGAGGACCACTGACTGACCGACCGACCGACCTGTATTCATGAACTGTCTTAAGGTTGTTTCCCCTTTTTAGATTAATTAAAAAATACAATTGCATGGACAGGCGGGGAACTGATCCTGGATCAGCACCCTACTCTGAGACTATGAATATGGACCCAGATCATCAAGTAGAAGACAATGGTATTATAAGACAATTAGGCTTTAAATACACTGTTCTAACTCTGTCCTTTCCTCTCTCAGTGATACAGAGACGGAACACTGGAGGAGACAGTACGAGGAGCTCTACGCCAAGGTCAAGCCCTTCCAGGTCAGTCGTGGGAAATGTACTTAATCTGAGTTTTCTTATGTGTTGTCAATGTTCAATTATATTCCCCCATAGAAGTAGTATGAGTAGAAGTGGTCATTGACTTAAAGACGGGCCCAATTCAGTTTTTTAAATTCTATGTTCCCCCATCTCTGCTTCCGGTTGGTTTGGCCCTGCAGGAGCAGCTGAATGGGTTTGCTGCGGAGCGGGAATTGCTACTGAACGAGAACGGGGCGAACCAGGAGGAGCTAACACGGCTAGCGGACGCCTACACTCGTCTGCTGGGCCACCAGAACCAGAAACAGAAGATCAGACACGTGGTGAAGCTCAAAGATGAGAACATTTCCCTCAAACAGGTCAGTTTGCTGATTTTAAATATAAGCATGGGCTATATTGTTTAAAGTAAACAAAATATAATTATAGTAACAATTACACTTTAGTTGCCACCAAATTGTGCAGTAGTAGTTTCACCATTTATTGTTTTCATATATCCACTTCTTTTAAATCCACGAAGGGACTGGGTGTTGCCAAAAGCTTTTTGGGTGTACTACAGTCAGACATGATTGTAAAGCGTGTGTGTGTGTGTAGGAGCTGTCTAAGCTGCGTGCCCAGGTGTCACGTCAGAAGAAGGGAGGCCAGCCCCAACGCAGGGTTGACCCCAGCAAAGCCTTCAATAACCAGGACAGCAAGGAGAACCTGCTGCCACACTTCTCAGACACACCAGCATTTCCTTTAGCGGGTAATTGACAGCTTTTGGACATTTTTTCAATTGATTTATTATTCTCTTTTTTTAAGACCTAACAACCGGCACACAAACATTGTTGGACACATTGTTTGACAGAGAATATCCAATCACATCGGCTGCATTGTGGTTTGTTCAAGTTGTCTATCAATGGCATCACCTCTACTCTGCCTCGAGTTCGTCCTCCCATAGTGGACTTGCAACAACAACATGGTCTGACCTGTGACACACAGCAGTTTTTTTGTGCAGGGGAGAAGTCTTCATGTATTTTCTGAATGCTTTTTCTAGTTGAAACACCCAAGAACTGACAGAAATGTCCACTAATGCCTATTTAACATTGTAAGTCAGGTTAGCTAGCTACAGATGTAGGGTCTTAATTTGAGCCAGGTTGCTACAGCAGGAAAATAATCCTGCAGCAACAGGAAATGTGAATTATTATGTGGATCATAATTATTGGACATTCTTTTTGGGGTTGATACATTTTTCGGGAGGGAAAATCCAAGTCTGAAATTTCAAAGTTGAAATTGCAAACTTCAGAAGCCATTTTTAAATCTAAAATATACTACCACCACCTGCCAGGCGCCCCCCCCCCCCACTCATCGGAGGACAAAATATATATATATTTTACATTATTTATATTTTACATGAGTTAACTATTACCAATGTTTCCTGGACACTTTGGGGGCGATGAGCCCCTTTTTTGAATGGAAACTTAATTCCCACAGCGTTTATGTGTAACTTCCTGCATGGTTTAGTGGTGAGGCTGTAGCCTTGCAGATCTAGACAGTAGCCAATAGGTTATTGGAGCATTATGTAGGCCTTCCAACAAAACCAATGGAGCAAATCCCATAACATTTTCACATGGAAATAGCTTTTGATTTCTATGATATAGCCTACATGTGGTGTTCAATGCAGGCCTACATTGCATGAGACTTACATTATGAAGGGCTTGACATTAATAAATGATTTTGTACCTGGTCTGTAACACCGTGGGCCAAATAGGTGACTGTAAATTGTATTGTGTTGTATGATCCAAGGAACCACTTTACAAAATATAATGAATTATTATTACTATACAGAGCATTAGAAAATGTAGACTAGCCCTCTGCATATGGGCTTATTTGCATATTCAAGTCTCTCAAAATACAACACTGCCTCTTTTTTTATTAAGACATAAGCTTTTTACCTGACTGGCTTTTCATAGACAGCTCGAAATGTAGCCTCCACGTTCTGTGGAAGCAGTAGCTCCAGAGATAATGCAAATACACAGTGCATTTGGAAAGTCAGACCTCTTGACTTTTTCATGTTATCTCCTTATTTTCTTTTCTTTGAATCTATACACAATACCCCATAATGACAAAGCAAAAACAGCTTTTAAAAATAAAAAATACTCACATTTGACATAAGTATTCAGACCCTTTACTCAGTGCTTTCTTGAATCACCTTGGGCAGCAATTACAGCCACAAGTATTCTTGGGTATGAGACTACAAGCTTGGCACACCTTTATTTGGGGAGTTTATCCCATTCTTCTCTGCAGATCCTCTCAAGCTCTGTCAGGTGGAGGGTCGGAGCCCAGCTATTCTCATGTCTCCAGAGATGTCCGATGGGGTTCAAGTCCAGGACATTCAGAGACTTGTCCCGAAGCCACTCCTGCGTTGTCTTGGCTGTGTGCTTAGGGTCGTTGTCCCGTTGGAAGGTGAACATTTGCCCCAGTCTGAGGTCCTGAGCGTTTTGGAGCAGGTTTCCAACTGGCCACTCTACCTTAAAGGCCTGATTGGTGGAGTGCTGCAGAGATGGTTGTCCTTCTGGAAGGTTCTCCCATCTTCAGAGGAACGCTGGAGCTCTGTCAGAGTTACCATCGGGTTCTTTGTCACCTCCCGGACCAAGGCCCTTCTCCCCCGATTGCTCAGAGTCTTGGTGGTTCTGAACTTCTTCCATTTAAGAATGACGGAGGCCACTGTGTTCTTGGGGACCTTAGAAATGTGTTGGTAACCTTCTCCAGATCTGTGCCTCGACACAATGTCTCGGAGCTCTACAGACAATTCCTTTGACCTCCTGTCTTGGTTTTTGCTATGACATTCAGTCAACTGTGGGACCTTGTATAGACGTGTGTGTGTGTGTGTGTGTGTGTGTGTGTGTGTGTGTGCCTTTCCAGATCATGTCCAATCAATAGAATTTACCACAGGTGGACTAATCAAGTTGTAGAAACATCTCATGGATGATCAATGGAAACAGGCTGCACCTGAGCTCAATTTAGAGTCTCATAGCAAAGGGTCTGAATACTTATGTAAATAAGGTATTTCAGTTTTATCTTGAATAAATGAGCAGAACATGTTTTGCCTGTTTTCTTTTTGTAATGATGGTATATTGTGTGTAGATTGAGGAAAAACATGAATTTAATCCGTTTTAGAATCAGGCTGTCACGTAACAATGTGGAAAAGGCGAAGGCTTCTGAACACTTTCTGAAGGCACTGTACGTTTCAGCTAGAATTATTTTAGCATGATTTTATTTGTGTAATCAACATTTTTGGTTATTTTCTTTCCAGAGGCGGAAACCTCTCTTTTTGACTTTACAATTATACTTTTTTACGTTCTTCCAAAATACTGACTCTTTGAGTTTTATTTAGGAAAAAAAAAAATGTTTGCCCTTCTCCTTCACTCTGAGAGAAGCGGGAGGATTGTTTTCAATGTATTGATGTACCGAGTGTGTTGTATTCGATAAGGGATCCCGGTGGGATCATCCCACACAAAGCCTGTTGAAATGACTTTGTTATAACTTACCCTTGTCTGCCAGGGACCTGTTTTGATTGTTTAAAAAGTGTTAGAAATAAAGAAATGAAATGTATTAAACATCCAAGGCTTCTAGACTCCTATACTAGTTTGATTTGACACTACTGTGAGTCAGCGTACATGCTAGTAAGAGCATATACACTAATGTATAAACATTAGGAACACCTTCGCAATATTGACTTGCATCCATGTTTGCCCTCAGAACACCTTCATTTCTTCGGGACAGACTCCCAGGTGTCAGAAGCGTTCCACAGGGATGCTGGCCCAGGTTGAGTCCAGCGCTTCCCACAGTTGTGAAGTTATCTGGATGTCCTTTGGGTGGTGGTGGACCATGCTTGATGCACACAGGATACTGTTGTGTGAAAAACCAGCAGCGTTGACGTTCTTGACTTACTGGAACTGGTGCGCCTGACACCGACTACCAAAGGAACTTAAATATTTTGTCTTCCCCATTCACCCTCTGAATGGCACAGATACACAATCCATGTCTCATTTCTTTTTTATTTTATTTAACTAGGCAAGTCAGTTAAACATTCTTATTTACAATGACGTCCTACCCCGGCCAAACCCGGACGACGCTGGGTCAATTGTGCGCCGCACAGTTGGTCTCCCAATCACGGCCAGTTGTGATATCGCCTGGAATCAAACCAGGGTCTCTAGTGACACCTCTAGCACTGAGAGGCAGTACCTTAGACCCCTGTGCCACTCGGGAGTCCTCAAGTCTTAAACATCTTTCTTTAACCTGTGTCCTCCCCTTCATCTACACTGATATGAAGTGGCATCAATGACCAGGTGAAAGCTAGGATCCTCTTAGTCTGTCATGGAAAGAGTACCTAATGTTTTGTACACTCAGTGAATTTGGAATATTGTTCTAAATCTAGACATTGTTGCATATCATTATTTATAATCCCCATGTTTTAATGGGGTATGTTGAGGTTTTAGCCAGTGTGAATTTACCAATGTCCCAGTTCTTTAAATACATTGCTCTGCTGCTTCTCTCCTGATGTTAACAGCTATATCCCTCTGTAGCCAGTAGAGGGCACTCTATGACTGCAATCCCATCACACTCTGCAGACATTGTCTTGCCTCAAGGTTTTTTACCCCCAGATTCTTATCTCTTTCCTTTTCCTTCCTAACTTACCACACTGGAACTAAGACCTGCTGTCGACATTCCAACTCAGTCTAAGGTTACTGGTCATGCAAATGTTTCATTTTCCTACTCCCCCCAATTGTTTATACTAGATGTACATTATCCTTCCTTCCACCAGTAGCACTTGAGGTTAGTCTGCACTCTTGTCAATAGTGTAGGATATAATTTGCAGTAGCTCTGCAGGTGGCTGAAGCTACTTGGCGTATGACAGCACTGTTCCACAATGCCTCTCTTCACCTTCTGATCTTTATGGTCCTTTCACGGATGTTCCTGCATCACCCTCCAACCCTGTCTGCTCCTCTTAGACAGGGACCCTTTGATGTAGAGAGTGAGGAAAGTAGGAAGACAGATGGATGGAGAGAGAGTGCTTGTAGAAAAAGGGAGGGGTATGTAGAGAGAGAGTTCCCAAAAGCTGTGAAGTAAAGCTTATCAGCAAACCTCCACTCCTTCAAAATACTATTTAGACTGTTGGCTGTTTAACAGAGACTTAATGGGCGTGTAATCAGATCTTCACAATCCGTTTAGTCTTGTTTAATAAGGCTCTCCACATCCTTCAGAGAAGACGTCTGACAGGTGTGTCACAACTTCCTACCTCTAAAGTTAACTTCAGACATGTCAAAGGGATTTTAACTGAGGTCTCAGATCCACTTAGATCATGTTCTAGGAGAGAATATAATGAGGGATCTGTTTAGATCCACATAGATCATGTTCTAGGAGAGAATATAATGAGGGATCTGTTTAGATCCACTTAGATCATGTTCTAGGAGAGAATATAATGAGGGATCTGTTTAGATCCACTTAGATCATGTTCTAGGAGAGAATATAATGAGGGATCTGTTTAGATCCACTTAGATCATGTTCTAGGAGAGAATATAATGAGGGATCTGTTTAGATCCACTTAGATCATGTTCTAGGAGAGAATATAATGAGGGATCTGTTTAGATCCACTTAGATCATGTTCTAGGAGAGAATATAATGAGGGATCTGTTTAGATCCACTTAGATCATGTTCTAGGAGAGAATATAATGAGGGATCTGTTTAGATCCACTTAGATCATGTTCTAGGAGAGAATATAATGAGGGATCTGTTTAGATCCACTTAGATCATGTTCTAGGAGAGAATATAATGAGGGATCTGGATAAGATCCTAGGAGAGAATATAATGAGGGACATCCACTTAGATCATGTTCTAGGAGAGAATATAATGAGGGATCTGTTTAGATCCACTTAGATCATGTTCTAGGAGAGAATATAATGAGGGATCTGTTTAGATCCACTTAGATCATGTTCTAGGAGAGAATATAACGAGGGATCTGGATAGATCCATTTAGATCATGTTCTAGGAGAGAATATAACGAGGGATCTGGATAGATCCATTTAGATCATGTTCTAGGAGAGAATATAATCTGGAGAATTCACACGATTCTTATTGTGATTTCTCACACGAACGTGGTAGTTAGGAGTGGTTCCAAAAGATCAATATGAAAAGCTATGAGAGTGTATGGAGAGGGGAGTGTGGGCAGGAGGGGGGGGCTACAGACTTATTAAAGGTTACAGGTAAGCATGCTAGCAGATACCCATAGACTTCCAGTCATTTAACAGTAGTTAGCATTGGCTCGCAAAACTAACTTCCTTCCTTCCTACTGGACACAGAGACGTAAATGGTATCCACTAGTTCATATGACAATGGGGCAGTGGATACAGGGCCTCATTGCCAAAATCCTGAAGTATCCCTTTAGCAATATACCCTCTCTTTCAAAATGTCGGCTTATAATGAGAGCAACATGTATTGAACATAGTGCCACCCTCCAAATCAACCCCTGGTCTCAGTCTCACAGATGAGGTGTTGCAGGTGTAGGTCTCTGGGGCTTCTGTTGGGGTTCTAGAGGATCCCTTGTTCCCCACAGACCAGGGCATCTACCAGGTGAGAGACAAACAGGTGCTGAGCAGACCCCAGTGGATGACAGGATCAGCAGTAACAAAACAGACAGGGCCCATAGTTCAACAAACATATCTGATCTGGAGAGAGAGAGAGACCATAGTACCACAGAAATATATGATCTGGAGAGAGAGAGAGAGACCATACTTCAACAGACATATACAATCTGGAGAGAGACCATAGTACCACAGACATATACAATAGAACAAGAGCTGGGTGAGAGAACATAGAGAGCAGTATAGATAAGAATCAGTATACAACAGAGAGAGTGAGTATGTCTCTGCCCATTTCACAGGGACAGGTAGGGTGTGCATGGTTTTGTTCCAGCCCAAGCACCAACACACCTGATTCAACTAATCAACTCATTATTAATCCAGGATTGACAATATAAATACTCTGAGACAGATGGACAGACAGGGAAATGTAAAGAGGTTATGAACCAGGGTTTAGGTCAATTCCATTTGAATTTCCAATTCTCTTCCCCTAAATTAAATTCCAAATTATTCTTTTTTAATTGAAAATCATGGAAGAGAATTGAAATTTCAGTGTAGTTCCTGAATTGACTGTAATTGAAATGGAATTGAGCCCAACCCTGTTATGAACCCATTTACCTGTGGTGGAGCTAGGCCAGTACAGAGAAACAGCCAGCCAGTCAGGCGAGGTGAGAAGAGCAGGTAGTGACGAGGAAGTCCGGTAACAGGTAGAGAACGCATGACTGTCCACCCCTCCCTCTCTTTCTCTCTCTTCCTCTCAGCCAGGCCTTTGTTTTACAGCATAAGCGGGAAAAGCTATGTTCCTGACTGTCATTAAACCCTTTGAGCTTTGATGAGCTGCCTGTTGAGCTGCTGTAAGAGATACTGGGAGATCTATCTGGCCTTATATGGGCTTTTTCCGTAGCAGCACCCGAGTGTCTCCAGTTATTTTAATGTAAGCTCTCGTGTTATTTATATGGAAGTGTGACACTAAACACCTGTGAAGAGCAGAATCGACATCCTCTGCATCTTCAACAGTTGCTTTGCGAGGTGTTAACCGTGGATGGTGTTGACCCATGTTCACAGTTACTTATTGTTATCTGAAAAGTCCCCAGCGTCCTCGTCTGGCCAAAAGACAGCAGGTCTGCAGAGGCCATGGCCCAGTGATTCACGAGCTGGGCCATGGATGTGGAAACATCTTAGCCTTTTTGGTAAAACACTGGCGTGAATCACCTGATTCACCTAGTCAAGGGCCTGATGATTGGTTGACAGGATGAATAAGGTGTGTTAGCGCTGGAGTTGATCAAATACATGGAATGGCTGGTCCAGGAGCCCCTGTGCTGCTAGTGCTGAGGCAAATGGCTTTGACTGCAGTCTGTATTTATGACAGCAGAGGCCTATTACATGGAGTGTTGTTACTGACCACTAGTGGACGATGAGAGGTACTGCTGACCACTAGTGGACGATGAGAGGTACTGCTGACCACTAGTGGACGATGAGAGGTACTACTGACCACTAGTGGACGATGAGAGGTACTTCTGACCACTAGTGGACGATGAGAGGTACTGCTGACCACTAGTGGACGATGAGAGGTACTGCTGACCACTAGTGGACGATGAGAGGTACTTCTGACCACTAGTGGACGATGAGACGTACTACTGACCACTAGTGGACGATGAGAGGTACTGCTGACCACTAGTGGACGATGAGAGGTACTTCTGACCACTAGTGGATGATGAGAGGTACTACTGACCACTAGTGGACGATGAGAGGTACTTCTGACCACTAGTGGACGATGAGAGGTACTGCATGGATATAGATTGTGTCTATGGAAGGACCAGCTATGAGCACGTCCGTGGCTGACACGCTTTATTCTAACAAAGCACTGAGGTCACAATATTCAAGAAGGAAGGATTCTTCTGAGGCGGACAGATGTCGGGGACTGAGGACCTCAGGGTCTGCTAAAAAACAGAGTAATGAAAGATAAGACTCTTTAAGAGAGGGATGAAAGAGGAGGAGGAGAAGAAAGTGACAGAGCACCTTGGCAGAGTGAGAGGGAGAGTGTTAAATGTGGAACCAAGGAGAGGTTTGACGCTGGCTAGTGTTGAAAGAGGCTCCTCAGGGGAACGGGAGCAAAGCAGCTGGAGAGATGGAGATGTAATGGAACAACACACACAATCACGCACAGGCACACACACCCTCACTCTGGCTTCAAACACACCACAACGACACCACACACACACACACACACACTCCACACATCAAATATAGAACGACACCTAGACTAAGAGATGGAGACATTCAGACAGAAGTTGGGAGAAAAGTCGGTCAGGCCCCTAAGGTGGGGGTTGCGCAACGCCTGTCTCTCTTTTCTTCTCCTCCATCTGAGCAGATAACAGGGGAACATGGAGTTCAGTCTCTTTTCTTCTCCTCCGTCTGAGCAGATAACAGGGGAACATGGAGTTCAGTCTCTTCTTCTTCTCTCTCTGAGCAGATAACAGGGGAACATGGAGTTCAGTCTCTTTTCTTCTCCTCTCTCTGAGCAGATAACAGGGGAACATGGAGTTCAGTCTCTTTTCTTCTCCTCCATCTGAGCAGATAACAGGGGAACATGGAGTTCAGTCTCTTTTCTTCTCCTCCGTCTGAGCAGATAACAGGGGAACATGGAGTTCAGTCTCTTTTCTTCTCCGTCTGAGCAGATAACAGGGGAACATGGAGTTCAGTCTCTTTTCTTCTCCTCTCTCTGAGCAGATAACAGGGGAACATGGAGTTCAGTCTCTTTTCTTCTCCAACGTCTGAGCAGATAACAGGGGAACATGGAGTTCAGTCTCTTTTCTTCTCCTCTCTCTGAGCAGATAACAGGGGAACATGGAGTTCAGTCTCTTTTCTTCTCCTCTCTCTGAGCAGATAACAGGGGAACATGGAGTTCAGTCTCTTTTCTTCTCCAACGTCTGAGCAGATAACAGGGGAACATGGAGTTCAGTCTCTTTTCTTCTCCTCCGTCTGAGCAGATGGAGTTCAGTCTCTTTTCTTCTCCTCCGTCTGAGCAGATGGAGTTCAGTCTCTTTTCTTCTCCTCCGTCTGAGCAGATGGAGTTCAGTCTCTTTTCTTCTCCTCTGTCTGAGCAGATGGATTTCAGTCAGCTGGGAAGCCCACAAAGTGCCCAGCTTTTCTTTTTTTAATAATCTCAGTTTCTTGTGATGAAAACTACTTCGTCGGCCTTTGTGATTTGAGCTGTTGTTCTTCAAAGAGGCGGGGCGGCAGGGTAGCCTAGTGGTTAGAGCATTGGACTAGTAACCGAAAGGTTGCAAGTTCAAATCCCCGAGCTGACAAGGTACAAAATCTGTCGTTCTGCCCTTGAACAGGCAGTTAACCCACTGTTCCTAGGCCGTCATTGAAATTAAGAATTTGTTCTTAACTGACTAGCCTAGTAAAATAGAGGGAAAATAAAGGGAAAAAAAGAGACAGGAAGAGATGCTGTGTGTTCAAAGAGACAGGAAGAGATGATGTGTGTTCAAAGAGACAGGAAGAGATGCTGTGTGTTCAAAGAGACAGGAAGAGATGCTGTGTGTTCAAAGAAACAGGAAGAGATGCTGTGTGTTCAAAGAGACAGGAAGAGATGCTGTGTGTTCAAAGAGACAGGAAGAGATGGTGTGTGTTCAAAGAGACAGGAAGAGATGGTGTGTGTTCAAAGAGACAGGAAGAGATGGTGTGTGTTCAAAGAGACAGGAAGAGATGATGTGTGTTGGAGAGATGATGTGTGTTCAGAGACAGGAAGAGATGATGTGTGTTCAAAGAGACAGGAAGAGATGATGTGTGTTGGAGAGATGATGTGTGTTCAGAGACAGGAAGAGATGATGTGTGTTCAAAGAGACAGGAAGAGATGATGTGTGTTCAAAGAGACAGGAAGAGATGATGTGTGTTCAAAGAGACAGGAAGAGATGATGTGTGTTCAAAGAGACAGGAAGAGATGATGTGTGTTCAAAGAGAAGGAAGATATGGTGTGTATTTCAAGAGACAGGAAGAGATGATGTGTGTTTAAAGAGACAGGAAGAGATGATGTGTGTCAGAAAGTGAAAGACCAGGTCCATTTTCCTCAAAGGCAAGGAGCCTGCCCTATTTCTGACTGACCCAGACACACTGTCTGGCTCTCTCTCTCTCCTCTCGCTATCTCTCTCCTATCTCTCTCTCTCAATTCAATTTATTTAAATTGAAGGGGCTTTATTGGTATGGGAAACAATATGTTTCTCACCCCACGACCTTGTGGGAAGAAATGTGTGTTTTTTGCCAATTTTAACCACAGACTTGTTGTTTGTGTACATAGATTTTATAATGTCATATGTTTTTCCCCCAACATCACTTTCCATCAATTTGTATAGCAGACCCTCATCCAAATTGAGTCAAAGGCTTTTTTGAAATCAACAAAGCTTGAGAAGACTTTGCCTTTGTTTTGGTTTGTTTGTAAATTAGGGTGTGCAGGTTAAATACGTGGTCTGTTGTACGATCATTTGGTAAAAAGCTAATTTGACATTTGCTCAGTACATTGTTTTCGCTGAGGAAATGTATGAGGCTGCTGTTAATGATAATGCAGAGGATTTTCCCAAGGTTCCTGTTGACGCATACCCCACGGTAGTTATTGGGGTCAAATTTGTCACCGCTTTGTGGTTTGGGGTGATCAGTCCTTGGTTCCAAATATTGGGGAAGATTCCAGAGCTAAGGATGGTGTTAAAGAGTTTAAGTAGAGCCAATTGGAATATCTCTCTCTCTCTCTCTCTCTCTCTCTCTCTCTCTCTCTCTCACTCACTCACTCACTCACTCACTCACTCACTCACTCACTCACTCACTCACTCACTCACTCACTCACCACTCACTCACTCACTCACTCACTCACTCACTCACTCACTCACTCACTCACTCACTCACTCACTCACTCACTCACTCACTCACTCACTCACATTCACACACACACACTCACATTCACACACATATTTTGTTGAAGTTTGGTACAAAGCTAAAATCGAACATTATAAAGGTGGACAACACAGCGTGATAATGACATAAAGCTCTTGTAGAAAAAAAATGCCATAGTGGGTCAATTTAGGGCTTATGGATTTTAGGAAGCTACAGGCACAAATGTATCTTCCTTCCCAGGCTTTTTCTGTCTCAACGTGATGAGAAAATGTTAACATTGCCACAGCAAGTGAAGTAGAAAAAAAAGAGAAATAAACAATAAAAATGAGCAGTAAACATTACACTTACAGAAGTTCCAAAAGAATAAAGACATTTCAAATGTCATATTATGTATATAGACAGTGTTGTAACGATGTGTAAATGGTTAAAGTACAAAAGGGAAAATAAATAAATATAAATATGGGTTGTATTTACAATGGTGTTTGTTCTTCACTGGCTGCCCTTTTCCTGTGGCAACAGGTCACACATATTGCTGCTGTGATGGCAAACTGTGGTATTTCACCCAGTAGATATGGGAGTTTATCAAAATCGAGTTTGTTTTCGAATTCTTTGTGGATCTGTGTAATCTGAGGAAAATATGTGTCTCTAATATGGTCATACATTGGACAGGAGGTTAGGAAGTGCAGCTCAGTTTCTACCTCATTTTGTGCCTGTCTTCTCTTGAGAGCCATGTCTGCCTATGGCGGCCTTTCTCAATAGCAAGGCTATGCTCACTGAGTCTGTATATAGTCAAAGCTTTCCAATTTGTCAAGTAATTATGTTTTTGTTTTCTCATGATTTGGTTGGGTCTAATTGTGTTGCTGTCCTGGGGCTCTGTGGGGTGTGTTTGTGTTTGTAAACAGAGCCCCAGGACCAGCTTGCTTAGGGGACTCTTCTTCAGGTTCATCTCTCTGTAGGTTATGGCTTTGTTATGGAAGGTTTGGCAATCGCTTCCTTTTAGGTGGTTGTAGAATTTAACGGCTCTTTTCTGGATTTTGATCATTAGCAGGTATTGGCCTAATTCTGCTCTGCATTGGTTTTTTGGTGTTTTACGTTGTACACAGGGGATATCTTTGCAGAATTCTGCATGCAGAGTCTCAATTTGGTGTTTGTCACATTTAGTGAATTCCTGGTTGGTGAGCGGACCCCAGACCTCACAACCATAAAGGGCAATTATTTTGTTTTTACTGAGATTTACTGTCAGGGCCCAAGTCTGTCAGAATCTGTACAGAGGATCTAGGTGCTGCTTTAGGCCCTCCTTGGTTGGTGACCGAAGCACCAGATCATCAGCAAACAGTAGACGTTTGACTTCAGATTCTAGTAGGGTGAGGCCAGGTGCTCCAGACTGTTCTAGTGCCCTCGTCAAGTCATTGATATAGATGTTGAAGAGGGTAGGGCTTAAGCTGCATCCTTGTCTCACCCCACGACCTTGTGGGAAGAAATGTGTGTTTTTTGCCAATTTTAACCACAGACTTGTTGTTTGTGTACATAGATTTTATAATGTCATATGTTTTTCCCCCAACATCACTTTCCATCAATTTGTATAGCAGACCCTCATCCAAATTGAGTCAAAGGCTTTTTTGAAATCAACAAAGCTTGAGAAGACTTTGCCTTTGTTTTGGTTTGTTTGTAAATTAGGGTGTGCAGGTTAAATACGTGGTCTGTTGTACGATCATTTGGTAAAAAGCGAATTTGACATTTGCACAGTACATTGTTTTCGCTGAGGAAATGTATGAGGCTGCTGTTAATGATAATGCAGAGGATTTTCCCAAGGTTCCTGTTGACGCATACCCCACGGTAGTTATTGGGGTCAAATTTGTCACCGCTTTGTGGTTTGGGTGATCAGTCCTTGGTTCCAAATATTGGGGAAGATTCCAGAGCTAAGGATGGTGTTAAAGAGTTTAATTAGAGCCAATTGGAATATCTCTCTCTCTCTCTCTCTCTCTCTCTCTCTCACTCACTCACTCACTCACTCACTCACTCACTCACTCACTCACTCACTCACTCACTCACTCACTCACTCACTCACTCACTCACATTCACACACACACACTCACATTCACACACATATTTTGTTGAAGTTTGGTACAAAGCTAAAATCGAACATTATAAAGGTGGACAACACAGCGTGATAATGACATAAAGCTCTTGTAGAAAAAAAATGCCATAGTGGGTCAATTTAGGGCTTATGGATTTTAGGAAGCTACAGGCACAAATGTATCTTCCTTCCCAGGCTTTTTCTGTCTCAACGTGATGAGAAAACAATTAAACTCCCACAATTCACCCTATTACAGTTGAATTACATAGAACCCTGACCGTAAGCCTCCAAAGTCATATAGACAAACATTGAGAATGTCCTATTTGAACCAGGCTGTTGTGAGGTTTTGTAAACACACACACACACACACACACACACACACACACACACACACACACACACACACACACACACACACACACACACACACACACACACTGTGTCATAGATCAAAGCCAACAGGGTGTGACTCACACGGAGGGTACTGCCTGAAGCGGAGGGAAGTGTCCATTTCTGTCAGAGTCAGTATGGCCGAGCATGTGTGTGTGTGTGTGTGTGTGACAGGGTGCCCTGCTGTCTGCTCTCTTCTGTCCAGCCAGTGACAGTTACTAATGCAGCACTAACCTCTGTCACGACCTGCTTTGTGCCATGACACCCCTCTCCAGACCAGTAGAACACACACACGCTCTCTCTCTCTTTCCAAACACACTTGTCCCCGAAGATAAAGTTTGAAGTGAGAATAGTTTAATGATGGCTTTTCTTCTGGAGATTTAAAAAAATCCACTTTCCCTCATTCGAAACTAAAGAGCAGGATGCAAAAAGTAATATTCATTTTAATACTGTCTGCTCTTTGCATGCTCTTGCAAGCACACACGCCTTCTCTAAAATTTCTCTTTGGCCGATTACAATGAAAAATTGGAGTATTCTGCTCAGTGGTAGAGGAGGGTGTGACTATGACAATCGATTGAGAAAATGAGAAAATGACTCCATGTTATGAATGTGACAACACCCTGGAGAGATGAGACGACAAGCTTGTTTGATTTCTCACCATAGAAATAGATCTATTTAAACTCTCATGATTGCCCTCTTGGACCTGTACTTAGTGAGATGGATGGAGAGAAAACAACATTTAGAAGAGCGGGTTGTCTTCGCTACTGTGTGTGTGTGTGTGTGTGTGTGTGTGTGTGTGTGTGTGTGTGTGGGTGGGTGGGTGGGTGGGTGTGCGTGCGTGCGTGTGTGTGCGTGTGTGTGGGTGGGTGGTAGTTTGATGGATTGATATGAGTGTTCTTTTCTATCAACGTTATGTTTCCTATCTGAGAAACAGGATAGTGTAATTTCTCTCGGGAGTCACTTCGTACAGTAACCTCAACGAATGTCCATTATTACACCTTAAGGCTGTGGAATACAGGCAGATCGCTCAAGAGTGACTTCGTAATTGGATGTCTTTCCATGTCCTGAGGATGTCAGGAAATGCCTTCAAATCCGGCCACTACGGCTCTGGATCAGGTTTTGTGTTTGATCCCAGTGGTGGACAACAGTTTTTTGGTTTGTTTTTGTTTTAACCCTACTCCAAACATTAACCTTTACCTTAATAACCATTTGGAATGAGTGCCTAAAAGCAATGTTGAAACCTTATCACAAATCTTAATCTTTAATTAACCTTCTAAATTTGACGTTTGGAGAAATGTGGATAAACGTCTAATTCTGCCATGAGACTATGAGAGCTTGTTGCAGGAATAAGGTGTTGCCTGTTTAAAATATGCTCCTTGTGTTGTGTTCCCCACAGACCAAATGTTGTTTCTCTGTTGATGAGTATGAAGTGCATCAGTCTGATTGTTGACAGAAGTGGGAATTCAACTTGACTATTGCCTGAAACAGGATGGATAGATTGGTGTGTGTGTGTGATGTCATATGTGTACTTAGCCTATGATATGTGTGGGGGCAGAGGGAGTAGCAAGAGATAGAGGAGAGGGAGGAATCCAGAGAAGTTGGGGAGCGGTTAAGTTTAGGCGGAGGAGTGGAGGATCAGCAGAGAACAACAATGGAGGAGAGCGTAATGAGGTGGGCTCTGTAGAGGGAGGACAGGAGCGAGGGAGGAGGGTGGGTGGGGTTAATCAATGATCTTTAATGGGATTGCGCGTGCCAAAGTTTGTGTGTGTGTGTGCGTGTGCGGCTAATCGATATCTTTGTATCACTCCCCTGGGTCCAACTCCCACGCTGCAGGAGATAAACCTGTCTCTGCTCTACTGGTGTGTAGGGGTGGTGGGATGTGTGTGTGTGTGTGTGTGTGTGTGTGTGTGTGTGTGTGTGTGTGTGTGTGTGTGTGTGTGTGTGTGTGTGTGTGTGTGTGTGTGTGTGTGTGTGTGTGTGTGTGTGTAACAGCCAGAGAGAGGACTTGGATTTGCAGCTACCATAAAAAGTTATTTAGAGAGAGAGGGAGCGAGCAATAGAGGTAGAGGGAGATTTGAGGGATTTCAGCATTGTATTAGATTGTGGAGAATGAGAAATGCTTCTGCTGCAGTAGCTGTCAAACCTAAGGTCAGAACCAATCAATTCACCAGAGCAGGCTGGATCAATGTTGATACATTCAATGCTTAGGAGTAGTGATGAGGTGATGCTGTGAAGTTGAGCTTTGATATGATATGCTGATCAGCAGAGCATTGTTTCTCTTGTCTGTCACGTATTCTGTTTGGCCAATCCCTGTGTCCCAAACAGCACCCAACACATTTACAATGAAAACTAACTGACCTCTTTGTCTCAATGTAGAAATGATATGTGACATTACACTTTCTGACTGATTTCACCCTAAAGTACATTTTCTTTACTTTTCTGTTTTGAGTGAAAGGACATTTAAATCCTTGAAAACAAGAGGATCAGAGAAACGGCAAAGAAAAACCGCAATCAGATTTTTGTTGACGAAGCATCTTCAGAATACACAATCTGTTCACGTAACCTCGACTTACTCCATACCAGTTGGGCCAGCTGCTATTAAAAAAAATCCCTCCCTCCCTCCTTTCTTTTCCCCCTTCATTTTTACTGCAAAAAATGTTCAGTTTCAGTGTCCTTAGTTTGGACTGTTCAGCACTAAACTGGGGGTGAGAGAGCTCCTATAAACCAAGCAGGCTAGATGAATGTCTCTGGCTAACCTGTCCTCGCCCAGCCAATCCCTCTAAAAGTACCTGTCTGATTTATCCCTTCTCTCCTCAATAGAGGCTGTAATGGGCTGTATTCATATCTTTTTATTTTATGAAAGGGGATGAGAGGGGTCGAGACAGACATTACCCAGATTGATGGTGTGTGTTGGGTAAAGAAGATGCCATAAAGCCTTTAAAAGTTAATGCTGGTGTGTGTGTGTGTGTGTGTGTGTGTGTGTGTGTGTGTGTGTGTGTGTGTGTTTGTTCTCCCTAGTGAAACCATGATGTGGAGGTAAGGAGGTGCATACGGACAGTAGTTAACAAGCCGTAACTCAGAACAGGTAATGCTGGGGTGTGTGTGTGTGTTTGTTCTCCCTAGTGAAACCATGATGTGGAGGTAAGGAGGTGCATACGGACAGTAGTTAACAAGCCGTAACTCAGAACAGGTAATGCTGGGGTGTGTGTGTGTGTTTGTTCTCCCTAGTGAAACCATGATGTGGAGGTAAGGAGGTGCATACGGACAGTAGTTAACAAGCCGTAACTCAGAACAGGTAATGCTGGGGGGTGTGTGTGTGTGTTTGTTCTCCTAGTGAAACCATGATGTGGAGGTAAGGAGGTGCATACGGACAGTAGTTAACAAGCCGTAACTCAGAACAGGTAATGCTGGGGTGTGTGTGTGTGTTTGTTCTCCCTAGTGAAACCATGATGTGGAGGTAAGGAGGTGCATACGGACAGTAGTTAACAAGCCGTAACTCAGAACAGGTAATGCTGGGGTGTGTGTGTGTGTTTGTTCTCCCTAGTGAAACCATGATGTGGAGGTAAGGAGGTGCATACGGACAGTAGTTAACAAGCCGTAACTCAGAACAGGTAATGCTGGGGTGTGTGTGTGTGTTTGTTCTCCCTAGTGAAACCATGATGTGGAGGTAAGGAGGTGCATACGGACAGTAGTTAACAAGCCGTAACTCAGAACAGGTAATGCTGGGGTGTGTGTGTGTGTTTGTTCTCCCTAGTGAAACCATGATGTGGAGGTAAGGAGGTGCATACGGTCAGTAGTTAACAAGCCGTAACTCAGAACAGGTAATGCTGGGGTGTGTGTGTGTGTTTGTTCTCCCTAGTGAAACCATGATGTGGAGGTAAGGAGGTGCATACGGACAGTAGTTAACAAGCCGTAACTCAGAACAGGTAATGGTGAATGACTGGGATACAAGATGAATGACGCCTGGCAATGTTATGGAGACTATTTTGGAGCCCAGGCACATTTACACCCATTATTTATGACCCATAATGAAGAGCATGATGGAAAGTGGACGCAACTATAAATATGAGCAGGGAGTGGAACATAGAGTGGCGGGGGGTGATCATTGATGCAATTAACATGTTGCACAAACAGACACACACAGAGTGAGAGCGAGAGAGAGCCACCTCTTCTGCAATCCTCCTCTCCTCCTCTTCTTCTTCTCTCCTCCTCTTCTGCTCTACTCTCCTCCTCCTGCTCGAGGTGTATTTGATCCTGGAACATCACATTTAGTCATATTGGTTAGCTGGTGTAAATCCACTAGTTCTATACGGTACTGGTTTGGTATTTCAAATATGCTGCATCTGCAGACAAAGCATTTTTTATACACTTCTTTTCTGTATTTCTTTGTAGTCTGGTGTGTTGAACATTCATCATATTAAACTGCTTGTGTCTAATTCCACTACTGCTGATTCTATAGCACGCAATGACGACATCAAGCTTGTAACTCTACGAACTTGTTGGATGCATTTGCTGTTTGTTTTGTTTCAGATTATTTTGTGCCCAATAGAAATGAATGGTAAATAATACATTGTGTCATTTTGGAGTCACTTTAATTGTAAATAACAATAGAATATGTTTCTAAACACTAACTTAATGTGGCTGCTAACATGATTATGGATAATCATGAATGAATCGTGAATAATGATGAGTGAGAAAGTTACAGACACATAAATATCATACCCCCAAGACATGCTAACTTCCCCTGTTATTGTAATGGGGAGAGGTTAGCATCTCTTAGGGGTATGATACCTATGCATCTGTAACTT
The DNA here is from genome assembly GCF_018296145.1 of Oncorhynchus tshawytscha. Classification (NCBI taxonomy): domain Eukaryota; kingdom Metazoa; phylum Chordata; class Actinopteri; order Salmoniformes; family Salmonidae; genus Oncorhynchus; species Oncorhynchus tshawytscha. The sequence continues at coordinate 29,027,306 of NC_056449.1, forward strand.
TCTCACTCATCATTATTCATGATTCATTCAGGATAATCCATAATCATGGTAGCAGCCACAATAATATAGTGTTTAGAAACATATTCTGTCGTTATTTACAATTAAAGTGACTCCATAATGACACAATGCATTATTTACTGTTCTATTGGGCACAAAATAATCTGAAACACAACCAAAACAAACAGTTGTGGTCACAAGCGTGATGTAATCATTGCATGCTATGATGCAATATAGGACCAAAAACCAAACGTTTGACTAATTTAATACACATACAAGTGAAATTGTACCAAAATATGTTTGGTCCCCTGGAATGGGAAGACTATGTACATAAAGGGCTGTAATTTCTAAACAGTTCACACAAAATGGATGAAAATACCCTCAAATGAATGCTGGTGGTCTGCACTTTAATTCGTTGTATAAGTCATTGTATAAGTCTTTGTATAATTTAAAATGGCTGAACAACAAAGCCAAAACAAACAAAACTATGTCACTGTCCCAATACTTTAGAAGATCACTGTATATAAGATTAAGCACCTGTACATGTATATGTGGATGTTGTTGTATATGTGGATGTTGTTGTATATGTGGATGATGTTGTACATGTATATGTGGTTGTGGTTGTGCATGTGGATGTACATGTATATGTGGATACGGTTGTACATGAATATGTGGATGTGGTTGTATATGTGGATGTGGTTGTATATGTGGATGTGGTTGTATATGTGGATGTGGTTGTACATGTATATGTGGATGTGGTTGTATATGTGGATGTGGTTGTATATGTGGATGCGATTGTATATATGGATGTGGTTGTACATGTATATGTGGATGTGGTTGTATATGTGGATGCGATTGTATATATGGATGTGGTTGTACATGTATATGTGGATGTGGTTATACATGTATATGTGGATGTGGTTATACATGTATATGTGGATGTGGTTGTGGATGTTGTTGTACATGTATATGTGGATGTGGTTGTATATGTGGATGTTGTTGAAATGTGGATGTGGTTGTACATGTAGATGTTGTTGTACATATATATGTGGATATGGTTGTATATGTGGATATGGTTGTATATGTGGATGTGTTTGTACATGTGGATATGGTTGTATATGTGGATTTTTTTTTTCCAAATCAAATCAAATTTTATTTGTCACATACACATGGTTAGCAGATGTTAATGCGAGTGTAGCGAAAAATGCTTGTGCTTCTAGTTCCGACAATGCAGTAATAACGAGCAAGTAATCTAACTAACAATTAAAAAAAAAACTACTGTCATACACAGTGTAAGGGGATAAAGAATATGTACATAAGGATATATGAATGAGTGATGGTACAGAGCAGCATAGGCAAGATACAGTAGATGATATCGAGTACAGTATATACATATGAGATAAGTATGTAAACCAAGTGGCATAGTTAAAGTGGCTAGTGATACATGTATTACATAAGGATGCAGTCGATGATGTAGAGTACAGTATCAACGTATGCATGAGATGAACAATGTAGGGTAAGTGACATTATATAAGGTAGCATTGTTTAAAGTGGCTAGTGATATATTTACAACATTTCCCATCAATTCCCATGATTAAAGTGGCTGGAGTAGAGTCAGTGTCATTGACAGTGTGTTGGCAGTAGCCACTCAATGTTAGTGGTGGCTGTTTAACAGTCTGATGGCCTTGAGATAGAAGCTGTTTTTCAGTCTCTCGGTCCCAGCTTTGATGCACCTGTACTGACCTCGCCTTCTGGATGGCAGCGGGGTGAACAGGCAGTGGCTCGGGTGGTTGATGTCCTTGATGATCTTTATGGCCTTCCTGTAGCATCGGGTGGTGTAGGTGTCCTGGAGGGCAGGTAGTTTGCCCCCGGTGATGCGTTGTGCAGACCTCACTACCCTCTGGAGAGCCTTACGGTTGAGGGCGGTGCAGTTGCCATACCAGGCGGTGATACAGCCCGCCAGGATGCTCTCGATTGTGCATCTGTAGAAGTTTGTGAGTGCTTTTGGTGACAAGCCGAATTTCTTCAGCCTCCTGAGGTTGAAGAGGCGCTGCTGCGCCTTCCTCACGATGCTGTCTGTGTGAGTGGACCAATTCAGTTTGTCTGTGATGTGTATGCCGAGGAACTTAAAACTTGCTACCCTCTCCACTACTGTTCCATCGATGTGGATGGGGGTGTTCCCTCTGCTGTTTCCTGAAGTCCACAATCATCTCCTTAGTTTTGTTGACGTTGAGTGTGAGGTTATTTTCCTGACACCACACTCCGAGGGCCCTCACCTCCTCCCTGTAGGCCGTCTCGTCGTTGTTGGTAATCAAGCCTACCACTGTTGTGTCGTCCGCAAACTTGATGATTGAGTTGGAGGCGTGCATGGCCACGCAGTCGTGGGTGAACAGGGAGTACAGGAGAGGGCTCAGAACGCACCCTTGTGGGGCCCCAGTGTTGAGGATCAGCGGGGAGGAGATGTTGTTGCCTACCCTCACCACCTGGGGGCGGCCCGTCAGGAAGTCCAGTACCCAGTTGCACAGGGCGGGGTCGAGACCCAGGGTCTCGAGCTTGATGACGAGCTTGGAGGGTACTATGGTGTTGAATGCCGAGCTGTAGTCGATGAACAGCATTCTCACATAGGTATTCCTCTTATCCAGATGGGTTAGGGCAGTGTGCAGTGTGGTTGAGATTGCATCGTCTGTGGACCTATTTGGGCGGTAAGCAAATTGGAGTGGGTCAAGGGTGTCAGGTAGGGTGGAGGTGATATGGTCCTTGACTAGTCTCTCAAAGCACTTCATGATGACGGATGTGAGTGCTACGGGCGGTAGTCGTTTAGCTCAGTTACCTTAGCTTTCTTGGGAACAGGAACAATGGTGGCCCTCTTGAAGCATGTGGGAACAGCGGACTGGTATAGGGATTGATTGAATATGTCCGTAAACACACCGGCCAGCTGGTCTGCGCATGCTCTGAGGCGCGGCTGGGGATGCCGTCTGGGCCTGCAGCCTTGCGAGGGTTAACACGTTTAAATGTCTTACTCACTTCGGCTGCAGTGAAGGAGAGACCGCATGTTTCCGTTGCAGGCCGTGTCAGTGGCACTGTATTGTCCTCAAAGCGGGCAAAAAAGTTATTTAGTCTGCCTGGGAGCAAGACATCCTGGTCCGTGACTGGGCTGGGTTTCTTCCTGTAGTCCGTGATTGACTGTAGACCCTGCCACATACCTCTTGTGTCTGAGCCGTTGAATTGAGATTCTACTTTGTCTCTGTACTGGCGCTTAGCTTGTTTGATAGCCTTGCGGAGGGAATAGCTGCACTGTTTGTATTCAGTCATGTTACCAGACACCTTGCCCTGATTAAAAGCAGTGGTTCGTGCCTTCAGTTTCACACGAATGCTGCCATCAATCCACGGTTTCTGGTTAGGGAATGTTTTAATCGTTGCTATGGGAACGACATCTTCAACGCACGTTCTAATGAACTCGCACACCGAATCAGCGTATTCGTCAATATTGTTGTCTGACGCAATACGAAACATCTCCCAGTCCACGTGATGGAAGCAGTCTTGGAGTGTGGAGTCAGCTTGGTCGGACCAGCGTTGGACAGACCTCAGCGTGGGAGCTTCTTGTTTTAGTTTCTGTCTGTAGGCAGGGATCAACAAAATGGAGTCGTGGTCAGCTTTTCCGAAAGGGGGGCGGGGCAGGGCCTTATATGCGTCGCGGAAGTTAGAGTAACAATGATCCAGGGTCTTTCCACCCCTGGTTGCGCAATCGATATGCTGATAAAATTTAGGGAGTCTTGTTTTCAGATTAGCCTTGTTAAAATCCCCAGCTACAATGAATGCAGCCTCCGGATAAATCGTTTCCAGTTTGCAGAGAGTTAAATAAAGTTCGTTCAGAGCCATCGATGTGTCTGCTTGGGGGGGGATATATACGGCTGTGATTATAATCGAAGAGAATTCTCTTGGTAGATACTGCGGTCTACATTTGATTGTGAGGAATTCTAAATCAGGTGAACAGAAGGATTTGAGTTCCTGTATGTTTCTTTCATCACACCATGTCACGTTAGTCATAAGGCATACGCCCCCGCCCCTCTTCTTACCAGAAAGATGTTTGTTTCTGTCGGCGCAATGCGTGGAGAAACCCGTTGGCTGCACCGCTTCGGATTGCGTCTCTCCAGTTAGCCATGTTTCCGTGAAGCAGAGAACGTTACAGTCTCTGATGTCCCTCTGGAATGCTACCCTTGCTCGGATTTCATCAACCTTGTTGTCAAGAGACTGGACATTGGCAAGAAGAATGCTAGGGAGTGGTGCACGATGTGCCCGTCTCCGGAGTCTGACCAGAAGACCGCTTCGTTTCCCTCTTTTTCTGAGTCGTTTTTTTTTTGGTCGCTGCATGTGATCCACTCAGTTACACTGGTTGTAAGGCAGAACACAGGATCCGCATCGCGAAAAACATATTCTTGGTCGTACTGATGGTGAGTTGACGCTGATCTTATATTCAGTAGTTCTTCTCGGCTGTATGTAAAGAAACCTAAGATGACCTGGGGTACTAGTGTAAGAAATAACACGTAAAAAAACAAAAAACTGCATAGTTTCCTAGGAACGCGAAGCGAGGCGGCCATCTCTGTCGGCGCCGGAAGTACAAGTCAAGATGTACAAGTACAAGATGTGGTTGTACATGTGGATGTGGTTTTATATGTGGTTTTATATGTGGATGTGGTTGTATATGTGGATGCGGTTGTATATGTATATGTGGATGTGGTTGTACATGTGGATGTGGTTTTATATGTGGTTGTATATGTGGATGTGGTTGTATATGTGGATGCGATTGTTTTTATGGATGTGGTTGTACATGTATACGTGGATGCGGTTGTGGATGTTGTTGTACATGTACATGTATATGTGGATGTGGTTGAAATGTGGATGTGGTTGTACATGTGGATGTGGTTGTACATGTGGATGCGGTTGTATATGTGGATGCGGTTGTATTTGTGGATGCGGTTGTATATGTATATGTGGATGTGTTTGTACATGTATATGTGGATATGGTTGTATATGTGGATGTGGTTGTGTATGTTGATGTGGATGTACATGTATATGTGGATATGGTTGTATATGTGGGTATGGTTGTATATGTGGATGTGGTTGTACATGTATATGTGGATGTGGTTGTATATGTGGATGTGGATGTACATGTGGATGTGGATGTACATGTGGTTGTACATGTGGATGTGGTTGTACATGTATATGTGGATGTATATGTGGATGTTGTTGTATATGTGGATGCGGTTGTATATGTGGATGTGGTTGAAATGTGGATGTGGTTGTATATGTGGATGTGGATGTACATGTATATGTGGATGTGGTTGAAATGTGGATGTGGTTGTACATGTATATGTGGATGTGGTTGTATATGTGGATGTGGTTGTACATGTGGATGTGGTTGTACATGTATATGTGGATGCGGTTGTACATGTATATGTGGATGTGTTTGTACATGTATATGTGGATATGGTTGTATATGTGGATGTGGTTGTGTATGTTGATGTGGTTGTATATGTGGATGTGGATGTACATGTATATGTGGATGTGGTTGAAATGTGGATGTGGTTGTACATGTATATGTGGATGTGGTTGTATATGTGGATGTGGTTGTACATGTGGATGTGGTTGTACATGTATATGTGGATGCGGTTGTACATGTATATGTGGATGTGTTTGTACATGTATATGTGGATATGGTTGTATATGTGGATGTGGTTGTGTATGTTGATGTGGTTGTATATGTGGATATGGTTGTATATGTGGATGTGGTTGTGTATGTTGATGTGGTTGTATATGTGGATGCGGTTGTATATGTGGATGTGGTAGTACACGTATATGTGGATGTAGTTGTATATGTGGATGTGGTTGTACATGTATATGTGGATGCGGTTGTATATGTATATGTGGATGTGGTTGTATATGTGGATGTGGTTGTACATGTATATGTGGATGCGGTTGTACATGTATATGTGGATGCGGTTGTATATGTGGATGTGTTTGTACATGTATATGTGGATATGGTTGTATATGTGGATGTGGTTGTGTATGTTGATGTGGTTGTATATGTGGATATGGTTGTATATGTGGATGTGGTTGTGTATGTTGATGTGGTTGTATATGTGGATGCGGTTGTATATGTGGATGTGGTTGTACATGTATATGTGGATATGGTTGTATATGTGGATGTGGTTGTACATGTATATGTGGATGCGGTTTGTATATGTATATGTGGATGTGGTTGTATATGTGGATTGTGATTCTTCACAAAAAAATACAGTTTTATATCTTTATGTTTGAAGCCTGAAATGTGGCAAAAGGTCGCAAAGTTCAAGGGGGCCGAATACTTTCGCAAGGCACTGTATATGTGGATGTGGTTGTATATGTGGATGTGGTTGTACATGTGGATGTGGTTGTACATGTATATGTGGATGTGGTTGTACATGTATATGTGGATATGGTTGTATATGTGGATGTGTTTGTACATGTATATGTGGATGTGGTTGCATATGTGGATGTGGTTGTATATGTGGATGCAGTTGTATTTGTGGATGTGGTTGTACATGTATATGTGGATGTGTTTGTACATGTATATGTGGATGTGTTTGTACATGTATATGTGGATATGGTTGTATATGTGGATGTGGTTGTGTATGTGGATGTGGATGTACATGTATATGTGGATGTGGTTGTATATGTGGATGTGGTTGGATATGTGGATGTGGTTGGATATGTGGTTGTGGTTGCATATGTGGATGTGGTTGTACATGTACATGTGGATGCGGTTGTACATGTGGATGTGTTTGTACATGTGGATGTGTTTGTACATGTATTTGTGGATATGGTTGTAAATGTGGATGTGGTTGTGGATGTGGATGTGGATGTACATGTATATGTGGATGTGGTTGGATATGTGGATGTGGTTGGATATGTGGTTGTAGTTGGATATGTGGTTGTGGTTGCATATGTGGATGTTGTACATGTATATGTGGATGCGGTTGTACATGTATATGTGGATGTGTTTGTACATGTATATGTGGATGTGTTTGTACATGTATTTGTGGATATGGTTGTAAATGTGGATGTGGTTGTGGATGTGGATGTACATGTATATGTGGATGTGGTTGTATATGTGGATGCGGTTGGATATGTGGATGTGGTAGTACCTGTATATGTGGATGCGGTTGTACATGTATATGTGGATGTGTTTGTACATGTATATGTGGATATGGTTGTATATGTGGATGCGGTTGTATATGTGGATGTGTTTGTACATGTGGATGTGGTTGTACATATATATGTGGATGTGGTTGTATATGTGGATGTGGTTGTATATGTGGATGTGGTTGTATATGTGGATGTGGTTGTACATGTGGATGTGGTTGTACATGTATATGTGGATGTGGTTGTATATGTGGATGTGGTTGTACATGTGGATGTTGTTGTATATGTGGATGTGGTTGTGGTTGTACATGTATATGTGGATGTGGTTGTACATGTATATGTGGTTGTTTTTGTACATGTATATGTGGATATGGTTGTATATGTGGATGCGGTTGTATATGTGGATGTGTTTGTACATGTGGCTGTGGATGTGGTTGTACATATATATGTGGATGTGGTTGTACATGTGGATGTGGTTGTACATGCATATGTGGTTGTATATGTGGATGTGGTTGTATATGTGGATGTGGTTGAAATGTGGATGTGGTTGTACATGTAAATGTAGATGTGGTTGTACATATATATGTGGATGTGGTTGTACATGTATATGTGGATATGGTTGTATATGTGGATGTGTTTGTACATGTATATGTGGATATGGTTGTATATGTGGATGTGGTTGTATATGTGGATGTGGTTGTATATGTGGATGTGGTTGTACATGTGGATGCGGTTGTGGATGTGGTTGTACATATATATGTGGATGTGGATGTGGTTGTACATGTGGATGTGGTTGAAATGTGGATGTGGTTGTACATGTAAATGTAGATGTTGTTGTACATATATATGTGGATATGGTTGTATATGTGGATGTGGATGTGGATGTGGATGTGGTTGTATATGTGGTTGTATATGTGGTTTTATATGTGGATGTGGTTTTATATGTGGATGCGTTTGTATATGTATATGTGGATGTGGTTGTATATGTGGATATGGTTGTATATGTGGACGTGGATGTGAATGCAGTTGTATATGTGGATGTGTTTGTAAAGGTATATGTGGATGTGGTTGAACATGTATATGTGGATGTGTTTGTACATGTATATGTATATGGTTGTATATGTGGATGTGGATGTACATGTATATGTGGATGTGGTTGTATATGTGGATGTGGTTGTATATGTGCATGTGGTTGTATATATGGATGCGGTTGTACATGTATATGTGGATATGTTTGTAAATGTATATGTGGTTTTATATGTGGATGTGGTTGTACATGTATATGTGGATGTGGTTGTACATGTATATGTGGATGTGGCTGTACATGTATATGTGGATGTGGTGGTACATGTGTATGTGGTTGTACATGTATATGTGGATGTGGTTGTATATGTGGATGTGGTTGTGCATGTAGATGTTGTTGTACATATATATGTGGATGTGGTTGTGTATGTGGTCGTACATGTATATGTGGATGTGGTTGTACATTTATATGTGGATATGGTTGGACATGTATATGTGGATATGGTTGTATATGTGGATGTGGTTGTATATATGGATGCGGTTGTACATGTAGATGTGGCTGTACATGTATATGTGGATGTGGTGGTACATGTATATGTGGATGTGGTTGTACATGTATATGTGGATGTGGTTGTATATGTGGATGTGGTTGTGCATGTAGATGTTGTTGTACATATATATGTGGATGTGGTTGTGTATGTGGTCGTACATGTATATGTGGATGTGGTTGTACATGTATATGTGGATGTGGTTGTACATGTATATGTGGATATGGTTGGACATGTATATGTGGATATGGTTGGACATGCATATGTGGATAAGGTTGGATTTGTGGATGTGGTTGTATATGTGGATGTGGTTGTACATGTGGATGTGGTTGCTTTTGTACATGTAAATGTGGATGTGGTTGTACATGTAGATGTTGTTGTACATATATATGTGGATGTGGTTGTGCATGTGGTCGTACATGTATATGTGGATGTGGTTGTATATGTGGATGTGGTTGTATATGTGGATGTGGTTGTGCATGTTAATGTGGATGTGATTGTACATGTAGATGTTGTTGTACATATATATGTGGATGTGGTTGTATATGTGGATGTGGTTGTATATATGGATGCGGTTGTACATGTATATGTGGATGTGGTTGTATATGTGGATGCGGTTGTATATGTATATGTGGATGTGGTTGTATATGTGGATGCAGTTGTACATGTGGATGTGGTTGTACATGTATATGTGGATGTGGTTGTACATGTATATGTGGATATGGTTGTATATGTGGATGTGTTTGTACATGTATATGTGGATATGGTTGTATATGTGGATGCGGTTGTATATGTATATGTGGATGTGGTTGCATATGTGGATGTGGTTGTATATGTGGATGCGGTTGTATTTGTGGATGTGGTTGTACATGTATATGTGGATGCGGTTGTACATGTATATGTGGATGTGTTTGTACATGTATATGTGGATATGGTTGTATATGTGGATGCGGTTGTGGATGTGGTTGTACATATATATGTGGATGTGGATGTGGTTGTACATATATATGTGGATGTGGATGTGGTTGTATATGTGGATGTGGTTGTATATGTGGATGTGGTTGTATATGTGGATGTGGTTGTACATGTGGATGTTGTTGTACATGTATATGTGGATGTGGTTGTATATGTGGATGTGGTTGTATATGTGGATGTGGTTGAAATGTGGATGTGGTTGAAATGTGGATGTGGTTGTACATGTAAATCTAGATATTGTTGTATATGTGGATGTGGTTGTACATGTGGATGTGGTTGTACATGTGTGGATGTGTGAATGTGGTTGAAATGTGGATGTTGTTGTACATATATATGTGGATGTGGTTGAAATGTGGATGTTGTTGTACATATATATGTGGATGTGGTTGTATATGTGGATGTGGTTGTATATGTGGATGTGGTTTTAAATGTGGATGTGGTTGTACATATATATGTGGATGTGGTTGTACATGTATATGTGGTTTTATATGTGGTTTTATATGTGGATGTGGTTGTATATGTGGATGCGGTTGTATATGTATATGTGGATGTGGTTGTACATGTGGATGTGGTTTTATATGTGGTTGTATATGTGGATGCGATTGTTTTTATGGATGTGGTTGTACATGTATACGTGGATGCGGTTGTGGATGTTGTTGTACATGTATATGTGGATGCGGTTGTGGATGCGGTTGTATATGTATATGTGGATGTGGTTGTACATGTGGATGTGGTTTTTATATGTGGTTGTATATGTGGATGTGGTTGAAATGTGGATGTGGTTGTACATGTGGATGCGGTTGTATATGTGGATGCGGTTGTATATGTGGATGCGGTTGTATTTGTGGATGCGGTTGTATATGTATATGTGGATGTGTTTGTACATGTATATGTGGATATGGTTGTATATGTGGATGTGGTTGTGTATGTTGATGTGGATGTACATGTATATGTGGATATGGTTGTATATGTGGGTATGGTTGTATATGTGGATGTGGTTGTACATGTATATGTGGATGTGGTTGTATATGTGGATGTGGATGTACATGTGGATGTGGATGTACATGTGGTTGTACATGTGGATGTGGTTGTACATGTATATGTGGATGTATATGTGGATGTTGTTGTATATGTGGATGCGGTTGTATATGTGGATGTGGTTGAAATGTGGATGTGGTTGTATATGTGGATGTGGATGTACATGTATATGTGGATGTGGTTGAAATGTGGATGTGGTTGTACATGTATATGTGGATGTGGTTGTATATGTGGATGTGGTTGTACATGTGGATGTGGTTGTACATGTATATGTGGATGCGGTTGTACATGTATATGTGGATGTGTTTGTACATGTATATGTGGATATGGTTGTATATGTGGATGTGGTTGTGTATGTTGATGTGGTTGTATATGTGGATGTGGATGTACATGTATATGTGGATGTGGTTGAAATGTGGATGTGGTTGTACATGTATATGTGGATGTGGTTGTATATGTGGATGTGGTTGTACATGTGGATGTGGTTGTACATGTATATGTGGATGCGGTTGTACATGTATATGTGGATGTGTTTGTACATGTATATGTGGATATGGTTGTATATGTGGATGTGGTTGTGTATGTTGATGTGGTTGTATATGTGGATATGGTTGTATATGTGGATGTGGTTGTGTATGTTGATGTGGTTGTATATGTGGATGCGGTTGTATATGTGGATGTGGTAGTACACGTATATGTGGATGTGGTTGTATATGTGGATGTGGTTGTACATGTATATGTGGATGCGGTTGTATATGTATATGTGGATGTGGTTGTATATGTGGATGTGGTTGTACATGTATATGTGGATGCGGTTGTACATGTATATGTGGATGCGGTTGTACATGTATATGTGGATGTGTTTGTACATGTATATGTGGATATGGTTGTATATGTGGATGCGGTTGTGGATGTGGTTGTACATATATATGTGGATGTGGATGTGGTTGTACATATATATGTGGATGTGGATGTGGTTGTATATGTGGATGTGGTTGTATATGTGGATGTGGTTGTACATGTGGATGTGGTTGTACATGTATATGTGGATGTGGTTGTATATGTGGATGTGGTTGTATATGTGGATGTGGTTGAAATGTGGATGTGGTTGAAATGTGGATGTGGTTGTACATGTATATGTGGTTGTTTTTGTACATGTATATGTGAATGTGGTTGAAATGTGGATGTTGTTGTACATATATATGTGGATGTGGTTGAAATGTGGATGTTGTTGTACATATATATGTGGATGTGGTTGTATATGTGGATGTGGTTGTATATGTGGATGTGGTTTTAAATGTGGATGTGGTTGTACATATATATGTGGATGTGGTTGTACATGTATATGTGGTTTTATATGTGGTTTTATATGTGGATGTGGTTGTATATGTGGATGCGGTTGTATATGTATATGTGGATGTGGTTGTACATGTGGATGTGGTTTTATATGTGGTTGTATATGTGGATGCGATTGTTTTTATGGATGTGGTTGTACATGTATACGTGGATGCGGTTGTGGATGTTGTTGTACATGTATATGTGGATGCGGTTGTGGATGCGGTTGTATATGTATATGTGGATGTGGTTGTACATGTGGATGTGGTTTTATATGTGGTTGTATATGTGGATGTGGTTGAAATGTGGATGTGGTTGTACATGTGGATGCGGTTGTATATGTGGATGCGGTTGTATATGTGGATGCGGTTGTATTTGTGGATGCGGTTGTATATGTATATGTGGATGTGTTTGTACATGTATATGTGGATATGGTTGTATATGTGGATGTGGTTGTGTATGTTGATGTGGATGTACATGTATATGTGGATATGGTTGTATATGTGGTATGGTTGTATATGTGGATGTGGTTGTACATGTATATGTGGATGTGGTTGTATATGTGGATGTGGATGTACATGTGGATGTGGATGTACATGTGGTTGTACATGTGGATGTGGTTGTACATGTATATGTGGATGCATATGTGGATGTTGTTGTATATGTGGATGCGGTTGTATATGTGGATGTGGTTGAAATGTGGATGTGGTTGTATATGTGGATGTGGATGTACATGTATATGTGGATGTGGTTGAAATGTGGATGTGGTTGTACATGTATATGTGGATGTGGTTGTATATGTGGATGTGGTTGTACATGTGGATGTGGTTGTACATGTATATGTGGATGCGGTTGTACATGTATATGTGGATGTGTTTGTACATGTATATGTGGATATGGTTGTATATGTGGATGTGGTTGTGTATGTTGATGTGGTTGTATATGTGGATGTGGATGTACATGTATATGTGGATGTGGTTGAAATGTGGATGTGGTTGTACATGTATATGTGGATGTGGTTGTATATGTGGATGTGGTTGTACATGTGGATGTGGTTGTACATGTATATGTGGATGCGGTTGTACATGTATATGTGGATGTGTTTGTACATGTATATGTGGATATGGTTGTATATGTGGATGTGGTTGTGTATGTTGATGTGGTTGTATATGTGGATATGGTTGTATATGTGGATGTGGTTGTGTATGTTGATGTGGTTGTATATGTGGATGCGGTTGTATATGTGGATGTGGTAGTACACGTATATGTGGATGTGGTTGTATATGTGGATGTGGTTGTACATGTATATGTGGATGCGGTTGTATATGTATATGTGGATGTGGTTGTATATGTGGATGTGGTTGTACATGTATATGTGGATGCGGTTGTACATGTATATGTGGATGCGGTTGTATATGTGGATGTGTTTGTACATGTATATGTGGATATGGTTGTATATGTGGATGTGGTTGTGTATGTTGATGTGGTTGTATATGTGGATATGGTTGTATATGTGGATGTGGTTGTGTATGTTGATGTGGTTGTATATGTGGATGCGGTTGTATATGTGGATGTGGTTGTGGATGCGGTTGTATATGTATATGTGGATGTGGTTGTACATGTGGATGTGTTTTATATGTGGTTGTATATGTGGATGTGGTTGAAATGTGGATGTGGTTGTACATGTGGATGTGGTTGTACATGTGGATGCGGTTGTATATGTGGATGCGGTTGTATTTGTGGATGCGGTTGTATATGTATATGTGGATGTGTTTGTACATGTATATGTGGATATGGTTGTATATGTGGATGTGGTTGTGTATGTTGATGTGGATGTACATGTATATGTGGATATGGTTGTATATGTGGATATGGTTGTATATGTGGATGTGGTTGTACATGTATATGTGGATGTGGTTGTATATGTGGATGTGGTTGTATATGTGGATGTGGTTGTATATATGGATGCGGTTGTACATGTATATGTGGATATGTTTGTAAATGTATATGTGGTTGTATATGTGGATGTGGTTGTATCTGTGGATGTGGTTGGATTTGTGGATGTGGTTGTATATGTGGATGTGGTTGTACATGTGGTTGTACATGTAGATGTTGTTGTACATATATATGTGGATGTGGTTGTGCATGTATATGTGGATGTGGTTGTATATGTGGATATGGTTGTATATGTGGATGTGTTTGTACATGTATATGTGGATGTGGTTGTATATGTGGATGCGGTTGTATATGTATATGTGGATGTGGTTGTATATGTGGATGCAGTTGTACATGTGGATGTGGTTGTATATGTGGATGTGGATGTACATGTATATGTGGATGTGGTTGAAATGTGGATGTGGTTGTACATGTATATGTGGATGTGGTTGTATATGTGGATGTGGTTGTATATGTGGATGTGGTTGTACATGTATATGTGGATGCGGTTGTACATGTATATGTGGATGTGTTTGTACATGTATATGTGGTGGTTGTATATGTGGATGTGGTTGTGTATGTTGATGTATATGTGGATGTGGTTGTATATGTGGATGTGGTTGTGTATGTGATGTGGTTGTATATGTGGATGCGGTTGTATATGTGGATGTGGTTGTACATGTATATGTGGATATGGTTGTATATGTGGATGTGGTTGTACATGTATATGTGGATGCGGTTGTATATGTATATGTGGATGTGGTTGTATATGTGGATGTGGTGGTACATGTATAAGTGGATGTGGTTGTACATGTGGATGTGGTTGTATATGTGGATGTGGTTGTACATGTATATGTGGTTGCTTTTGTACATGTATATGTGGATATGGTTGTATATGTGGATGTGGTGTGTATGTGGATGTGGTTGTATATGTGGATGTGGTTGTATATGTGGATGGTTGTGTATGGATGTGGTTGTATATGTGGATGTGGTTGTATATGTGGATGTGGTTGTACATGTATATGTGGATATGGTTGTATATGTGGATGTGGTTTGTATATGTGGATGTGTTGTATGTATATGTGGATGTGGTTGTATATGTATTGTGGATGTGGATGTGAAGCCTATATGTGGATGTGGTTGTATATGTGGATGTGGGGGATATGTGGATGTGTTGTATATGTGGATGTGGTTGTATATGTGGATGGTTGTACATGTGGATGTGTACATGTATATGTGGATGTGGTTGTATATGTGGATATGGTTGTATATGTGGATGTGGTTGTACATATATATGTGGATGTGGTTGTACATGTATATGTGGATATGGTTGTATATGTGGATGTGTTTGTACATGTATATGTGGATATGGTTGTATATGTGGATGTGGTTGTATATGTGGATGTGGTTGTATATGTGGATGTGGTTGTACATGTATACGTGGATGTGGTTGTATATGTGGATGTGGTCGTATATCTGGATGTGGTTTTAAATGTGGATGTGGTTGTACATATATATGTGGATGTGGTTGTACATGTATATATGGATGTTGTTGTATATGTGGATGTGGTTGTATATGTGGATGTGGTTGTATATGTGGATGTGGTTGTATATGTGGATGTGGTTGTATATGTGGATGTGGTTGTATATGTGGATGTGGTTGTGGATGTGTACATGTATATGTGGATATGTTTGTGGATGTGGTTGTATATGTGGATGTGGTTGTACATGTATATGTGGATGTGGTTGTACATGTATATGTGGATGTGGTTGTACATGTATATGTGGATGTGGTGTACATGTGTATGTGGTTGTACATGTATATGTGGATGTGGTTGTATATGTGGATGTGGTTGTACATGTGGATGTGTTGTACATATATATGTGGATGTGGTTGTACATGTATATGTGGATGTGGTTGTATATGTGGATGTGGTTGTACATGTATATGTGGATGTGGTTGTATATGTGGATGTGGTTGTATATATGGATGCGGTTGTACATGTATGTGGATGTGGTTGTACATGTATATGTGGATGTGGTTGTACATGTATATGTGGATGTGGTTGTACATGTATATGTGGATGTGGTTGTATATGTGGATGTGGTTGGATGTGGATGTGTTGTACATGTATATGTGGATGTGGTTGTATATGTGGATGTACATGTATATGTGGATGTGGTTGTATATGTGGATGTGGTTGTACATGTATATGTGGATGTGGTTGTATATGTGGATGTGGTTGTACATGTATATGTGGATTGTATATGTGGATGTGGTTGTATATGTGGATGTGGTTGTACATGTATATGTGGGTTGCTTTTGTACATGTAAATGTGGATGTGGTTGTACATGTGGATGTGGATGGTTGTACATGTATATGTGGATGTGGTTGTATATTTTGTACATGTATATGTGGATGTGGTTGTATATGTGGATGTGGTTGTATATGTGGATGTGTTGGTTGTATATGTGGATGTGATTGTACATGTGGTTGTTGTACATATATATGTGGATGTGGTTGTATATGTGGATGTGGTTGTATATATGTACATATGTGGATGTGGTTGTATATGTGGATGTGGTTGTATATGTGGATGTGGTTGTATATGTGGATGTGGTTGTATATGTGGATGTGGTTGTGCATGTATATGTGGATGTGGTTGTATATGTGGATATGGTTGTATATGTGGATGTGTTTGTACATGTATATGTGGATATGGTTGTATATGTGGATGTGGTTGTATATGTATATGTGGATGTGGTTGTATATGTGGATGTGGTTGTATATGTGGATGTGGTTGTATATGTGGATGTGGTTGTACATGTATATGTGGATATGTTTGTATATGTGGATGTGGTTGTACATGTATATGTGGATGTGGTTGTATATGTGGAAATGTGGATGTGGTTGTACATATATATGTGGATATGGTTGTACATGGATGTACATTGTATATGTATATGTGGATGTGGTTGTATATGTGGATGTGGTTGTATATGTGGATGTGGTTGTACATGTGGATGTGGTTGTACATGTATATGTGGATGTATATGTGGATGTGGTTGTATATGTGGATGTGGTTGAATATGTGTACGTGGATGTGGATGTGGTTGTACATGTGGATGTGTGGATGTATATGTGGATGTGGTTGTACATGTGGATGTGGTTGTACATGTATATGTGGATGTGGTTGTAAATGTGGATGTGGTTGTATATGTGGATGTGGATATGGATGTGGTGTACATGTATATGTGGATGGTGGTTGTATATGTGGATGTGGTTGTATATGTGGATGTGGTTGTATATGTGGATGTGGTTGTACATGTATATGTGGATATGTTGTATATATGTGGATGTGGTTGTATATGTGGATGTACATGTATATGTGGATGTGGTTGTACATGTATATGTGGATGTGGTTGTACATGTGGATGTGGATATGGTGGTACATGTATATGTGGATGGTTGTATGTGGATTTGTATATGTGGATGTGGTTGTATATGTGGATGTGGTTGTACATGTGGATGTGGTTGTGCTATGTGGTACATGTATATGTGGATGTGGTTGTACATGTAGATGTGGATTTTATTGTGGTTGTATATGTGGATGTGGTTTGTATATGTGGATGTGGTTGTACATGGATGTGGTTGTATATGTGGATGTGGTTGTATATGTGGATGTGGTTACCATGTTAATGTGGATGTGGTTGTACATGTAGATGTGGATGTTGTACATGTATATGTGGATGTGGTTGTATATGTGGATGTGGTTGTACATGTGGAATGTGTATATGTGGATGTGGTTGTGCATGTATGTGGTTGTATATGTGGATGTGGTTGTACATGTATATGTGGATGTGGTTGTATATGTGGATGTGTTGTATACATGTACATGTACATACATGTGGATGTGGTTGTACATGTATATGTGGATGGTTGGACATGTATATGTGGATGTGGTTGTACATGTATATGTGGATGTGGTTGATTATGTGGATGTGTTTGTCATGTATATGTGGATGTGGTTGTACATGTGGATGTGGTTGTACATGTATATGTGGATGTGGTTGTATATGTGGATGTGGTTGTACATGTGGATGTGGTTGTACATGTATATGTGGATGTGGTTGTACATGTTATGTATGTGGATGTGTTTGTACATGTATATGTGGATGTGGTTGTATATGTGGATGTGGTTGTGCATGTTAATGTGGATGTGGTTGTACATATGTGGATGTGGTAGATGTATATGTGGATGGTTGTATATGTGGATGTGGTTTACATATGGATGTGGTTGTACATGTATATGTGGATGCGGTTGTATATGTATATGTGGATGTTTGTACATGTATATGTGGATGTGGTTGTATATGTGGATATGGTGTGTACATGTGGATGTGGTACATGTATATGTGGATGTGTGGTTGTATATGTGGATGCATATGTGGATGTGTTTGGTATATGTGGATGTGGTTGTATATGTGGATGCGGTTGTACATGTATATGTGGATGTGGTTGTACATGTATATGTGGATGTGGTTGTATGGATGTGGATGTGGTTGTACATATATGTGGATGTGGTGGATGTGGGTTGTACATGTATATGTGGATGTGTTTGTACATGTATATGTGGATATGGTTGTATATGTGGATGCGGTTGTGGATGTGGTTGTACATATATATGTGGATGTGGATGTGGTTGTATGGATGTGGATGTGGTTGTATATGTGGATGTGGTTGTAAATGTGGATGTGGTTGATATGTGGATGTGGTTGTACATGTGGAACATGTAGATGTGGATGTGGTTGTATATGTGGATGTGGTTGTATATGTGGATGTGGTTGAAATGTGGATGTGGTTGAAATGTGGATGTGGTTGTACATGTAAATCTAGATATTGTTGTATATGTGGATGTGGTTGTACATGTGGATGTGGTTGTACATGTGGATGTGGTTGTACATGTGGATGTTGTTGTACATGTATATGTGAATGTGGTTGAAATGTGGATGTTGTTGTACATATATATGTGGATGTGGTTGTATATGTGGATGTGGTTGTATATGTGGATGTGGTTTTAAATGTGGATGTGGTTGTACATATATATGTGGATGTGGTTGTACATGTATATGTGGATGTGTTTGTATATGTGGATATTGTTGTACATGTATATGTGGATGTGGTTGTATATGTGGATGTGGTTGTACATATATATGTGGATGTGGTTGTACATGTGGATGTGGTTGAAATGTGGATGTGGTTGTACATGTAAATGTAGATGTTGTTGTACATATATATGTGGATATGGTTGTATATGTGGATGTGTTTGTACATGTATCTGTGGATATGGTTGTATATGTGGATGTGGTTGTATATGTGGATGTGGTTGTACATGTGGATATGGTTGTGTATATGGATGCGGTTGTATATGTGGATGCGGTTGTATATGTGGTTGTACATGTGGATGCGTTTGTATATGTATATGTGGATGTGGTTGTAGATGTGGTTGTGGATGTGGTTGTTCATGTATGTGAAGAGAAAGACAGCTGTTATTCTCATTGAGACACAGGTAAGTACACCACAGACAGGAAGAAGGCCTAGCGCAGGTTCAGAGATTCAGAGTGACATGTGACCTATCTGAGGAAGACAGAGATAGGAGGAGAAGAGAGAGGTAGAGAGAGGAGAACAAAGGACAGTGCGATATAAAGGAGGAGAGTAGAGGACATCTACACACCACCGCCAGGTTCATTCCTGTAATAGCCATCTATTTCCTCCTCCACTAGAAGCCACTCCGGTGAACGGTGTGACACCAGGATGACTTCGTCTCGTCTCCTCGCCTGAGAGAGTGTTGTCTCGTTTCTGATTGGCAGTGTGGCAGGCGTACAAATGGAGAATGGTGAGATGGAGCAGAGGCATTCTGCATCCTGAATGCTACCCTATTCTCTATATAGTGCACTACTTTTGACCAGGGCCCATTGGGGCATGGTACACAGTAGTGCACTATGTAGGTAATAGGGTGCTATTTGGGAGGCATCCACTGATTTGCGCTCCGGGGATCAGATTAAATTGCCCCCCTTCTGCCGTCGTCTGCCCCCCACTCCACCCACCACCCCCTCCCACACTCAGACCCTGCTAACGTGTGTGTGTTTGTGTGTGTGTACCACATGTCGCCCTGACTCCGGGACTAACCCTGTCATTTTGCGCCTGTCACATTCTGTTAAGTGTGGTTAACACTCCTCTTCTCCTCCCTCCATCTCATCCCTCCATCTCCAACTACATCCATCACATCAGTCGAGACCCCCGCCGGTAAACACCATCTCCCATTCTGG
This sequence comes from Oncorhynchus tshawytscha, assembly GCF_018296145.1. Classification (NCBI taxonomy): domain Eukaryota; kingdom Metazoa; phylum Chordata; class Actinopteri; order Salmoniformes; family Salmonidae; genus Oncorhynchus; species Oncorhynchus tshawytscha. The sequence goes on from NC_056449.1 coordinate 29,047,670, forward strand.
TGTCTGATACATTACCTCCCTTAAACCTCCTCCTGAAAGAACGTCTTGGTGGCCCAGTCTCCAATCATTAGCTCCAGCCCTCAATCCATTCCTTCGCTCTCTCTATTTCTCTATCTTTCTTTCTCTCTCTCTCTCTCTCTCTCTCTCTCTCTCTCTCTCTCTCTCTCTCTCCCTCTTCCTCTTTCTATCTCTCTCTCTGTCCCTCTCTCTCTCTCTCTCTCTCTCTCTCCCTCTTCCTCTTTCTATCTCTCTCTCTCTCCCTCTCTCTCTCTCTATCTCTCCCTCTTTCTATCTCTCTCTCTCTCTCCCTCTCTCTCTCTCTCTCTCTCTCTTTCTATCTCTCTCTCTCTCTCCCTCTCTCTCTCTCTCTCTCTCTCTCTCTCTCTCTCTCTCTCTCTCTCTCTCTCTCTCTCTCTCTCTCTCTCTTTCTTTTCTCTCTCTCTCTCTCTCTCTCTCTCCCTCTTCCTCTTTCTATCTCTCTCTCTCTCCCTCTCTCTCTCTCTCTCTATCTCTCCCTCTTTCTATCTCTCTCTCTCTCTCTCTCCCTCTCTCTCTCTCTCTCTCTCTCTCTTTCTATCTCTCTCTCTCTCTCTCTCTCTCCCTCTCTCTCTCTCTCTCTCTCTCTCTCTCTCTCTCTCTCTCTCTCTCTGGGATTCCTACCACAGCCTTGTATCTCTCTCCCTCTCAATCCAATTCAAATTTTAAAAAAGCTTCATTTTCATGGAAGGATAAAACCAATGCTGCCAAATCAATAAACACAACAGATAGTAAATATACATCCTATGAATTTCTCCATGATACTTCAGATTTCAGGCATCCATAACATTTAAATGTTCCATTAAGATGGATGAAGTTAAACTGAAAGATTAGCCAACGCTATCCTGTGAAGAAGAGGAGGGAGGAACTGCATTCACATTCATTTGTTTCATTCCACATCAAAATAGGTTTTTAATGTGTGATATACTTTGATTTGTTCTTTTGGATGCTTCTTACATTGGGATTCCTACCACACTTGTGCACTGGATCAAGAAAATATTGAGCACAGTCAGTAACAATACATTGGTTTTGGTTGTTGGGGTGAGGTTTTGGAAGAATGTGGTTATATGAGTGAGTAGAGCTTTTCATTTTTGGGAAAGAACTGATTTGATTGAATACATTACATACTGTGAGTGCTGAATCACCTAGTTTGTATCCACTAACCACTGGGCACAAACTGGTTTAATCAATGTTGTTTCAACATTATTTGTAAATGTATTGTGACTTGGAATCTACGTGGAAAATACATTGGATTTGAAAAAGTCATCAACGTAAACTGTTGTTTTGTGGGTAACATTTCTACCACAGGATTGTCATCATGGAAGGGGAGGCAGGTAGCCTAGTGGTTAGAGGGGGGCGGCAGGTAGCCTAGTGGTTAGAGGGGGGAGGCAGGTAGCCTAGTGGTTAGAGGGGGCGGCAGGTAGCCTAGTGGTTAGAGGGGGAGGCAGGTAGCCTAGTGGTTAGAGGGGGGGGCGGCAGGTAGCCTAGTGGTTAGAGGGGGCGGCAGGTAGCCTAGTGGTTAGAGGGGGCGGCAGGTAGCCTAGTGGTTAGAGGGGAGGCAGGTAGCCTAGTGGTTAGAGGGGGAGGCAGGTAGCCTAGTGGTTAGAGGGGGAGGCAGGTAGCCTAGTGGTTAGAGGGGAGGCAGGTAGCCTAGTGGTTAGAGGGGGAGGCAGGTAGCCTAGTGGTTAGAGGGGGCGGCAGGTAGCCTAGTGGTTAGAGGGGGGGGGCGGCAGGTAGCCTAGTGGTTAGAGGGGGCGGCAGGTAGCCTAGTGGTTAGAGGGGGAGGCAGGTAGCCTAGTGGTTAGAGGGGGCGGAAGGTAGCCTAGTGGTTAGAGGGGGCGGCAGGTAGCCTAGTGGTTAGAGGGGCGGCAGGTAGCCTAGTGGTTAGAGGGGGAGGCAGGTAGCCTAGTGGTTAGAGGGGGAGGCAGGTAGCCTAGTGGTTAGAGGGGGAGGCAGGTAGCCTAGTGGTTAGAGGGGGCGGCAGGTAGCCTAGTGGTTAGAGGGGGAGGCAGGTAGCCTAGTGGTTAGAGGGGGGCGGCAGGTAGCCTAGTGGTTAGAGCGTTGGGCCAGTAACTGAAAGGTTGCTGAATCGAATCCCCGAGCTGACAAGGTAAAAATCTGTCATTCTGCCCCTGAACAAGGCAGTTAACCCACTGGTCCCCGGTAGACCACCATTGTAAATAAGAATTTGCTCTTAAAACTGACTTGCATACATACATAAATGTTACATTTAAAAGTTCTGGAAACCAAATTTCAACATTGACAAACTTGTATAAAATATGTTAAATTTGTACCTTTAAAAGAATGTCAGACCTTCAACATATGCCCACTATCAGAAGAAAAATAACAATAAGCTGGACAGCATCTCCTACTGGAGAATTCAGGGTTTTAACCAAGCCCAGTCCTGCTCAGCTATGATGTCACTGACTATTACCAATGTGCTATCGTGAGAATGATTGTTGAGAGACCTCCTCTATCAAAGTCATTCCAAAGGGTAGGTTTAACGGAGCAAATGTGACCATACTTTATCACTCATACATCACAAATGATGCTATTTAGGCCTTGCAAAGTCATTAACAGCTATTGTTTCAATTCAACCCAGGATTCAAAGACTAAATGGACAGTAGACAGGCCTAGGGTTTCAAGCTCTGGTTGATTTCAAATGTAATGAAATTGAGTGATATTGAATTATGTTTGGTTGTCAACGCAACCAAATATCAACATTTGAAGGAAATGTACTGTATCTTCAGCTTAGATATTTTCATCTGGGTCACAGACTTAGTCTGGCTTTAATTCCATTTTGTTTTCAAATTAATAATTGATATGTTGGATTCACGTTAATCAAAGATCTAAGTTAAAGAATAGGACTAAATCAAATTAAACCCTATTTAAAGGTAATTTAAAGTTTGATTTGATTAGTCCTACTTAGATTTCTGGTTGCGATGGAGACGCGAATCCAACACAACAATTATTCATTTCGTGACAAAATGGAATTAAAGCCAGACAGTGGCACAGATGGAACTATGAAAGCAGAAGCTTAATTTCCTTCAAATGTTGATATTTGACTGTGTTGACAACCAAACACAACTCAGTATCACTTTTGAAATACAATAAATAGCCTATTAACTTGTTAACAAATGATATGTTGAATTCACGTCTCCATCTCAACCAAAGATAAAAGTGAATAAAAACATGGGAATAAGCCAGTGTCTCAGATGGAACTATCCAAGCAGTAGATACATCTCCTTTAAATGTTAATATTCGGTTGTGTTGTCAACAAAACACAATTCAATATTACTTGTGTAATACAGTAAATAGTCTAAAGTTAAAGGTCCAATGCAGCTGTTTTCATCTCAATATCAAATCCTTTCTGGGTAACAATGAAGTACCTTACTGTGATTGTTTTCTATGAAAAGGGTCAAAAAGAAACAAAAATAGCTTTTTAACAAAGATACATTTCTCAAGCAATAATTTAGCTAGGAATGTCTGGGAGTGGTCTGAGTGGGGAGGGGAAAACTGGTAACTAGATGTTATTGGCAGAGAGGTTTGGAACTCTCTTTCTTATTGGTCTATTAATGAATTTACAGCCTGGTGATGTCACAAGGCAGGCCAGAACTCCACCCCGCCAAAACAGGCTAAAATTTCAGGCACTCTTTTCAAACAGCTCTTACACTAAAAGGGCGTCATCATTTTCACAGTTTCACAGTATTCTTCCAACCTCATGGTATAAAATATAAATCATAGGAAAATCACGTTTTTGACTGCACTGGGCTATCTTACAAACAAATGTAACATTTCACCTTAAAATGAGTAACACATTACTGTAGGTTACTGTAACTATAAGTGTTTTGTTATGTAATCATGTAAAGCTAGAATGTTCAAGTTAACATGCATATGTCGTTGCAGGTCTGTGGAGTTCTTCACAATTGATGTAATAATCTGCACAGAATGTCAAACGGCATTGATCAATTGCACCATGTACTTTTAATGTAATCTCAATTGCTATCCAGGTAATTTGGTTCTGCTGTTAGATGAAGGACAATGATCAGAAACACAGTATAAATAAACACAATATAAATAAAATAAATATTGTAGAAATAAACACAATATCTGACATTGTGTTCCGATTTGAACTTTGATGTGCTTTTAAATAGTTGAAAGGGCAGTGATAGACATTTGGGTGACAACTAAAACAAAAATCAGACATTGTTTTTTCATTGGAATTTGGTGGTGCTTTGAGATGGTAGAAAGCGTAGCATGATAATACCCCTTTTGTCTTGCCCATTCACGCTCTGAATGACACACACACACACACCATCCATGTCTCAATTGTCTCCAGGCTTAAAAATCCTTCTTTAACATGTCTCCTCCCCTACACTGATTGAAGTGGATTTAACAAGTCACACTCACCTGGATTCACCTGGTCAGTCTTTGTCATGGAAAGAGCTAAATGTTTTGTACATTCAGTGTAGGTTGTTATCTCATTGATCAATGTCTCAATCGAAAATGACCCAATTATCCACGTTGAAATGACGTGGTGGGTCAGGCGGGTAGTTTAATGCCTTACAGACCTATAGCTAACCATCCCATTCTTAACCACTTTCTTAGTCATTTTTCTATAACAATTCTACATGGAATCATTTATTAATTGATGTGCCCTTTCAGTTAATCAGAGTTACAATATGCTCACGTGTGTTTCGCTACAAACAACTCAGTCACGGTCTCTTTTACCACAGGAGTTGGCTAGAACAACCCCTGCCTCCCCATTCCAAACAGCATCTAAGGCCCAAGCCATAACCCATTCATATTGTCAGTCCAAAGATTCAAGCACCAATAGGTGGCAGTAGTGATCTTTAACAGATAACCTGTTCTCCCCCAGTCTGCCGTGGTCTCCCCCGGTCCTCTCAAAGGTAGCCTATAACGTTGATGTATTTGTTTATAAAATGTTGAGTAGGCTTTAATGTATTGGCCTGCTGTCTACCTTGGCTCACCAAAGCTTGGCTGCAGACAGATGAACAGATAAATGGATCTGTGTGCACAGGATTCAGATGTGAGATACCGACCTCACCAATCAATACTTATTGTCCAGTAAAGGTCTCTGGAAAGAGTCAAGGAGCAAGGCGCTCTCTTTCTCCCTTTATTTCTTATTCTCTGTCTTTTTCTTTCCTTCTCTATCTCTCTCTCCCTTTCTGTCTCTTTCTCCTTTCTCACGTAAGTACCAGACTGTACTGTCTATGAGTGTAAGCTTGTTTCCCAGTTGGTCATTGCATTATCACTATGTGGCCCTATAATGTCAAAGTCCTAGTTGGCTTGTGTTTAATTGTCCAGTCTTCTTACATGTTGTGCATTAACATTCCCACCACTAACAGAGATGCTTCCATCCAGAGAGACTTGCATCAAATACATTTTGATTTGTCACGTGCTTCGTAAACAACAGGTATAAACTAACAGTGAAATGCTTACTTAGAGCTCTTCCCAACAATGCAGAGAAAAAAAGAGAAATTATAGAAAAATAATAACAATGGAAGTAATAAATATACAATGACTAACAATAACAAGCTAAATACACTACCATTCACAAGTTTGGGGTCACTTAGAAATGTCCTTGTTTTTTAAAGAAAAGCGCATTTCTTGTCCATTAAAATAACATCAAATTGATCAGAAATACAGTGTAGACATTGTTAATGTTGTAAATGACTATAGTAGCTGGAAACGGCAGATTTTTTATGGAATATCTACATAGGTGTACAGAGACCCATTATCAACAATCATCACTCCTGTGTTCCAATGGCACATTGTGCTAGTTAATACAAGTTGATCATTTTAAAAGGCTGATTGATCATTAGAAAACCCTTTTGCAATTATGTTAGTACAGCTGTAAACTGTTGTTCTGATTAAAGAAGCAATAAAATGCCTTCTTTAGACTAGTTGAGTATCAGGAGCATCAGCATTTGTGGGTTCGATTACAGGCTCAAAATGCCCAGAAACTTCTGAAACTCATCAGTCTATTCTTGTTCTGAGAAATGAAGGCTTTTCAATGCAATAAATTGCAAAGAAACTGAAGATCTCGTACAACGCTGTGTACTACGCCCTTCACAGAACAGCTAAAAAGGTCTCTAACCAGAATAGAAAGAGGAGTGGAGGCACCGGTGCACAACTGAACAAGAGGACAAGTACATTAGAGTGTCTAGTTTGAGAAACAGATGCCTCACTAGTCCTCAACTGGCAGCTTCATTAAATAGTAGCCACAAAACACCAGTCTCAATGACTCATTGAAGTAGATTCCTTGTCCAAATTAAGGTTAATGATATAGCTGTTCTGATGTCCAGAAGCTCTTTTTGGTCATAGGAAATGATTGGCGGAAACATTATATAAAAAAATGTAAGATCAGTGCAAAAACATACACAAAATAGCACAATTGGTCAGGAGCCCGTAAAACTGACGCCCTCCAGCGCCATGACCACCTACTGCATATTGTAAACAGTACTGCATATTGTAAACAGTATTGCATATTGTAAACAGTATTGCATATTGTAAACAGTATTGCATATTGTAAACAGTATTGCATATTGTAAACAGTACTGCATATTGTAAACTGTATTACATACAGTAAGAATACTTAACAGGCCATGGAGTTTGCATTATGGATTAAAGAACGACAACATTTAGTTCATTTGTAGGGCAAGAGACTAGGCTACTTGGAGAATATTATTATTTCATGTCTTATAGACAACCTCTCAAACTATGCAAAATTACTGTCGATTGTTGCAGCCTATTGTTCATTTCAATGAAAATGAATTTCCTTTCAATTCCATTTTACAAGGTCAACTAACTTTGCATAGCTGAAGCGACGGTCCACTATTGTCATAAAATTTGTCCTGATTGGAGTTTGCCTCAGATTAACTGTTTATATCCTTCAAATAGAACAGGAAATGATGGGTTTTAACCTTCTGGGGGGGTGATAATGCAAGCTTTCCTGTTTTAATGAATCAATGTGTGGTATAAAGATACATTTATTACGTTCATAAATTTTGCCTATTGAAATCGACAAATAAATTAAATTCAAAGCAATCAAGTAGAGAGAGAGAGAAATGTAATTTGTCATCTAAATTAAACAGCGATGAAAAACGTCATTAATTACTGAGGAACAATAAGAGAATAGTTGGGGGAAGTTAATTTCTTTTGTTTGAGTAATGAATGGTAAATGAGTGGTTATGGATGGTGTGTTTCTGTAACTGCAATGGCTCTTTCAGCGCTTTTGAACCGAGACTGGGAACAACACAACAGTGAGTGGTTTCATCAATAGACACACTCTGCTCTCCTCTCCCTTAGACCAGACCCATGTAGTCCTAGCTTCTGTTCTCATCAGCACTTCCCTCCTGTGATTTAATGAGACAGAGAAAGAGAGAGACAGAGACAGAGACAGAGAGAGAGAGAGCACCCTCAGCACACAGGGGGACAAACACCTGCCTGGAGGTGACAGCATTCCCTCCCCCATATGCCCCCCTAGGCACAACTATGACAACATAACCAACAAAAACGGGTCACAACTCCTGCAGCTCTGTCGCACGCTGGGTATGTACATAGTCAACGGTAGGCTTCGAGGGGACTCCTATGTTAGGTACACCTATAGCTCATCTCTTGGCAGTAGTACTGTAGACTACTTTATCACTGACCTCAACCCAGTGTCTCTCAGAGCGTTCACAGTCAGCCCACTGACACCCCTATCAGACCACAGCAAAATCACAGTCTACTTAAACAGAGCAATACTCAATCATGAGGCATCAAAGCCAAAGGAACTGAGTAACATTAAGAAATTCTATAGGTGGAAGGAATGCAGTTTGGAAACCTACCAAAAAACAATTAGGCAACAACAAATTCAATCCCTTTTAGACAATTTCCTGGGTAAAACATTCCACTGTAATAGTGAAGGTGTAAACTTGGCAGTAGAAAATCTTAACAGTATATTTGACCTCTCAGCTTCCCTATCAAATCTAAAAATCTCAAATAGAAAACCGAAGAATATGAACAATAATGACAAATGGTTTGATGAAGAATGCAAAAATCTAAGAAAGAAATTGAGAAACCTGTCCAACCAAAAACATAGAGACCCGGAAAACCTGAGTCTACGCCTTCACTATGGTGAATCACTAAAACAATACAGAAATACACTACGGAAAAAGAAGGAACAGCATGTCAGAAATCAGTAATTGAAGAATCCATAGACTCTAACCACTTCTGGGAAAATTGGAAAACACTAAACAAACAACAACACGAAGAATTATCTATCCAAAATGGAAATGTATGGGTAAACCACTTCTCCAATCTGTTTGGCTCTATAACAAAGAATAAAGAGCAAAAACATATACATGATCAAATACAGATCTTAGAATCAACTATTAAAGACTACCAGAACCCACTGGATTCTCCAATTACATTGAATGAGTTACAGGACAAAATAAAAACCCTCCAACCCAAAAAGGCCTGTGGTGTTGATGGTATCCTCAATGAAATGATCAAATATACAGACAACAAATTCCAATTGGCTATACTAAAACTCTTTAACATCATCCTTAGCTCTGGCATCTTCCCCAATATTTGGAACCAAGGACTGATCACCCCAATCCACAAAAGTGGAGACAAATTTGACCCCAATAACTACCGTGGAATATGCGTCAACAGTAACCTTGGGAAAATCCTCTGCATTATCATTAACAGCAGACTCGTACATTTCCTCAATGAAAACAATGTACTGAGCAAATGTCAAATTGGCTTTTTACCAAATTACCGTACAACAGACCATGTATTCACCTTGCACACCCTAATTGACAACCAAACAAACCAAAACAAAGGCAAAGTCTTCTCATGCTTTGTTGATTTCAAAAAAGCCTTCGACTCAATTTGGCATGAGGGTCTGCTATACAAACTGATAGAAAGTGGTGTTGGGGGTAAAACATGCGACATTATAAAATCCATGTACACAAACAACAAGTGTGCGGTTAAAATTGGCAAAAAACACACATTTCTTCACACAGGGTCGTGGGGTTAGACAGGGATGCAGCTTAAGCCCCACCCTCTTCAACATATATATCAACGAATTGGCGCGGGCACTAGAAAAGTCTGCAGCACCCGGCCTCACCCTACTAGAATCCGAAGTCAAATGTCTGCTGTTTGCTGATGATCTGGTGCTTCTGTCACCAACCAAGTAGGGCCTACAGCAGCACCTAGATCTTATGCACAGATTCTGTCAGACCTGGGCCCTGACAGTAAATCTCAGTAAGACCAAAATAATGGTGTTCCAAAAAAGGTCCAGTCACCAGGACCACAAATACAAATTCCATCTAGACACTGTTGCCCTAGAGCACACAAAAAACTATACATACCTTGGCCTAAACATCAGCGCCACAGGTAACTTCCACAAAGCTGTGAACGATCTGAGAGACAAGGCAAGAAGGGCATTCTATGCCATCAAAAGCAGCATAAATTTCAACATACCTATTAGGATTTGGCTAAAAATACTTGAATCAGTCATAGAGCCCATTGCCCTTTATGGTTGTGAGGTCTGGGGTCCGCTCACCAACCAAGACTTCACAAAATGGGACAAACACCAAATTGAGACTCTACACGCAGAATTCTGCAAAAATATCCTCCGTGTACAACGTAGAACACCAAATAATGCATGCAGAGCAGAATTAGGCCGATACCCACTAATTATCAAAATCCAGAAAAGAGCCGTTAAATTCTATAACCACCTAAAAGGAAGCGATTCCCAAACCTTCCACAACAAAACCATCACCTACAGAGAGATGAACCTGGAGAAGAGTCCCCTAAGCAAGCTGGTCCTGGGGCTCTGTTCACAAACACAAACACAAACACACCCTACAGAGCCCCAGGACAGCAGCACAATTAGACCCAACCAAATCATGAGAAAACAAAAAGATAATTACTTGACACATTGGAAAGAATTAACAAAAAAACAGAGCAAACTAGAATGCTATTTGGCCCTACACAGAGAGTACACAGCGGCAGAATACCTGACCACTGTGACTGACCCAAAATTAAGGAAAGCTTTGACTATGTACAGACTCAGTGAGCATAGCCTTGCTATTGAGAAAGGCCGCCGTAGGCAGACATGGCTCTCAAGAGAAGACAGGCTATGTGCACACTGCCCACAAAATGAGGTGGAAACTGAGCTGCACTTCCTAACCTCCTGCCCAATGTATGACCATATTAGAGAAACATATTTCCCTGAGATTACACAGATCCACAAATTATTTGAAAACAAATCCAATCTAGAAAAACTCCCACAGTGTGCCATCACAGCAGCAAGATTTGTGACCTGTTGCCACAAGAAAAGGGCAACCAGTGAAGAACACACACCATTGTAAATACAACCCATATTTATGCTTATTTATTTTATCTTGTGTCCTTTACCATTTGTACATTGTTAAAACACTGTATATATAATATGACATTTGTAATGTCTTTATTGTTTTGAAACTTCTGTATGTGTAATGTTTACTGTTAATTTTTATTGTTTATTTCACTTTATATATTATCTACCTCACTTGCTTTGGCAATGTTAACACATGTTTCCCATGCCAATAAAGCCCCTTGAAATGAATTGAATTGAGAGAGACAGAGAGAGAGAGAGAGAGACAGATACAGAGAGACCGAGACAGAGAGAGAAAGATACAGATACAGAGACAGAGAGAGAGAGAGACAGAGAGAGACAAATACAGAGACAGACAGAGAGAGACAGAGACAGAGAGAGACAGAGAGAGACAAATACAGAGACAGAGGGAGAGAGACAGATACAGAGACAGATAGAGAGAGAGAGAGAGAGATAGATAGATACAGAGATGGAGAGAGAGAGACAGAGAGATACAGAGACAGACACAGAGAGAGAGAGATACAGAGACTGAGAGAGAGACAGAGAGAGACAGATACAGAGACAGAGAGAGAGATAGATAGATACGGAGAGAGAGAGACAGAGAGAGAGAGATATAGAGACAGACACAGAGAGAGAGACATACAGAGACTGAGAGAGAGACAGAGAGAGACAGATACAGAGAGAGAGAGACAGATACAGAGAGAGAGAGAGACAGATACAGAGAGAGAGAGACAGATACAGAGACAGACAGAGATAATGAGGGAGAGAGATAATGCAAGGGAAAGAGAGAGGGAATGGGAGAAGGAAGTAAGAGCGAGACAGAAAGAGAGAGTTAAGCCAGCTCTGGAAAGAGACCAAGGCCACATTACGAATAGTAGAGGGGATGAGCGGAGAGGAGAGAATACAAGAGATATCCACTACCAGAGAGAGAGAGCAGTTGAGAAAGTGAAAAGGAGAGGGAGAGAGAGAGAGCGCGAAAGAGAGAGGTATGCTTAGCAGTGTAATTATGGTGAGAAGAGTGTATGTGTGTGTGTGTGTGAACTTTCAGCCAGACTTTCTTTCCAACGACACTAAGACTGTGACTCTGTGACACTCCTCCCACTCCGAGCTCTTATCTATCCTGTAGTCATATCAATTCAGAGGCCAGTATATAGCTTTAACGTTATCTATCCTATCTATCCTTGTCTTCCCACCATGAAGATCATCACTAATTCAACACTCTACCCTCAAACTGAGGAACAAAAACTGTTCCACTGAAAGAACAGGGAAGTAATGGGCAGCTCTGCGGAACATGGTCTAATGCCAACCCTGTATAGAAAACCCGTAGCACCATTCTCTATGAAACTCTGGAAAATGGTAATTCAATTTCATTGTGTGAATTATCATTTTAATTTGGGATCAAAATAATCCATTTCTAAGTCTGGCTAGCAGGAAGCATTCCTCTGTAACATGTCAGCTCCACTGAACATGAGACAGGGGCCAACTATGGACACACCAGGGGACGGGGCCAACTATGGACACACCAGGGGACGGGGCCAACTATGGACATACCAGGGGACGGGGCCAACTATGGACATACCAGGGGACAGGACCTTAACATGAACACACCAGGGGACAGGACCTTACTATGCACACACCAGGGGACGGGGCCAACTATGGACACACCAGGGGACGGGGCCAACTATGGACATACCAGGGGACGGGGCCAACTATGGACATACCAGGGGACAGGACCTTAACATGAACACACCAGGGGACAGGACCTTACTATGCACACACCAGGGGACAGGACCTTACTATGGACACACCAGGGGACAGGACCTTACTATGGACACACCAGGGGACAGGACCTTACTATGGACACACCAGGGGACAGGACCTTACTATGGACACACCATGGGACAGGACCTTACTATGGACACACCAGGGGACAGGACCTTACTATGGATACACCAGGGGACAGGACCTTACTATGGACACACCAGGGGACAGGGCCAACTATGGACACACCAGGGGACAGGACCTTACTATGGACAGACCAGGGGACAGTTTCTGTTCCAGTTTCAACTGACCTGAGCCCTAGGACCATGCCCCAGGACTACCTGACATGATGACTCCTTGCTGTCCCCAGTCCACCTGGCCATGCTGCTGCTCCAGTTTCAACTTCCACCTGACTGTGCTGCTGCTCCAGTTTCAACTGTTCTGCCTTGTTATTATTTGACCATGCTGGTCATTTATGAACATTTGAACATCTTGGCCATGTTCTGTTATAATCTCCACCCGGCACAGCCAGAAGAGGACTGGCCACCCCACATAGCCTGGTTCCTCTCTAGGTTTCTTCCTAGGTTTTGGCCTTTCTAGGGAGTTTTTCCTAGCCACCGTGCTTCTACACCTGCATTGCTTGCTGTTTGGGGTTTTAGGCTGGGTTTCTGTACAGCACTTTGAGATATCAGCTGATGTACGAAGGGCTATATAAATAAATTTGATTTGATTTGATTGATTTGACAGGACCTTACTGTCTACAGACCAGGGGACAGGACCTTACTATGGACAGACCAGGGGACAGGACCTTACTATGGACAGACCAGGGGGCAGGACCTTACTATGGACAGACCAGGGGACAGGACCATACTATGGACACACCAGGGGACAGGACCTTACTATGGACAGACCAGGGGACAGGACCTTACTATGGACAAACCAGGGGACAGGACCTTACTATGGACACACCAGGGGACAGGACCTTACTATGGACAGACCAGGGGACAGGACCTTACTATGGACAGACCAGGGGACAGGACCATACTATGGACACACCAGGGGACAGGACCTTACTATGGACAGACCAGGGGACAGGACCTTACTATGGACAAACCAGGGGACAGGACCTTACTATGGACAAACCAGGGGACAGGACCTTACTATGGACAAACCAGGGGACAGGACCTTACTATGGACAAACCAGGGGACAGGACCTTATAATGGACACACCAGGGGACAGGACCTTACTATGGACAGACCAGGGAACAGGACCTTACTATGGACAGACCAGGGGACAGGACCTTAATATGGACAGACCTGGGGACGGGACCTTACTATGAACAGACCAGGGGACAGGACTTTACTATGGACAAACCAGGGGACAGGACCTTACTATGGACAAATCAGGGGACAGGACCTTACTATGGACAAACCAGGGGACAGGACCTTATAATGGACACACCAGGGGACAGGACCTTACTATGGACAGACCAGGGG
>NC_056449.1:29066356-29108856 GCF_018296145.1 Oncorhynchus tshawytscha
CAATACCAGCCCCAATACCATCCACAATATAGCCCCAATACCATCCACAATACCAGCCCCATTACCATCCACAATACCAACCCCATAACCAGCCCCAATACCAGCCCCGATACCAGCCCCATTACCATCCACAATACCAGCCCCAATACCAGCCCCAATACCAGCCCCAATACCAGCCCCAAAACAATCCACAATACCAGCCCCAATACAATCCACAATACCAGCCCCAATACCAGCCCCAATACAATCCACAATACCAGCCCCAATACCAGCCCCAATACGATTCACAATACCAGCCCCAATACAGCCCACAATACCAGCCCCAATACAATCCACAATACCAGCCCCAATACCAGCTCAAATACCAGCCCCAATACCAGCCCCAATACAATTCACAATACCAGCCCAAATACAATCCACAATACCTGCCCCAATACCAGCCCCAATACAATCCACAATACCAGCCCCAATACCAGCCCCAATACCATCCACAATACCAGCCCCAGTACCAGTTCCAATACAATCCACAATACCAGCCCCATTACCATCCACAATACCAACCCCAATACCAGCCCCAATACAATCCACAATACCAGCCCCAATACCAACCCCAATACCAGCCCCAAAACAATCCACAATACCAGCCCCAATACAATCCACAATACCAGCCCCAATACCAGCCCCAATACAATCCACAATACCAGCCCCAATACAATCCACAATACCAGCCCCAATACCAGCCCCAATACAATTCACAATACCAGCCCCAATACAATCCACAATACCAGCCCCAATACAATCCACAATACCAGCCCTAATACCAGCTCAAATACCAGCCCCAATACCAGCCCCAATACAACCACAATACCAGCCCAAATACAATCCACAATACCAGCCCCAATACCAGCCCCAATACAATCCACAATACCAGCCCCAATACCAGCCCCAATACAATCCACAATACCAGCCCCAATACCAGCCCCAATACAATCCACAATACCAGCCCCAATACCAGCCCCAATACAATCCACAATACCAGCCCCAGCCCAATCTGCAATACCAGCCCCAATACAATCTGCAATACCAGCCCCAATACAATCCACAATACCAGCCCCAATCCCAGCCCCAATACAATCCATAATACCAGCCCCAATACCATACAATCACAATACCCCAATACAATCCACAATACCAGCCCCAATACCAGTCCCAATACAATCCACAATACCAGCCCCAATACCAGCCCCAATACCAGCCCCAATACAATTCACAATACCAGCCCCAATACAATCCACAATACCAGCCCCAATACAATCCATAATACCAGCCCCAATCCCAGCCCCAATACCAGCCCCAATACAATCCACAATACCAGCCCCAATACCAGTCCCAATACAATCCACAATATCAGCCCCAATACCAGCTCAAATACCAGCCCCAATACCAGCCCCAATACCAGCCCCAATACAATTCACAATACCAGCCCCAATACAATCCACAATACCAGCCCCAATACCAGCCCCAATACAATCCACAATACCAGCCCCAATACCAGCCCCAATAAAATCCACAATACCAGCCCCAATACCAGCCCCAATACAATCCACAATACCAGCCCCAATCCCAGCCCCAATACAATCCACAATACCAGCCCCAATACCAGCCCCAATACCAGCCCCAATATCAGCCCCAATACCAGCCCCAATACATCCACAATTAATCCACAATACCATCCCCAATACCAGCCCCAATACAATCCACAATACCAGCCCCAATACCAGCCCCAATACAAGCCCCAATACCAGCCCCAATACAATCCACAATACCAGCCCCAATACCAGTCCCAATACAATTCACAATACCAGCCCCAATACAATTCACAATACCAGCCCCAATACCAGCCCCAATACAATCCACAATACCAGCCCCAATCCCAGCCCCAATACCAGCCCCAATACCAGCCCCAATACAATCCACAAAACCAGCCCCAATACCAGCCCCAATACCATCCACAATACCAGCCCCAATACCATCCTCAATGCCAGCCCCAATACCATCCACAATACAAGCCCCAAACCAGCCCCGATGCCATCCACAATTCCAGCCCCAACACCAGCCCCGATACCAGCCCCAATACAATCCACAATACCAGCCCCATTACCATCCACAACACCAGCCCCAATACCAGCCCCAATACCAGCCCCGATACCAGCCCCATTACCATCCACAATACCAACCCCAATACAATCCACAATACCAGCCCCAATACCAACCCCAATTCCAGCCCCAATACAATCCACAATACCAGCCCCAATACAATCCACAATACCAGCCCCAATACCAGCCCCAAAACAATCCACAATACCAGCCCCAAAACAATCCACAACACCAGCCCAATACCAGCCCCAAAACAATCCACAATACCAGCCCCAAAACAATCCACAATACCAGCCCCAATACCAGCTCAAATACCAGCCCCAATACAATCCACAATACCAGCCCCAATACAATCCACAATACCAGCCCAATACCAGCCCCAATACAATCCACAATACCAGCCCCAATACAATCCACAATACCAGCCCCAATACCAGCCCCAATACAATCCACAATACCAGCCCCAATACCAGCCCCAATACAATCCACAATACCAGCCCCAATACCAGCCCCAATACAATCTGCAATACCAGCCCCAATACAACCTGCAATACCAGCCCTAATACCAGCCCCAATACAATCCACAATACCAGCCCCAATCCCAGCCCCAATACAATCCACAATACCAGCCCCAATATCAGCCCCAATACCAGCCCCAATACAATCCACAATACCAGCCCCAATACAATTCACAATACCAGCCCCAATACAATCCACAATACCAGCCCTAATACCAGCTCAAATACCAGCCCCAATACCAGCCCCAATACAATCCACAATACCAGCCCAAATACAATCCACAATACCAGCCCCAATACCAGCCCCAATACAATCCACAATACCAGCCCCAATACAATCTGCAATACCAGCCCCAATACAATCCACAATACCAGCCCCAATCCCAGCCCCAATACAATCCATAATACCAGCCCCAATACCATCCCCAATACAATCCACAATACCAGCCCCAAAGCAGTCCCAATACAATCCACAATACCAGCCCCAATACCAGCCCCAATACCAGCCCCAATACAACCACAATACCAGCCCCAATACAATCCACAATACCAGCCCCAATACAATCCATAATACCAGCCCCAATCCCAGCCCCAATACCAGCCCCAATACAATCCACAATACCAGCCCCAATACCAGTCCCAATACAATCCACAATACCAGCCCCAATACCAGCTCAAATACCAGCCCCAATACCAGCCCCAATATCAGCCCCAATACCAGCCCCAATACAATCCACAATACCATCCCCAATACCAGCCCCAATACAATCCACAATACCAGCCCCAATACCAGCCCCAATACAATCCCCAATACCAGCCCCAATACCAGCCCCAATACAATCCACAATACCAGCCCCAATACCAGTCCCAATACAATTCACAATACCAGCCCCAATACAATTCACAATACCAGCCCCAATACCAGCCCCAATACAATCCACAATACCAGCCCCAATCCCAGCCCTAATACCAGCCCCAATACCAGCCCCAATACAATCCACAAAACCAGCCCCAATACCAGCCCCAATACCAGCCCCAATACCATCCACAATACCAGCCCCAATACCATCCTCAATGCCAGCCCCAATACCATCCACAATACAAGCCCCAAACCAGCCCCGATGCCATCCACAATTCCAGCCCCAACACCAGCCCCGATACCAGCCCCAATACAATCCACAATACCAGCCCCATTACCATCCACAACACCAGCCCCAATACCAGCCCCAATACCAGCCCCGATACCAGCCCCATTACCATCCACAATACCAACCCCAATACAATCCACAATACCAGCCCCAATACCAACCCACAATTCCAGCCCCAATACAATCCACAATACCAGCCCCAATACAATCCACAATACCAGCCCCAATACCAGCCCCAAAACAATCCACAATACCAGCCCCAAAACAATCCACAATACCAGCCCAATACCAGCCCCAAAACAATCCACAATACCAGCCCCAAAACAATCCACAATACCAGCCCCAATACCAGCTCCAAATACCAGCCCCAATACAATCCACAATACCAGCCCCAATACAATCCACAATACCAGCCCCAATACAATCCACAATACCAGCCCAATACCAGCCCCAATACAATCCACAATACCAGCCCCAATACAATCCACAATACCAGCCCCAATACCAGCCCCAATACAATCCACAATACCAGCCCCAATACCAGCCCCAATACAATCCACAATACCAGCCCCAATACCAGCCCCAATACAATCTGCAATACCAGCCCCAATACAATCTGCAATACCAGCCCCAATACCAGCCCCAATACAATCCACAATACCAGCCCCAATCCCAGCCCCAATACAATCCACAATACCAGCCCCAATATCAGCCCCAATACCAGCCCCAATACAATCCACAATACCAGCCCCAATACAATCCACAATACCAGCCCCAATACCAGCCCCAATACCAGTCCCAATACAATTCACAATACCAGCCCCAATACATTCCACAATACCAGCCCCAATACAAGCCCACAATACCAGCCCCAATCCCAGCCCCAATACCAGCCCCAATACCAGCCCCAATACCAGCCCCAATACAATCCAGAAAACCAGGCCCAATACCAGCCCCAATACCAGCCCCAATACCATCCACAATATAGCCCCAATACCATCCACAATACCAGCCCCATTACCATCCACAATACCAGCCCCCCATAACCAGCCCCAATACCAGCCCCAATACCAGCCCCATTACCATCCACAATACCAACCCCAATACCAGCCCCAATACAATCCACAATACCAGCCCCAATACCAACCCCAATACCAGCCCCAAAACAATCCACAATACCAGCCCCAATACAATCCACAATACCAGCCCCAATACTAGCCCCAATACAATCCACAATACCAGCCCCAATACAATCCACAATACCAGCCCCAATACCAGCCCCAATACAAGCCCACAATACCAGCCCCAATACAATCCACAATACCAGCCCCAATACAATCCACAATATCAGCCCCAATACCAGCTCAAATACCAGCCCCAATACCAGCCCCAGCCCCACTACAATTCACAATACCAGCCCAAATACAATCCACAATACCTGCCCAAATACCAGCCCCAATACAATCCACAATACCTGCCCCAATACCAGCCCCAATACAATCCACAATACCAGCCCCAGTACCAGTTCCAATACAATCCACAATACCAGCCCCAATACCAGCCCCAATACAATCCACAATACCAGCCCCAATACATCTGCAATACCAGCCCCAATACAATCCACAATACCAGCCCCAATACAATCCACAATACCAGCCCCAATACAATCCATAATACCAGCCCCAATATCAGCCCCAATACCAGCCCCAATATCAGCCCCCCCAATACCAGACCCAATACCATCCCCAATACAATCCACAATACCAGCCCCAATACCAGCTCAAATACCAGCCCCAATACCAGCCCCAATACCAGCCCCAATACAATTCACAATACCAGCCCCAATACAATCCACAATACCAGCCCCAATCCCAGCCCCAATACCAATTCACAATACCAGCCCAAATACAATCCACAATACCAGCCCCAATACCAGCCCCAATACAATCCACAATACCTCCCCAATACCAGCCCCAATACAATCCACAATACCAGCCCCAATACCAGCCCCAATACAATCCACAATACCAGCCCCAATACCAGCCCCAATACAATCCACAATACCAGCCCCAATACAATCTGCAATACCAGCCCCAATACAATCCACAATACCAGCCCCAATACAATCCATAATACCAGCCCCAATCCCAGCCCCAATACCAGCCCCAATACAATCCACAATACCAGCCCCAATACCAGTCCCAATACAATCCACAATATCAGCCCCAATACCAGCTCAAATACCAGCCCCAATACCAGCCCCAATACCAGCCCCAATACACCCAATACCAGCCCCAATACAATCCACAATATCCCAATGCCCCAATACCAGCCCCAATACAATCCACAATACCAGCCCCAATACAAGCCCCAATAAAATCCACAATACCAGCCCCAATACCAGCCCCAATACAATCCACAATACCAGCCCCAATCCCAGCCCCAATACAATCCACAATACCAGCCCCAATCACAATCAGCCCCAATACCAGCCCCAATATCAGCCCCAATACCAGCCCCAATACAATCCACAATACCAGCCCCAATACCAGCCCCAATACAATCCACAATACCAGCCCCAATACCAGCCCCAATACAATCCCCAATACCAGCCCCAATACCAGCCCCAATACAATCCACAATACCAGCCCCAATACCAGTCCCAATACAATTCACAATACCAGCCCAATACAATTCACAATACCAGCCCCAATACCAGCCCCAATACAATCCACAATACCAGCCCCAATCCCAGCCCTAATACCAGCCCCAATACCAGCCCCAATACAATCCACAAAACCAGCCCCAATACCAGCCCCAATACCTTACCACAATACCAGCCCCAATACCATCCTCAATGCCAGCCCCAATACCATCCACAATACAAGCCCCAAACCAGCCCCGATGCCATCCACAATTCCAGCCCCAACACCAGCCCCGATACCAGCCCCAATACAATCCACAATACCAGCCCCATTACCATCCACAACACCAGCCCCAATACCAGCCCCAATACCAGCCCCGATACCAGCCCCATTACCATCCACAATACCAACCCCAATACAATCCACAATACCAGCCCCAATACCAACCCCAATTCCAGCCCCAATACAATCCACAATACCAGCCCCAATACAATACCAGCCCCAATACCAGCCCACAATACCAGCCCCAAAACAATCCACAATACCAGCCCCAAAACAATCCACAATACCAGCCCAATACCAGCCCCAAAACAATCCACAATACCAGCCCCAAAACAATCCACAATACCAGCCCCAATACCAGCTCAAATACCAGCCCCAATACAATCCACAATACCAGCCCCAATACAATCCACAATACCAGCCCAATACCAGCCCCAATACAATCCACAATACCAGCCCCAATACAATCCACAATACCAGCCCCAATACCAGCCCCAATACAATCCACAATACCAGCCCCAATACCAGCCCCAATACAATCCACAATACCAGCCCCAATACCACCAGCCCCAATACAATCTGCAATACCAGCCCCAATACAATCTGCAATACCAGCCCCAATACCAGCCCCAATACAATCCACAATACCAGCCCCAATCCCAGCCCCAATACAATCCACAATACCAGCCCCAATATCAGCCCCAATACCAGCCCCAATACAATCCACAATACCAGCCCCAATACAATCCACAATACCAGCCCCAATCCCAGCCCCAATACCAGCCCCAATACAATCCACAATACCAGCCAATAATAATCCACAATACCAGCCCCAATACAATCCACAATACCAGCCCCAATACCAGCCCACAATACCAGTCCCAATACAATACCACAATACCAGCCCCAATACAATTCACAATACCAGCCCCAATACAATCCACAATACCAGCCCCAATCCCAGCCCCAATACCAGCCCCAATACCAGCCCCAATACCGTCCCAATCCACAATATAGCCCCAATACCATCCACAATACCAGCCCCATTACCATCCACAATACCAACCCCATAACCAGCCCCAATACCAGCCCCGATACCAGCCCCATTACCATCCACAATACCAACCCCAATACCAGCCCCAATACAATCCACAATACCAGCCCCAATACCAACCCCAATACCAGCCCCAAAACAATCCACAATACCAGCCCCAATAATCCACAATCCACAATACCAGCCCCAATACAGCCCCAATACAATCCACAATACCAGCCCCAATACAATCCACAATACCAGCCCCAATACCAGCCCCAATACAACCACAATACCAGCCCCAATACAATTCACAATACCAGCCCCAATACAATCCACAATACCAGCCCCAATACCAGCCAAATACCAGCCCCAATACATTCACAATACCAGCCCAAATACAATCCACAATACCAGCCCCAATACCAGCCCCAATACAATCCACAATACCTGCCCCAATACCAGCCAATACCAGCCCCATACAATCCACAATCCACAACCAGCCCCAGTACCAGTTCCAATACAATCCACAATACCAGCCCCAATACCAGCCCCAATACAATCCACAATACCAGCCCCAATACAATCTGCAATACCAGCCCCAATACAATCTGCAATACCAGCCCCAATACAATCCACAATACCAGCCCCAATACAATCCATAATACCAGCCCCAATATCAGCCCCAATACCAGCCCCAATATCAGCCCCAATACCAGACCCAATACCATCCCCAATACAATCCACAATACCAGCCCCAATACCAGCTCAAATACCAGCCCCAATACCAGCCCCAATACCAGCCCCAATACAATTCACAATACCAGCCCCAATACAATCCACAATACCAGCCCCAATCCCAGCCCCAATACAATCCATAATACCAGCCCCAATCCCAGCCCCAATACCAGCCCCAATACAATCCACAATACCAGCCCAAATACCATCCCCAATACAATCCACAATACCAGCCCCAATACCAGTCCCAATACAATCCACAATATCAGCCCCAATACCAGCTCAAATACCAGCCCCAATACCAGCCCCAATACCAGCCCCAATACAATTCACAATACCAGCCCCAATACAATCCACAATACCAGCCCCAATACCAGCCCCAATACAATCCACAATACCAGCCCCAATACAAGCCCCAATAAAATCCACAATACCAGCCCCAATACCAGCCCCAATACAATCCACAATACCAGCCCCAACACCAGCCCCAATACAAGCCACAATACCAGCCCCAATACAATCCACAATACCAGCCCCAATCCCAGCCCCAATACCAGCCCCAATACAATCCACAATACCAGCCCCAATACCAGCCCCAATACAATCCACAATACCAGCCCCAATACCAGCCCCAATACCAGTCCCAATACAATTCACAATACCAGCCCCAATACAATCCACAATACCAGCCCCAATACCAGCCCCAATCCCAGCCCTAATACCAGCCCCAATACCAGCCCCAATACAATCCACAAAACCAGCCCCAATACCAGCCCCAATACCAGCCCCAATACCATCCACAATACCAGCCCCAATACCATCCTCAATGCCAGCCCCAATACCATCCACAATACAAGCCCCAATACCAGCCCCGATGCCATCCACAATTCCAGCCCCGATACCAGCCCCAATACAATCCACAATACCAGCCCCATTACCATCCACAACACCAGCCCCAATACCAGCCCCCACCATACCAGCCCCAATACCAGCCCCGATACCAGCCCCATTACCATCCACAATACCAACCCCAATACCAGCCCCAATACAATCCACAATACCAGCCCCAATACCAACCCCAATTCCAGCCCCAATACAATCCACAATACCAGCCCCAATACAATCCACAATACCAGCCCCAATACCAGCCCCAAAACAATCCACAATACCAGCCCCAAAACAATCCACAATACCAGCCCAATACCAGCCCCAAAACAATCCACAATACCAGCCCCAAAACAATCCACAATACCAGCCCCAATACCAGCTCAAATACCAACCCCAATACAATCCACAATACCAGCCCCAATACAATCCACAATACCAGCCCAATACCAGCCCCAATACAATCACAATACCAGCCCCAATACAATCCACAATACCAGCCCCAATACCAGCCCCAATACAATCCACAATACCAGCCCCAATACCAGCCCCAATACAATCCACAATACCAGCCCCAATACCAGCCCCAATACAATCTGCAATACCAGCCCCAATACAATCTGCAATACCAGCCCCAATACCAGCCCCAATACAGTCCCACAATACCAGCCCCAATATCAGCCCCAATACCAGCCCCAATACAATACCACAATACCAGCCCCAATACCAGCCCCAATACAATCCACAATACCAGCCCCAATCCCAGCCCCAATACCAGCCCCAATACAATCCACAATAACAGCCCCAATACCAGCCCCAATACAATCCACAATACCAGCCCCAATACCAGCCCCAATACCAGTCCCAATACAATTCACAATACCAGCCCCAATACAATCCACAATACCAGCCCCAATCCCAGCCCTAATACCAGCCCCAATACCAGCCCCAATACCAGCCCCAATACAATCCACAAAACCAGGCCCAATACCAGCCCCAATACCAGCCCCAATACCATCCACAATATAGCCCCAATACCATCCACAATACCAGCCCCAATACCAGCCTCAATACCAGCCCCAATCCCAGCCCCAATACAATCCACAATACCAGCACCAATACCAGCCCCAATACCAGCCCCAATACCAGCCCCAAAAGCAGCCCCAATACCATCCACAAAATCAGGCCCAATACCATCCCCAATACCAGCCCCAATACCATCCACAATATAGCCCCAATACCATACACAATACCAGCCCCAATACCAGCCCCGATACCATCCACAACACCAGCTCCAGTACCAGCCCCAATACCAGCCTCAATACCATCCCCAATACCATCCACAATACCAGCCCCAATACCATCCTCAATGCCAGCCCCAATACCATCCACAATACAAGCCCCAATACCAGCCCCGATGCCATCCACAATACCATCCACAATACCAGCCCCAATACCAACCCGATGCCAACCACAATATCAGCCCCGATACCATCTACAATACCAGGCCCGATACCATCCACAATACCAGCCACAATTCCAGTCCCAGTCCAAGATAATACCAGCAACTGATCCTGTTTCTATAGAAACCTCATCTACACCTCATTCTCGGGCCAACTCTCTTCTCTGTATACATCAATGATGTCGCTCTTGCTGCTGGTGATTCTCTGATCCACTTCTATGCAGACGACACCATTCTGTATACTTCTGGCCCTTCTTTGGACACTGTGTTAACTAACCTCCAGACAAGCTTCAATGCCATACAACTCTCCTTCCGTGGCCTCCATCTGCTCTTAAATGCAAGTAAACTAAATGCATGCTCTTCAACCGATCGCTGCCCGCACTTGCCCGCCCGTCTAGCATCACTACTCTGGATGGTTCTGACTTAGAATATGTGGACAACTACAAATACCTAGGGGTCTGGTTAGACTGTAAACTCTCCTTCCAGACTCACATTAAGCATCTCCAATCCAAAATTAAATCTAGAATCGGCTTCCTATTTCACAACAAAGCTTCCTTCACTCATACTGCCAAACATATCGTCGAAAAACTGACTATCCTACCTATCTTGACTGACTTGACTGCCAAACATATCGTCGAAAAACTGACTATCCTACCTATCTTGACCTATCTCTACTCAACAAATTGGAAGCAGTATATACCCCATATACTGCCCACCACTGCGACCTGTATACTCTCATTGGCTGGCCCTTGCTTCATATTTGTCGCCAAACCCACTGGCTCCAGGTCATCTATAAGTCTTTGCTAAGTAAAGCCCCGCCTTATCTCAGCTCACTTGTCACCATAGCAGCACCCACCCGTAGCACGCACTCCAGCAGGTATATTTCACTGGTCACCCCCAAAGCCAATTCCTCTTTGGTCGCCTTTCCTTCCAGTTCTCTGCTGCCAATGACTGGAACGAATTGCAAAAATCACTGAAGCGGGAGACTCATATCTCCCTCACTAACTTTAAGCATCATCTATCAGAGCAGCTTACAGATCATTGCACCTGTACATAGCTCATCTGTAAATAACCCATCCAACTACCTCATCCATTTACTGTTATTTATTTTATTTACATATTTGTTGCTCCTTTGCACAACAGTATCTCTACTTGATCATTCATCTACTGCACATCTATCACTCCAGTATTTATTTTCTAAATTGTAATTATTTTGCCACTACGGTCTATTCATTGCCTTACCTCCCTAATCTTCTTCATTTGCACACACTGTACATATACTTTTCTATTGTTTTATTGACTGTACGTTTGTTTATTCCATGTCTAACTCTGTGTTGTTATTTGTGTCGCACTGCTTTGCTTTATCTTGGCCAGTTGTAAATGAGAACTTGTTCTCAACTGGCCTATACCTGGTTAAATAAAAGGTGAAATAAAAAAATCAAATAAACCTTAGGGTCATTCATCCTTGACTGATTCAGTGGATGGCCACGTGTATGTGTGTGAGTGTGTCTGTCCGGCGGACGTGTGCATGCGGAAGTGCCTTTGTGAGTAAGTGTGCGTCCTTGCGTGTGTGTGTGTGTGTGTGCGTGCGTGCATGTGCACGCGTTCGCGATTGTGTGCATTGTGATGGCCAAGAAAGTATCTGTGATTAACCTTGACTGTTCTGTGTTTTCGGCTGAGTAAGTGGAACACTGACTGTACTTAAATCAAACTAAGTTATTCTCCAACTCATATTGATGCATCCTGGGTAAATATTTGTCATATCGATTTTGTCCCTGATCCTCCTCTGAAGGTAAACAGACATTTTGTATTCATAGGGGTATGAGTTAACATTGCTCAGTATGGTAATAATGCTGTCACAAAGTGTGTGTGTGCGTTGCAATGTTGTCTCTACCTGAATTATGAAGGCTGGCTCATTCAAATCACACAGACTTATTTGTGTCAATGACATTAATGCATTTCACACAAACACCCTACACTCTGCTAGCTGACCCCCTTCCCCCTGTAAGATAGTGCCAAACAAGAAAGTGGGAAGTGTAAACGCTTTCTAAATCATGATAGTTCTGTCAGATAATGACCGATATCCACCATGGTTCACACTATTACCGGGTCAGGAAGCGAGGAGCGGAGAGGAGTAGCATCAGTTCATTACAGTGCGAGCAATAGAGAGCACAGACGTGACCGATTGTGGACACAGAGTAAATCAGTAGAAATAGAGAAAATTATAGAGAGCGTCAAATAAAAACAATCTAGAAGTAGAAATAGAGGGAAAGAGAGAAAGCGAGAGACGGATAAAGAGAGAGAGAGAGATGGAGAAAGAGATGGAGAAATAGAAAAAAAACAGAATGACTAAGAGATTAAGACAGAGAGAAGGAGAACAATAGAGAGTACGTGAGAGAGACTAAGACAGAGAGAAGGAGAACAATAGAGAGTACGTGAGAGAGACTAAGACAGAGAGAAGGAGAACAATAGAGAGTACGTGAGAGAGACTAAGACAGAGAGAAGGAGAACAATAGAGAGTACGTGAGAGAGACTAAGACAGAGAAAGAAAGGGGGAGAGAGAAACAAGTCTTATGACTCTCCTCATTAACATAGCGGCTCTCTTCATCCAATTTCTCTCTATGAACAACTGTGTTGTTTGTTACAGCGCAGTGCGGCTCCTCTGTGGTCAAATTATGTTTTCTAAATAGCGGGCTGTACATGAGAGTCGATCTGCTTTAGACTTTCACACCTTGTCTTATAAAACACACACACAGGCACACACACACTCTCTCTCTCTCTCTCTCTCTCTCTCTCTACATCCAACTGTAAGTCTTTATGTTAATGAGTTGTGAGGAGCTCTGGTCTCTGTGAATGGAAAAGTCCTGCGTTCAGATTCTGGAGAGGCTATAGCAGGGAGTAGGTTAGGCATTAACTCTGAATGGTTAAGGTATGGGTTAAGGTTAGGCATTAACTCTGAATGGTTAAGGTATGTGTTAAGGTTAGGCATTAACTCTGAATGGTTAAGGTATGGGTTAAGGTTAGGCATTAACTCTGAATGGTTAAGGTATGGGTTAAGGTTAGGCATTAACTCTGAATGGTTAAGGTAAGGGTTAAGGTTAGGCATTAACTCTGAATGGTTAAGGTTTGGGTTAAGGTTAGGCATTAACTCTGAATGGTTAAGGTAAGGGTTAAGGTTAGGCATTAACTCTGAATGGTTAAGGTAAGGGTTAAGGTTAGGCATTAACTCTGAATGGTTAAGGTTTGGGTTAAGGTTAGGCATTAACTCTGAATGGTTAAGGTAAGGGTCAAGGTTAGGCATTAACTCTGAATGGTTAAGGTTTGGGTTAAGGTTAGGCATTAACTCTGAATGGTTAAGGTAAGGGTTAAGGTTTGGATAGGCTTAAAACAAACATCTCAAAAATAACTTTCTATTCCTGGTTTCAAACGTGCAACTTTTGGAGCCAGATGCTTATGTCCATCTGCCATTCCTGACCACAACGCCGTAGCAAAATCGAAACCTACTTGAAGGTAACAGCGCTCACTGTTGCCCCTAGTGGCCGGTCTCCACATCATCTCCCAACGTCCTCAGACATGGATCGACTTCAAATACTGACTTTTATCCCAGGTGACCTGGCTGCACTGTTCAGTTTTCTATTCCCTTACATTAAGTCCTGAAGAGTACTTCTGGAGAACGGACTACGCTGCTCAGTGTGTTTTAAAATGCTTGAATCAAATGATGCCTAGAGTGTATTTACCTGATACTCCTCTCCTCTCCTCTAAAGTGTGTCTCATGTACCTCCACGATCAATACTCCTAACGAGGCTAAGTGAGCCACCTTGATGAATCGGTGTGTGTGTGGTTTGTTTGTGTGTTGTTCTGTTAATCGGTGTGTGCGTGTGATCTGTGTGCGCGTGCATGTTTGTGTGTCATCCTGATAAATCGGTGTGTGTGTGTTTCGTTAACGCCACTCCTTCAGGAGTAATGAGCAGGTTGCCCCTGGTGTAACCCCCGCAGAGTGAGTTAGGGAGATGGATGTGGCCTGTGTGTGTGAGTGAGTGAGTGAGTGAGAGACAGAGAGAGAGAGAGAGAGAGAGAGAGAGAGATGTGACGAATGTGCCCAGACAGGGTCATCTGGTAGACTGTACACTGGTCAGTATAAATGCTGTGGTAGTGGCTGGATGTCAATGGTTTACTGTAGACCATTTACTAAAACACTATGGTGATGGCATCACAAAATATCTAGAGCAGCAGCCATTAATCGATACCCTCTACTATCCTATACCTTCAATTATCCTATACCCTCTATTAATCGATACCCTCTACTATCCTATACCTTCAATTATCCTGTACCCTCTATTATTCAATACCCTCTATTTTCCTATACCCTCTATTTTCCTATACCCTCTACTATCCTATACCCTCTATTATCCGATACCCTCTACTATCCAATACTCTCTACTATCCTATACCCTCTACTATCCTATACCCTCTATTATCCTATACCCTGTATTATCCTATACCCTGTATTATCTTATACCCTCTATTATCCTACACCCTCTATTATCCTATAGCCTCTATTATCCTACACCCTCTATTATCCTATACCCTCTATTATCCTACACCCTCTATTGTTCAGTACCCTCTATTATCCTATACCCTCTATTATCCTATACCCTCTATTATCCTATACCCTGTATTGTTCAGTACCCTCTATTATCCTATACCCTCTATTATCCTATACCCTCTATTATCCTATACCCTCTATTATCCTATACCCTCTATTATCATATACCCTCTATTATCCTATACCCTCTATTATCCTATACCCTCTACTATCCTATACCCTGTATTGTCTTACACCCTCTATTATCCTACACCCTCTATTATCCTATACCCTCTATTATCCTATACCCTCTATTATTCTATACCCTCTATTATCCTACACCCTCTATTATCCTACACCCTCTATTATCCTATACCCTCTATTATCCTACACCCTCTATTATCCTATACCCTGTATTGTCTTATACCCTCTATTATCTTATACCCTGTACTATCCTGTACCCTCTATTGTTCAGTACCCTGTATTATCCTATACCCTCTATTATCCTACACCCTCTATTGTCCTACACCCTCTATTATCCTATACCCTCTATTGTCCTACACCCTCTATTGTCCTACACCCTCTATTGTCCTACACCCTCTATTATCCTACACCCTCTATTGTCCTACACCAAATCAAATCAAATCAAACTGTATTTGTCACATGTGCCGAATACAACAGTGAAATGCTTACTTACAGGCTCTAACCAATAGTGCAAAAATGTATTAGGTGAACAATAGGTAAGTAAAGAAATAAAACAAGAGTAAAAAATAAATAAAAAATTGCTATTTCGTTACTGTTTCACCACTGTTTCACCACTGTTTTGTTACAGTTTCACCACTGTTTCACCACTGTTTCATTACAGTTTCACCACTATTTCGTTGCTATTTCGTTACTGTTTCACCACTGTTTCGGCATTGTTTCTCCACTGTTTCGCCAATGTTTTGTTACAGTTTGACCATTGTTTCGTTACAGTTTCGCCACTGTTTCCTTACAGTTTCACCACTGTTTCTCCACTGTTTCACCACTGTTTCGTTACAGTTTCACCACTGTTTCGTTTTTGTTACAGTTTCACCACTGTTTCACCACTGTTTCATTACTGTTTCACCACTGTTTCAACACTGTTTCGTTACAGTTTCACCACTGTTTCGTTTTTGTTACAGTTTCACCACTGTTTCGTTTTTGTTACAGTTTCACCACTGTTTCACCACTGTTTCGCCACTGTTTCGTTACAGTTTCACCACTGTTTCACCACTGTTTTGTTACAGTTTCACCACTGTTTCGTTTTCGTTACAGTTTCACCACTGTTTCACCACTGTTTCATTACTGTTTCACCACTGTTTCACCACTGTTGCATTACTGTTTCACCACTGTTTCATTACTGTTTCGTTACTGTTTCACCACTGTTTCATTACAGTTTGACCACTGTTTCGTTACTGTTTCACCACTGTTTCATTACAGTTTGACCACTGTTTCGTTACTGTTTCACCACTGTTTCGTTACAGTTTCACCACTGTTTCGTCAATGTTTCGTTACAGTTTTGCTACTGTTTCGTTATAGTTTCGCCACTGTTTCGTTAGTTTCACCACTGTTTCGTTACAGTTTCGCCACTGTTTCGTTACAGTTTCACCACTGTTTCGTTACAGTTTCGCCAATGTTTCGTTACAGTTTCACCACTGTTTCGTTTTCGTTACAGTTTCGCCACTGTTTCACCACTGTTTCGCCAAAGATTTGTTACTGTTTCACCACTGTTTCACCACTGTTTCATTACTGTTTCACCACTGTTTCATTACAGTTTGACCACTCTTTCACCACTGTTTCATTACAGTTTCATTACTGTTTCACCACTGTTTCACCACTGTTTCATTACTGTTTCACCACTGTTTCATTACTGTTTCACCACTGTTTCACCACTGTTTCATTACTGTTTCACCACTGTTTCACCACTGTTTCATTACAGTTTCATTACTGTTTCACCACTGTTTCATTACTGTTTCACCACTGTTTCATTACTGTTTCACCACTGTTTCACCACTGTTTCATTACTGTTTCACCACTGTTTCATTACTGTTTCACCACTGTTTCACCACTGTTTCATTACAGTTTCACTACTGTTTCACCACTGTTTCACCACTGTTTCATTACTGTTTCACCACTGTTTCACTACTGTTTCACCACTGTTTCATTACAGTTTGACCAATGTTTCACCACTGTTTCACCACTGTTTCATTACAGTTTAATTACTGTTTCACCACTGTTTCACCACTGTTTCATTACTGTTTCACCACTGTTTCACCACTGTTTCATTACAGTTTCATTGCTGTTTCACCACTGTTTCACCACTGTTTCATTACTGTTTCACCACTGTTTCACCACTGTTTCATTACAGTTTCATTGCTGTTTCACCACTGTTTCACCACTGTTTCATTACTGTTTCACCACTGTTTCACCACTGTTTCGTTACAGTTTCACCACTGTTTCGTCAATGTTTTGTTACAGTTTTGCTACTGTTTCGTTATAGTTTCGCCACTGTTTCGTTAGTTTCACCACTGTTTCGTTACAGTTTCGCCACTGTTTCGTTACAGTTTCACCACTGTTTCGTTACAGTTTCGCCAATGTTTCGTTACAGTTTCACCACTGTTTCGTTTTCGTTACAGTTTCGCCACTGTTTCACCACTGTTTCGCCAAAGATTTGTTACTGTTTCACCACTGTTTCACCACTGTTTCATTACTGTTTCACCACTGTTTCATTACAGTTTGACCACTCTTTCACCACTGTTTCATTACAGTTTCATTACTGTTTCACCACTGTTTCACCACTGTTTCATTACTGTTTCACCACTGTTTCATTACTGTTTCACCACTGTTTCACCACTGTTTCATTACTGTTTCACCACTGTTTCACCACTGTTTCATTACAGTTTCATTACTGTTTCACCACTGTTTCATTACTGTTTCACCACTGTTTCATTACTGTTTCACCACTGTTTCACCACTGTTTCATTACTGTTTCACCACTGTTTCATTACTGTTTCACCACTGTTTCACCACTGTTTCATTACAGTTTCACTACTGTTTCACCACTGTTTCACCACTGTTTCATTACTGTTTCACCACTGTTTCACTACTGTTTCACCACTGTTTCATTACAGTTTGACCAATGTTTCACCACTGTTTCACCACTGTTTCATTACAGTTTAATTACTGTTTCACCACTGTTTCACCACTGTTTCATTACTGTTTCACCACTGTTTCACCACTGTTTCATTACAGTTTCATTGCTGTTTCACCACTGTTTCACCACTGTTTCATTACTGTTTCACCACTGTTTCACCACTGTTTCATTACAGTTTCATTGCTGTTTCACCACTGTTTCACCACTGTTTCATTACTGTTTCACCACTGTTTCACCACTGTTTCATTACTGTTTCACCACTGTTTCATTACAGTTTGACCACTGTTTCGTTACGCCACTGTTTCACTTAATGAAAGTTACTGATGGTGGGACCTATTAAGTATACACAGCTCTTAGACCAAACCTTGACAGCTGTGTCATCTACTTGACTTACGTTCTTTACAATCTGCCATCAGTAGAATACAATGCAACATTAGATCTCTCACCTTGTAATTAATGGCTGCTGCCGTGCCCCAGAGAGAGAGATACAGTGACTTACTCATCTTTCAGCGTGAGGTAACATGTTGCTGTTTTGATTTACTATCGATAGTCTAATTCGACTGCCGTTGTCCCCTGACCTGATATGGTTGAGTGTGTGTGTGTGTGTGTGTGTGTGTGTGTGTGTGTGTGTGTGTGTGTGTGTGTGTGTGTGTGTGTGTGTGTGTGTGTGTGTGTGTGTGTGTAGTGTGTGTGTATGTGTGTTAGTGTGTGTGTGTGTGTTAGTGTGTGTGTGTGTGTATGTCTGCAGTTATCAAATCACATCTACCTCAGTGTTTATGAGTGCTGTTGTTTCTCCCCTGACCCGATGCGCCGATGATTCAATTACATTATGTCAAGAAAAGGACACATCTCCTGTTGACCGTGTCTTTTTGTAGCCAAGAAAAATACACCCTCAATAAACATAGAGGGCTTCACCTCCATGGAAAAGTGACCTTGAGAAAGGAGAAAGAATGTTGCAAACTTTGTCCAGTTGTGTGTGTGTGTGTGTGTGTGTATATGTGCACGTGTGCATGTGTGTGTGCCGCGGTATCCAGGGACAACCACCTGGAGTGAAGCAGAGTGTGTTCTAAAAATTCTAAACGTTTTTCGTACCAGACTTGCGGTACGATCTTATGTAAAATGGAAGATGTGAGGCCGCAGTGGGTGGGGAGGGAGATGTCTCTGTAGTGCCATTACCTCTCCACCCAGAAAGCCACAAACCTGAACAAATTAGAGAAGAAAGAGCCTCAACACACAAATCTCAAATCACACCTTATCCCTTTGAGCCCTGGGTGGGAGAGAACAGTTGGAGACTTTATCTTCACTAAAAAGTTTCACGTTGGACAGGGAAGTGTCCATTTTGTCTACCCTGTTTTTGTATCTTTATTCGTTTGATTCTTTTCTAACATGTTCTGTCTGTTGTGTTGTTGGTGCTCCGCTCTGCCCTGTCGGGGGTGGAAGGAGACTGATATGAGGTTTGGCTCCTGGCAGCACCACTCTGGGAGGAAAATGATAACACAGAGAAGGACACACACACACACACACACACACACACACACACACACACACACACACATATATACCTCCTGCTGGTCTGTCCACACCATGCTGTTAACGGGACAATTCAGACCTGGCAATTTAGGGCTGGGAGAAGATTGAAGGAGAAGCCTAAAATACAGATTGGGGAGGGAGGGAGGAGGAGGAGGAGGAGTAGGAGGAGGAGAGAAATTGCCTAAAGTAGTGAGGGTGGTGAGAGAGGGACTAAGGAGGAAAACAGGAGCCATGTGGAGGGATTGGTAGAACAGGAGGGGACAGATGGCATTTTCAGGATGGATGAGAGGGATGCAATTTAGCAATTCTGTGTGTGTGCATGTGTGTGTTGTGTGCACATGAGTGTGCTTGTGTGTATGTATGTGATGTAGAGCAATACAGATGGTGCACCTGGCAGATCAGATCAGATCAGATCAGTGGAACAGTGTGAAAGAGCTGAATGGCCAAAGAGAGCCTGGAAGAGAGAATATGTTCAAGCACTGCTATTGTAACTACAGTACCAGTCAAAAGTTTAGACACACCTACTCATTCAAGGGTGTTTCTTTATTTGTACTATTTTATAAGACCTCAAAACTATGAAATAACACATCTAAATATATTTTATATCGAGGTTCTTCAAAGTAGCCACCCTTTGCCTTGATGATAGCTTTGCATACTCTTCGCATTCTCTCAACCAGCTTCATGAGGTAGTCAACTGGAATGCATTTCAATTAATAGGTGTGCCTTGCTAAAAGTACATTTGTGGAATTTCTTTCCTTCTTAATGCATTTGAGCCAATCAGTTGTGTTGTGACAAGGTAGGGGTGATATACAGAAGATAGCCCTATTTGGTAAAATACCAAGTCCATATTATGTCAAGAACAGCTCAAATAAGCACAGAGAAATGACAGTCCATCATTACTTTATGACATGAAGGTCAGTCAATCCAGAACATTTCAATAACTTTGAAAATTTCTTCAATTGTAGTCACAAAAAACATCAAGCTCTATGATGATACTTGCCAAATTGCTGTTAAGAAACCACTACTAAAGGACACCAATAATAAGAAGAGACTTGCTTGGGCCAAGATACACGAGCAATGGACAGTAGACCAGTGAAAATCTGTCCTTTGGTCTGATGAGTCTAAATTTTAGATTTTTGGTTCCTACTGCCGTGTCTTTGTGAGATGCAAAGTAGGTGAACGGATGATCTACGCATGTTTGGTTCCCACCATGAAGCATGGAGGAGAAGGTGTGATGGTGTGGGGCTGCTTTTTTGGTGACACTGTCTGTGATTTATTTAGGATTCAAGGCACACTTAACCTTCATGGCTACCACAACATTCTGCAGTGATACGCCATCCCATCTGGTTTGCGCTTAGTGGGACTCATTTGTTTTTTGGACAATGACCCAACACACCTCCAGGCTGTGTAAGTGCTATTTGATCAAGAAGGAGAATGATGACGTGCTGCATCAAATGACCTGGCCTCCACAATTACTAGACCTCAACCCAATTCTGATGATTTGGGATGAGATGGACTGTCGATAGAAGGAAAAGCAGCCAACAAGTGCTCAGCAAATGTGGGAACTCCTTCAAGACTGATGGAAAATCATTCCAGGTGAAGCTAGTTGAGAGAATGCCAAGAGTGTGCAAAACTGTCATCAATGCAAAGGTTGGCTACTTTGAAGATTCTCAAATATAAAAATATTTTGATTTGTTTAAAACTAATACTTTGTCTGCTCTGGGATTCAATCTAGCAACCTTTCAGTTACTGGCCCAATGCTCTAAACACTAGGCTACCTGCTGCCCTTTGGCATTTCACTGTTTGTTTGTGGGTGATTGTCTATGTTAGTTGCTTGTGTCAGCACAGGTCTCATTTATAGCTTCACGGTCGTTATTTGTTTATTGTTTTGTATAGTTTGTATTCAGTGTTCAGTGCTTTCTTTTATTAAATATTCATCATGAACACATACCACGCCGCATTTTGGTCCTCCGATCCTTCTCACCTCTCCTCTTCAGATGAAGAGGAGGACGACCGTGACAATGATTTATTACATTATTATACTGGTGCATACTGAACATTATTTATTACATTATTATACTGGTAAATACTGAACATTATTTATTACATTTTTATACTGGTAAATACTGAACGTTATTTATTACATTATTATACTGGTAAATACTGAACATGATTTATTGCATTATTATACTGGTAAATACTGAACATGATTTATTACATTATTATACTGGTAAATACTGAACATGATTTATTACATTATTATACTGGTAAATACTGAACATGATTTATTACATTATTATACTGGTAAATACTGAACATGATTTATTACATTATTATACTGGTAAATACTGAACATGATTTATTACATTATTATACTGTTAAATACTGAACATTATTTATTACATTTTATACTGGTGCATACTGAACATTGTTCATTACATTATTATACTGGTGCATACTGAACATTGTTCATTACATTATTATACTGGTGCATACTGAACATTGTTCATTACATTATTATACTGGTGCATACTGAACATTGTTCATTACATTACCTCTGGCTATTTATGTCCCACATTTACCCCTGAGAAAATAATACAAAATGTTGATGCACTTTCTATTCTGGAGATGGAGAAAAATACTCCTGCATAAGCAGAAAGACATATGTGTATTTTTTGACACCAAAGGGAGATGAAACATTAAAACGTTAATGTTTGGTAAATTGGACAATTTGAATAGCAGAGATCTGGAAATTAAAGTGAACCAAGGACGTATTCATCTTTAAAAAATCTTGAAACTACAAGACTGTGTCTGAGACATCTAAGTATATACAGTATCATCGACAGAATGAGTTCCTTTTCTGGGCCTCATTTCCCAGTTGCAATGCAACTTAAGCATTACAATGACTGTACCAGATGCATGGTTATTTACCAGCCAACATTTTAAGAGTGTTTCCCAAACAAGCACGCTGAGAGAACGTTCAAGTGCATCGTTAGACCATCTGTCCATACTGATACAATCGAAAGAAAAGCAGCGCTGCTCTCTGATCAGCTTTCTCAATTTAAATATTACTTAACAATTGGAGTTATTATACAATACTGATGACAGATCAGCTCCTAGAGAGATATTACCACTTATGGCTGCAAATATTGAGGCGGCTTAATTCTAAATGCTTTACTCAATAATTATGCACTAAATCCAGATTTGGCACATCATTTCCCACGTGTTGTTACACATCATGACATCATCACATCAAGAAGTACAGAAAATAGCCAAATAATTCAATTAAATCAACAACAAAAAACAATGTGATTGAAATATATATGCCTATATCGACTATAATGTATTTATCTTGTTTGTAACAATTGCAAAGACATTGGCAACTTTGTAGACTATTTGTAATCAACTTTGTTCTGATGTTATCGGCGGTCACAGAGACAGATAAACCTCTTGATTCTGTGTTTAGAGCGATGATCTTCTGTGTATATTTTGGAAAGGGATGTGGAAGGGCAGAAAAGCATCAAACGACGTACTTCTGTTCTCTAAATCACACGGAGAGACGGCGTCAATGGCCCCCCGGCGTGCTTAAGTAGAGAACGCCATTTCACCCTGCGAAGCATTATGCTGACTTAATTCTCACGCGAATCCATAATGATGTTCCTTTTGACCTTATATGTCCAGTTTATAAAGAATTTAGCTAGTCTGGTTCTTTCTACATAACAGTATTCTGGGTTGAAATGGGAGTTCCTGGAGTTCTCCAGCTGTTGCCTGCCTAGGCTATATGCCACTGATCAAAATCTACACAGGTAGGCATAACGCCACGGAGGCCCTGGTTTCCTTTTTGGCATATCAAGTCCCAGAGACTAGAATACTTTTTTTGTGTGTATATTTTGTATTATCTATAACACATCTAAAACAAATCAAACTCATCCCAGTCTAAGAAAAATGCTCACAAAACCCTCTCTCCCTGCAAGCCATACTCACTATCCCGTCCTCTCCCTCTCCCTCTCTTACTCCCTCTCTTCCTGCAAGCCATACTCACTATCCCGTCCTCTCCCTCTCTCCTGCAAGCCATACTCACTATCCCATCCTCACCCTCTCTTACTCCCTCTCTTCCTGCAAGCCATACTCACTATCCCATCCTCTCCCTCTCCCTCTCTTACTCCCTCTCTCCCTGGAAGCCATACTCACTATCCCATCTTCTCCCTCTCTTACTCCCTCTCTTCCTGCAAGCCATACTCAGTATCCCATCCTCTCCCTCTCCCTCTCTTACTCCCTCTCTCCCTGGAAGCCGTACTCACTATCCCGTCCTCTCCCTCTCTCCCTGCAAGCCATACTCACTATCCCATCCTCTCCCTCTCTTACTCCCTCCCTTCCTGCAAGCCATACTCACTATCCCATCCTCTCCCTCTCCCTCTCTTACTCCCTCTCTTCCTGCAAGCCATACTCACTATCCCATCCTCTCCCTCTCTTACTCCTTCTCTCCCTGGAAGCCATACTCACTATCCCATCCTCTCCCTTTCCCTCTCTTACTCCCTCTCTCCCTGCAAGCCATACTCACTATCCCATCCTCTCCCTCTCTTACTCCCTCTCTTCCTGCAAGCCATACTCACTATACCGTCCTCTCCCTCTCTCCCTGCAAGCCATACTCACTATCCCATCCTCTCCCTCTCTTTCTCCCTCTCTCCCTGGAAGCCATACTCACTATCCCGTCCTCTCCCTCTCTTTCTCCCTCTCTCCCTGCAAGCCATACTCACTATCCCGTCATCTCCCTCTCTTTCTCCCTCTCTCCCTGCAAGCCATACTCACTATCCCGTCTTCTCCCTCTCTCAATGTCTATCTCTCACTCCCACCTGAGTGACAGTGTGGTGTCACGTTTCATTCCGTCCTCCTTATTACCCTGAGGGACAGTGTGGTGTTACGTTTAATTCCGTTTTCCTATTACCCTGAGGGACAGTGTGGTGTCACGTTTAATTCCATATTCCTATTACCCTGAGGGACAGTGTGATGTCATGTTTAATTCCGTCCTATTACCCTGAGGGACAGTGTGATGTCATGTTTAATTCCGTCCTATTACCATGATGGACAGTGTGATGTCATGTTTAATTCCGTCCTATTACCCTGAGTGACAGTGTGATGTCATGTTTAATTCCGTTCTATTACCATGATGGACAGTGTGATGTCATGTTTAATTCCGTCCTATTACCATGATGGACAGTGTGATGTCATGTTTAATTCCGTTCTATTACCATGATGGACAGTGTGATGTCATGTTTAATTCCGTCCTATTACCATGATGGACAGTGTGATGTCATGTTTAATTCCGTCCTATTACCATGATGGACAGTGTGATGTCATGTTTAATTCCGTTCTATTACCATGATGGACAGTGTGATGTCATGTTTAATTCCGTCCTATTACCATGATGGACAGTGTGATGTCATGTTTAATTCCGTCCTCCTATTACTGTCACGGTCGTGAGGAGAGACGGACCAAGGCGCAGCGTGATTGGAGTTCCGCATCTTTATTTTAGTAAAACTTAAACAAATCAAGAAACAAACAACGACGTGAAGTACTGTAGTGCTACTTGCACTCACTCAAAACAATATCCAACAAAGCAGGTGGGAGAAAGGGCTTCCTAAATATGATTCCCAATTAGAGGTAGTTGGTAACCAACTGTTGTTCATATTGTCTGTCTGTCTGTTACATGATGAGTTGAGATGGCACAGCACTGATGGAAATAGACAGAGTGTTGTTCATGTTGTCTGTCTGGCTGGCTGTTACATGAGTTGAGATGGCACAGCACTGATGGAAATAGACAGAGTGTTGTTCATGTTGTCTGTCTGGCTGGCTGTTACATGAGTTGAGATGGCACAGCACTGATGGAAATAGACAGAGTGTTGTTCATGTTGTCTGTCTGGCTGGCTGTTACATGAGTTGAGATGGCACAGCACTGATGGAAATAGACAGAGTGTTGTTCATGTTGTCTGGCTGGCTGTTACATGAGTTGAGATAGAC
This sequence comes from Oncorhynchus tshawytscha, assembly GCF_018296145.1. NCBI lineage: Eukaryota > Metazoa > Chordata > Actinopteri > Salmoniformes > Salmonidae > Oncorhynchus > Oncorhynchus tshawytscha. Next base: position 29,092,533 of record NC_056449.1, read on the forward strand.
AGAGTGTTGTTCATGTTGTCTGTCTGGCTGGCTGTTCATGTTGAGATGGCACAGCACTGATGGAAATAGACAGAGTGTTGTTCATGTCTGTCTGGCTGGCTGGTTGAGATGGCACAGCACTGATGGAAATAGACAGAGTGTTGTTCATGTTGTCTGGCTGGCTGTTACATGAGTTGAGATGGCACAGCACTGATGGAAATAGACAGAGTGTTGTTCATGTTGTCTGTCTGGCTGGCTGTTACATGAGTTGAGATGGCACAGCACTGATTGAAATAGACAGAGTGTTGTTCATGTTGTCTGTCTGGCTGTTACATGATGAGTTGAGATGGCACAGCACTGATGGAAATAGACAGAGTGTTGTTCATGTTGTCTGTCTGTTACATGATGAGTTGAGATGGCACAGCACTGATGGAAATAGACAGAAGCTGATGTGTTACTCTTTTGTCATTCTTGTCACAACGAGATGTCTGTTATTGTGGTGGACGGTGGATGTGTATGTGTGCCCTTCATTGAAACAAGCAGAGATATGAGGCTTCTAAACAAGTCATGCTCAGCAAGAACTACTTTACGACACACACACACACAACCTCAAACAGCTTTATTATTGCACACCTGCGGGTTACAGATTTGTATGGTCTCTCTGGGTGTATGATTTTACATTTTCTGGTTGGCAGGGCTGATATAAACAAACCCTTCTGTGATCTGGGGAGAAGTTTCCTTTAGGCACAGATCAAGGATCAGTTCACCATCCCCTATCCTAACCTCAACCATTAGGATTCCTCTAGTTACAGATCTAGGATCAGTTCAACTTCCCCTATCCTAACCTCAACCATTAGGATTCCTCTAGGCACAGATCTAGAATCAGTTCACCTTCCCCTATCCTAACCTCAACCATTAAGATTCCTCTAGGCACAGATCTAGAATCAGTTCACCTTCCCCTATCCTAACCTCAACCATTAAGCCTCCAGCCTCCTGTCTCAGCCTCCAGTATTTATGCTGCAGTATTGTTATATCTGGAGTACTTCTCCTGTCCTATTCGGTGTCCTGTGTGAATCTAAGTGTGCGTTCTCTAATTCTCTCCTTCTCTCTTTCTTTCTCTCTCTCGGAGGACCTGAGCCCTAGGACCATGCCCCAGGACTACCTGACATGATGACTCCTTGCTGTCCCCAGTCCACCTGGCCATGCTGCTGCTCCAGTTTCAACTTCCACCTGACTGTGCTGCTGCTCCAGTTTCAACTGTTCTGCCTTATTATTATTCGACCATGCTGGTCATTTATGAACATTTGAACATCTTGGCCATGTTCTGTTATAATCTCCACCCGGCACAGCCAGAAGAGGACTGGCCACCCCACATAGCCTGGTTCCTCTCTAGGTTTCTTCCTAGGTTTTTGGCCTTTCTAGGGAGTTTTTCCTAGCCACCGTGCTTCTACACCTGCATTGCTTGCTGTTTGGGGTTTTAGGCTGGGTTTCTGTACAGCACTTTGAGATATCAGCTGATGTACGAAGGGCTATATAAATACATTTGATTTGATTTGATTTGATTAAGATTCCTCTAGGCACAGATCTAGAATCTATAATTAATCTTCAGCTGTCCATTAAAGGCAGTTATCAAAGGCAGTTTATAATCAATCCATTCCAGCTATTAAACATGCTTGTATGTGAATTAGAGTTTTTCATTTAACAAAATATCCTCTGGAAATAGCATTCTATAAGTTCTGATGAGTCAACAAAGACTTCCCAGTGTTTAACAGCTCTAGGAGGATCCATAAGTGAGTGAATCCAAAATAGAACCCTATTACCTGTACAGTGCACTACTTTTGACCAGGGCACAAGTAATGCACTATATATGGAACACTGTGTCATTTTGGGACGCATCCATCTGCGTGCACTCTGCATATGTAGCCTGGCTGAGAGAGGCTGACTTTGGGGAAAGCAGTTTAACAAGTTTAATATATCTTTGGTGCTCAGCGCAGCACCTCAACTCTACTCTTTTGGGGGCCGTTGAAAGCAGAGCTGAACTTTCTGTTTTCATGGCTTCATATTACCGTGCTGCTGTCCCACTGTCTGTCTGGACACTCCCTGTTTTATCACTGGATATAAACAGAGATACATGTTGCTGAGGAGATTTGAAAAGTTGCATGAACCTCTGCACAATATCTGTGTGTGTGTGTGTGCTGAGTTGGCGTTGTGTGTGAGCTGTCTTGTGGTCTCCTACATCTCAGAGCCGGAAGAGCATCCTCAGCAGAACAGAGAGAGAAGCAGCTAGCAGCCGAGTCGGCAAAACTCTCACACACAGTTAACAAACACACAGGCTCAGGGTTTAACACACACACACTGAGGAACAAGTGTTTTTGTGTGTCCTTCTTTACCAAGTGAAAGTTGGAGAGGAGGGTTATCTGCCCTCACACAAAGGGTCACACACATTACCTTCATGACAGTTAGACCATCAATGCTTAATCAGCCCAGTCGGGACTTTTGTCTGGTTTGTGTGTTGATGACAAAAGTGTTCCACAGGGAGGCTGGCCCATGTTGACTCCATTGCTTCCCACAGTTGTGTCAAGTTGTCTGGACATCCTTTGGATGGTGGACCATTCTTGATACACACAGGAAATTGTTGAGAGTGAAAAACCCAGCAGCTTTGCAGTTCTTGACACACTCAAACCGGTGCGCCTGGCACCTATTACCATACACGTTCAAAGGCACTTAAATACTTTGTCTTGCCCATTCACCCTCTGAATGGCACATATACACCATCCATGTCTCAAATGTCTCAAGGCTTAAAAATCCTTCTTTAACCTGTCTTCACCCTTTCATCTATACTGATTGAAGTGTATTTAACACGTCACAACAATAAGGGATCATAGCTTTAACCTGGATTCACCTGGTCAGTCTATGTCATGGAAAGAGCAGGTGTTCTCCAAAGAGGAGGATGGTGGAAGGGTTAATACAAGTAATAAAATGACTCAGGGAGATAAGAGTGATTTAATCACATGAGGAAAACAGAGAGATGAAATGAAGGAGGTGGAGTGAAGAGAGAGAGGGGGGAGGGATGTGGGCCCAGCATCCTTGTCACAGTATTAAGTCTCTGAATCTACTTTTCCCCGCTCCTCCTCCTCTCTTTCACTTGATATTTCTCCCTCTGTGTTTTCTGCTCAAGCATTGCATTTATTCTACTTCAGCCTCTATTCTCTTCTTCACAGACACTGAGACACAAATTCTACGGTAGCTTACGAATTGTGTTCCGAGAAGAGAAGTGACATGAGACACACAACACACCCTAAACAGTGTAAGAAAGTGTGCCATGCTGATACTGAGCTCAGTCCAGAGCGACAGAGACATACAGACAGGAATTGAGCCGAGCTAAGCTGAGCTGGACTGGGATACTCTGGACTCTCCCAGAGCTCTGTTCAGCGATGGACACAGGTACGACGCCGGAGGAACGTGTGTGTGTCAGAGAGAGGGAGTGTGTGTATAAGCGGCTCAGTGCCATACTGCATGCTCAGCAGCTTAGAAGACTTCTGAGAAAGTTTCCCTCATTATGCACAATGCCTACCGAGACAGAGGAGATGTATGTCTGTACATGCTTGTCTGAATTAGTTCTGTACACTGAACGTGTGTGGCTATGACGGTGCGTATAGAGAACGTTATTGTGCTTGTGAACATGAGGTCAATCTTAGAGGGACCAACGGTTGGGCTACACACATAGTTATGTTGAGTTGCTCTGTATGTGCTGAGCACATTTATATAACAACTGGTGAGGTGGCAGGAACATGGTCATGAAGACAGCATTCCTAATGTGTCTGTGGAATCAAATACTCAGACACCTTTTGTCTGCTTTTAGAACACACGAGCTGTGAGACAGAGAGAAGAGAGGACTATTCCATTTTAGATTACCACAGGGAGTCTGAGGATTCTACCAATGTCTCGTACGTCTGAAACTCTGTCCCTGGAGACTCACAACAGACATTCAGTGGATTTTCAATTTCCGTTTTGTCTCCTGTGATGAGTACTACTGTTTGTCTAACCTTTATATTAGCAGGAAGGTTCTTGGAAGTTTTAAGTGCTTCTTCTACGAGACAGGCTTGGGGACCTTAGCCGGGACGTTTACCTAACCCTAACCTTAACCTTACCCATAGCCTCAACACTAACCTTAACCCTAGCCTCAACCCTAACCCTAACTATTGCTGAGCAATTAACCAAAATGTTGTTTTTTAGGGAGGGGGACCGACGTCGTTTTTCTGAGAGTCCAACTCGCCGTTTCTCTAGAGAGAAATCCAATCATTCAGGAGAGAAATCAAGTCAATAACTATATGGGATGTTGTGCTGAAGGGAGCTATTTTCACGAAGCAAATATTCAACCTAGTTCAGCGCAGAAACAATGAACTGCAGTGACCATAATCCATTGCGTCGGTAATTTCAGGCTCGGACAGAGATGGATACACTTTTACGACTGCTACGTTAGGTTAGATACACACAGACCTCACAGACTGCACGAGAGAGAAATGTACACAACACAAAGTAGATAATCATTAACCGTAACCAATCCAACCTCAAAAAGCGCTAACCTTAACCCCACCCCTTGTCTCAACCCTAACCGTAATCATGGATAGCAAAACTTAAACCTTGGCTCCACTTGGTATGAATGGTGACGAGTAGGATAAGCATTGACTGTGGGAGATAGTGAGGGCCTTATTAAGAGGGATGGAGGGGCCACTGACACGAGGGGGAAGTTCAATAAAAAATTATGTATTTATTTGCTCAACCTGGAACTGTCTTTTTTAATATTTTATATTTCATTTTAATATATCAAGCACCTTAGCATAGCACTCATCTTTGTAGCAATTAATACTGTCATCCCTTGTGGGGATTTCCAATTATGCACTTAATGAAATATTTATCTATTTATTTAGCTGATCCAGTTTGCATGTGTTATTATGATTTTAATGTATAAAATTTGTTTCAAAATTAAACTTTTTTAACCCTATGCACTTTATCAATAATTGTCTTCCTCCTGTTGTTGAACTGTTGTGGGTGAACCCTCTGAGCTCTCAGCCTTTCATGTTCTCCCACCCTCTCCAGACCGGTCAGATGCACAATATAGAAACAGGGCAGTAAGTTGCAATAGGCCCGTGGAACCAAAGGTTTGATACCAGCATAAACAAAAATCCTCTTAAACCTAAACCTATCCCTAGTAGAAGACAACCCTAATCTAATAAACCATAATTTGTGGGTAAAACACAATACTCATCTGCATCTAGGGGGTAACTGAGGGACTGCTGCCTCTGCAAAGAGCTGTGGACAGTGAAACAGTCAGCTGTAGATCAAATCAAATGTATTTATATAGCCCTTCGTACATCAGCTGATATCTCAAAGTGCTGTATAGAAACCCAGCCTAAAACCCCAAACAGCAAGCAATGCAGGTGTAGAAGCACAGTGGCTAGGAAAAACTCCCTAGAAAGGCCAAAACCTAGGAAGAAACCTAGAGAGGAACCAGGCTATGTGGGGTGGCCAGTCCTCTTCTGGCTGTGCCGGGTGGAGATTATAACAGAACATGGCCAAGATGTTCAAATGTTCATAAATGACCAGCATGGTCAAATAATAATAATCACAGGCAGAACAGTTGAAACTGGAGCAGCAGCATGGCCAGGTGGACTGGGGACAGTAAGGAGTCATCATGTCAGGTAGTCCTGAGGCATGGTCCTAGGGCTCAGGTCCTCCGAGAGAGAGAAAGAAAGAAAGAAAGAAAGAAAGAGAGAAAGAGAGAATTAGAGAGAGGACACTTAAATTCACACAGGACACTGAATAGGACAGGAGAAGTACTCCAGATATAACAAACTGACCCTAGCCCCCCGACACATAAATTACTGCAGCATAAATACTGGAGGCTGAGACAGGAGGGGTCAGGAGACATCCGATGACACCCCCAGACAGGGCCAAACAGGAAGCAAATAACCTTTGATGATGGGGACAGTGAAACAGTCAGCTGTAGATGATGGGGACAGTGAAACAGTCAGCTGTAGAGGATAGGGGACAGTGAAACAGTCAGCTGTAGAGGATAGGGGACAATCACACAGTGATTTGTAGAGGATAGGGGACAGTGAAACAGGCAGTTGTAGAGGATAGGGGACAGTGTAACAGTGAAACAGTGAGTTGTAGAGGATAGGGGACAGTGAAACAGTCAGTTGTAGAGGATAGGGGATAGTGAAACAGTCTGTTGTAGAGGATAGGGGACAGTGAAACAGTCAGCTGTAGAGGATAGGGGACAGTGTAACAGTGAGTTGTAGAGGATAGGGGACAGTGAAACAGTGAGTGGTAAAGGATAGGGGACAGTGAAACAGTGAGTGGTAGAAGATAGGGGACAGTGAAACAGTCAGCTGTAGAGGATAGGGGACAGTGAAACAGTGAGTTGTAGAGGATAGGGGACAGTGAAACAGTGAGTTGTAGAGGATAGAGGACAGTGAAACAGTAAAACAGTGAGTTGTAGAGGATAGGGGACAGTGAAACAGTCAGCTGTAGAGGAGAGGGGACAGTGAAACAGTGGGTTGTAGAGGATAGTGGACAGTGAAACAGTGAGTTGTAGAGGATAGGGGACAGTGAAACAGTCAGCTGTAGAGGAGAGGGGACAGTGAAACAGTCAGCTGTAGAGGATAGGGGACAGTGAAACAGTCAGTTGTAGAGGATAGGGGACAGTGAAGGAGTCAGTTGTAGAGGATATGGGAAAGTGAAACAGTGAAACAGTCAGTTGTAGAGGATAGGGGACAGTGAAACAGTGAGTTGTAGAGGATAGGGGACAGTGAAACAGTCAGCTGTAGAGGATAGGGGACAGTGTAACGGTGAGTTGTAGAGGATAGGGGACAGTGAAACAGTGAGTTGTAGAGGATAGAGGACAGTGAAACAGTAAAACAGTGAGTTGTAGTGGATAGGGGACAGTGAAACAGTCAGCTGTAGAGGATAGGGGACAGTGAAACAGTGAGTTGTAGAGGATAGGGGACAGTGAAACAGTGAGTTGTAGAGGATAGAGGACAGTGAAACAGTAAAACAGTGAGTTGTAGAGGATAGGGGACAGTGAAACAGTCAGCTGTAGAGGAGAGGGGACAGTGAAACAGTCAGCTGTAGAGGAGAGGGGACAGTGAAACAGTCAGCTGTAGAGGATAGGGGACAGTGAAACAGAGAGTTGTAGAGGATAGGGGACAGTGAAACAGTCAGTTGTAGAGGATAGGGGACAGTGAAACAGTCAGTTGTAGAGGATAGGGGACAGTGAAGGAGTCAGTTGTAGAGGATATGGGAAAGTGAAACAGTGAAACAGTCAGTTGTAGAGGATAGGGGACAGTGAAACAGTGAGTTGTAGAGGATAGGGGACAGTGAAACAGTCAGCTGTAGAGGATAGGGGACAGTGTAACGGTGAGTTGTAGAGGATAGGGGACAGTGAAACAGTGAGTTGTAGAGGATAGAGGACAGTGAAACAGTAAAACAGTGAGTTGTAGTGGATAGGGGACAGTGAAACAGTCAGCTGTAGAGGATAGTGGACAGTGAAACAGTGAGTTGTAGAGGATAGTGGACAGTGAAACAGTCAGCTGTAGAGGAGAGGGGACAGTGAAACAGTCAGCTGTAGAGGATAGGGGACAGTGAAACAGTGATTTGTAGAGGATAGGGGACAGTGAAACAATCAGCTGTAGAGGATAGTGGACAGTGAAACAGAGAGTTGTAGAGGATAGGGGACAGTGAAACAGTCAGCTGTAGAGGATAGGGGACAGTGAAACAGAGAGTTGTAGAGGATAGGGGACAGTGAAACAGTCAGCTGTAGAGGATAGGGAACAGTGAAACAGTCAGCTGTAGAGGATAGGGGACAGTGAAGCAGTCAGCTGTAGAGGATAGGGGACAGTGAAACAGTGAGTTGTAGAGGATAGGGGACAGAGAAACAGTCAGCTGTAGAGGATAGGGGACAGTGTAACAGTGAAACAGTCAGCTGTAGAGGATAGGGGACAGTGAAACAGTCAGCTGTAGAGGATAGAGGACAGTGACACAGTGAGTTGTAGAGGATAGGGGACAGAGAAACAGTCAGCTGTAGAGGATAGGGGACAGTGTAACAGTGAAACAGTCAGTTGTAGAGGATAGGGGACAGTGAAACAGTCAGTTGTAGAGGATAGGGGACAGTGAAACAGTGAAACAGTGATGTGTAGAGAATAGGGGACAGTGAAACAGTGAGTTGTAGAGGATAGGGGACAGTGAAACAGTCAGCTGTAGAGGATAGGGAACAGTGAAACAGTCAGCTGTAGAGGATAGGGGACAGTGAAACAGTGAGTTGTAGAGGATAGGGGACAGTGACACAGTGAGTTGTAGAGGATAGGGGACAGTGACACAGTGAGTTGTAGAGGATAGGGGACAGTGAAACAGTCAGTTGTAGAGGATAGGGGACAGTGAAACATTCAGCTGTAGAGGATAGGGGACAGTGATAACAGTGAGCTGTAGAGGATAGGGGACAGTGAAACAGTCAGCTGTAGAGGATAGGGGACAGTGTAACAGTGAGTTGTAGAGGATAGGGGACAGTGAAACAGTGAGTGGTAAAGGATAGGGGACAGTGAAACAGTGAGTGGTAGAAGATAGGGGACAGTGAAACAGTCAGCTGTAGAGGATAGGGGACAGTGAAACAGTGAGTTGTAGAGGATAGGGGACAGTGAAACAGTGAGTTGTAGAGGATAGAGGACAGTGAAACAGTAAAACAGTGAGTTGTAGAGGATAGGGGACAGTGAAACAGTCAGCTGTAGAGGAGAGGGGACAGTGAAACAGTGGGTTGTAGAGGATAGTGGACAGTGAAACAGTGAGTTGTAGAGGATAGGGGACAGTGAAACAGTCAGCTGTAGAGGAGAGGGGACAGTGAAACAGTCAGCTGTAGAGGATAGGGGACAGTGAAACAGTCAGTTGTAGAGGATAGGGACAGTGAAGGAGTCAGTTGTAGAGGATATGGGAAAGTGAAACAGTGAAACAGTCAGTTGTAGAGGATAGGGGACAGTGAAACAGTGAGTTGTAGAGGATAGGGGACAGTGAAACAGTCAGCTGTAGAGGATAGGGGACAGTGTAACAGTGAGTTGTAGAGGATAGGGGACAGTGAAACAGTGAGTTGTAGAGGATAGAGGACAGTGAAACAGTAAAACAGTGAGTTGTAGTGGATAGGGGACAGTGAAACAGTCAGCTGTAGAGGATAGGGGACAGTGAAACAGTGAGTTGTAGAGGATAGGGGACAGTGAAACAGTGAGTTGTAGAGGATAGAGGACAGTGAAACAGTAAAACAGTGAGTTGTAGAGGATAGGGGACAGTGAAACAGTCAGCTGTAGAGGAGAGGGACAGTGAAACAGTGGGTTGTAGAGGATAGTGGACAGTGAAACAGTGAGTTGTAGAGGATAGGGGACAGTGAAACAGTCAGCTGTAGAGGAGAGGGGACAGTGAAACAGTCAGCTGTAGAGGATAGGGGACAGTGAAACAGTCAGTTGTAGAGGATAGGGGACAGTGAAGGAGTCAGTTGTAGAGGATATGGGAAAGTGAAACAGTGAAACAGTCAGTTGTAGAGGATAGGGGACAGTGAAACAGTGAGTTGTAGAGGATAGGGGACAGTGAAACAGTCAGCTGTAGAGGATAGGGGACAGTGTAACGGTGAGTTGTAGAGGATAGGGGACAGTGAAACAGTGAGTTGTAGAGGATAGAGGACAGTGAAACAGTAAAACAGTGAGTTGTAGTGGATAGGGGACAGTGAAACAGTCAGCTGTAGAGGATAGTGGACAGTGAAACAGTGAGTTGTAGAGGATAGTGGACAGTGAAACAGTCAGCTGTAGAGGATAGGGGACAGTGAAACAGTGATTTGTAGAGGATAGGGGACAGTGAAACAATCAGCTGTAGAGGATAGTGGACAGTGAAACAGAGAGTTGTAGAGGATAGGGGACAGTGAAACAGTCAGCTGTAGAGGATAGGGGACAGTGAAACAGAGAGTTGTAGAGGATAGGGGACAGTGAAACAGTCAGCTGTAGAGGATAGGGAACAGTGAAACAGTCAGCTGTAGAGGATAGGGGACAGTGAAGCAGTCAGCTGTAGAGGATAGGGGACAGTGAAACAGTGAGTTGTAGAGGATAGGGGACAGAGAAACAGTCAGCTGTAGAGGATAGGGGACAGTGTAACAGTGAAACAGTCAGCTGTAGAGGATAGGGGACAGTGAAACAGTCAGCTGTAGAGGATAGAGGACAGTGACACAGTGAGTTGTAGAGGATAGGGGACAGAGAAACAGTCAGCTGTAGAGGATAGGGGACAGTGTAACAGTGAAACAGTCAGTTGTAGAGGATAGGGACAGTGAAACAGTCAGTTGTAGAGGATAGGGGACAGTGAAACAGTGAAACAGTGATGTGTAGGAATAGGGGACAGTGAAACAGTGAGTTGTAGAGGATAGGGGACAGTGAAACAGTCAGCTGTAGAGGATAGGGAACAGTGAAACAGTCAGCTGTAGAGGATAGGGGACAGTGAAACAGTGAGTTGTAGAGGATAGGGGACAGTGACACAGTGAGTTGTAGAGGATAGGGGACAGTGACACAGTGAGTTGTAGAGGATAGGGGACAGTGAAACAGTCAGTTGTAGAGGATAGGGGACAGTGAAACATTCAGCTGTAGAGGATAGGGGACAGTGATAACAGTGAGCTGTAGAGGATAGGGGACAGTGATAACAGTCAGCTGTAGAGGATAGGGGACAGTGATAACAGTGAGCTGTAGAAGATAGGGGACAGTGATAAATCAAATCAAAATCAAATCAAATGTATTTATATAGCCCTTCGTACATCAGCTGATATCTCAAAGTGCTGTACAGAAACCCAGCCTAAAACCCCAAACAGCAAGCAATGCAGGTGTAGAAGCACGGATAACAGTGAGCTTTAGAGGATAGGGGACAGTGATAACAGTCAGCTGTAGAGGATAGGGGACAGTGAAACAGTGAGTTGTGGAGGATAGGGGACAGTGAAACAGTGAGTTGTGGAGGATAGGGGACAGTGATAACAGTGAGCTGTAGAGGATAGGGGACAGTGAAACAGTCAGCTGTAGAGGATAGGGGACAGTGAAACAGTGATAACAGTGTAGGGTAAGAGAGGAGGGAACAGTAATTGAATCTCTGGTGTTATTGATTTATCCAGATTAGAGCAGCAGGAGTTCCAGAGGCCTAACTCTCTCATTGACATATACTGTACAGGAGAACATTATAGTAGTTACCCTCGTTGTGTAATTGAATTCTCTTTCTCTCTCCAGTCCTCCGTCTCTTCCTTCTACCCTTGTCCCTTACCCCTGCTGGGTAAAAGCTCAGTAGTTATATTCAGCGGGCTGCCTGCCAAAGAGCCAGTAGAGAAAGAGTACAACATTAAAGCAATGTTTTACAGTGTGGTACGGCAGGGGCAGGGAGACGGGAACTGCAGCGGTGGCACTTTCCCACTTCTGCCCCCCCCAGCCCCCAGGGACCTATAGAGTCAGCACTGAGGATCTATTGATGCCTCCATGCATAAATGTTTAATTGCAGGGAAAACATTAGCATGTGTAATTAAAACAGTAATTTAGTCCCAGACGACTATTAGGAGACATGATCTTCCTGAGGAGTATGCAGACAGAAAGACAGCGAGGCACATACACACACACACACACACACACACACACACACACACACACACACACACACACACACACACACACACACACACACACACACACACACACACACACACACACACACACACACACACACACACACACACACACACACACACACACACACACACACACACACACACACACACACACACACACACACACACACACACACACACACACACACACACACACACACACACACACACACACACACACACACACACACACACACACACACACACACACACACACACACACACACACACACACACACACACACACACACATGCACACCATACTGCATACTTTCTGCTGAAACACAGTAATTAGTCATCACTTGATTATATGGAGCTTTAATTTAGACAAGACGTGGAGCGGAGTGCTGAAGTGAGTGTGTGAGTGAGAGAGTGTGTGTGTGTGTGTTTACATGCATGTATGGCACAAGTGTATGTTTGTGTGCTCGGTACTCTGTATTTAACTGTCAGTCATGTTTTGTGTCTACGGCCAGATCACATTAGATTGAAACTGAATAATGGTAAATATTGTGTTAAACAATGGCTGGACACTTTCAAATATTGTCTTAGATCCCTGTGAGGATGATGACTTGCTGTCCTATTAGCTTACTTCTCTTCCCTCCCTTCTCCATCCATCCCTCTCTCCCTTTCTTCTCCTCTTCCTCCATTCTCAAGCCTTTTCTCTTTCTCCTTATTCTCTCTGTTTCATTGTCCTTCCCCCCTCTCTCTCAATTCAATTCAAATTACTTTATTGACATGGCAAGTTCATTATTACTCACATTGTCGAAGTAGACATATAGAAAAAGAAAAATATATATATTTATATATATAAAATAAATATATATTTATACATAAATAAATAGTGGGACCAACAGCAATAATAATAGTAGTAGTGGACATGGGATTACATTGCACTTTTCACTGGCTGTCCCTCAGGTTGTGGCAGGAGGACACATATTTGGCTGCCAAAACTGCACATTTTGGCTTTTCACCCAATAAATATTAGATTTTTTCTTCATCTTTTATAGTTTCAAATTATTTGTATTGAATTATAATTTTGGGAAAGAAATATTCTCTTAGGTCTGAGTATTTGTCACAGTGTAATAGGAAATGCAGCTGTCTCTACCTCTCCCCTGGAGCAGAGTGAGCACAGCCTGTCCTCTCTGGGCAGCCAGGTTTGTCTGTGATGACCGGTCTCTATAGCCAGACTGTGCTCACTGAGTCTGTACCTAGTCAATGTTTTCCTCAGTTTTCTATCAGTCACAGTGGTCAGATAGTCTGCCACCAAGTACTGTCTGTTTAGAGCCAAATCGCATTGAAGTTTACTTAGATTTTTTTGTGGTGTCTTTCCAATAGGTGATATATTTTTATTTTGTGATGATTTGGTTGGGCAAGATTTTCTGAGTGCTGTCCTGAGGCTCTATGGGGTTGGTTTGGGTTTGTAAACTGAGCCTCAGAACCAGCTGGCTGAGGGGACTCTTCTCTTGTTTAATCTCTTGACATTGTAGAGCTGTGTGATGAAATGTTTTGGGGTCACTTGTTTTTAGATGGTTGTAAAATTTGATGGCTCTTTTTTCTATTCGAATGAGAAGGGGGTATTGACCCAATTCTGCTCTACATGCGTAATTTTGAGTTTTTCTTTGCACTTGCAATACAGTCTTGTAAAACTCTGCATGCATTATTTCAATTGGATGTTTGTCCTGTTTGGTGAATTCATTATTAGAGAGTGGACCCCGTACTTTACTGTCATATAGAGCAATTGGTTCTATAACCGATTTTGAGCCAGATTCTAATTGGAATTTTGATTTTAATGTTCCTTTTAATGGCATAGAATGCTCTTTTTGCTTTGTCTCTCAGCTCATTCACAGCCATGTGAAAGCTACCTGTGTTGCTGATATTTAGTCCTAGATATGTGTAGTTTTTGGTGTGTCCTGATAGAACTGTGTCCAAATAGAATTTATATTTATCATCCTGATTTCCGGACCTTTTTTGGAATATCACTATATTTGTTTTTTTTAGGTTAATGGTCAGAGCCCAGGTCTGACAGAACCTGTGAAGACGATCTAGGTGCTGCTGTAACCCCTCTTTAGTGGGAGACAGCAGCTCCAGGTCATCTGCGTGCAGCAGACACTTGATTTCAGTGTTGTGTAGGGTGATACCAGGTGCTTCCGATTCTTCTAATGTTTTTGCCAATTCATTAATGTAGATGTTAAACAGTGTTGCACTTATTGGGCAGCCCTGTTTCACTCCCCGTCCCTGAGAGAAGAAGTCTGTTTGCTTGTTGTTAACTCATTAATGTAGATGTTAAATAGTGTTGGACTTATTGGACAGCCCTGTTTCACTCCCCGTCCCTGAGAGAAGAAGTCTGTTTGCTTGTTGCCAATTTTAACCACACATTTGTTTTTAGTGTACATTGATTTAATAACATCATGTGTTTTCACTCCAATACCACTTTCTATTAGTTTATAAAAAATACCTTCGTGCCAAATTGAATCAAATGCTTTCTTGAAATCTACAAAACACGAGTAGATTTTGCCTTTGTTTTGGTTTACTTGTTTGTCAATTAGAGTGTGGAGGGTGTAAATGTGGTCTGTTGTATGATACTTTTTTAGAAATCCAATCTTGCTTCTGCTCAGGACGTTGTGTTCATCAAGGAAATTATGTAGTCTGCTATTTATAATACTGCAGAGACTTTTCCCCAAGTTGCTGTTAATGCAAATTCCTCTGGAATTATTTGGGCCAAATTTGTCTCCATTTTTATAGATTGGTGTGATCAATCTCTGGTTCAAAATATCGGGGAAAATACCTGCAGTGAGGTTAATGTTGAAGAGTTTGAGTATAGCCAATTTGAATTTGTGGTCTGTATATGATCATTTCATTTAAAATACCTTCAGGACCACAGGCCTTTTTGGGTTGGAGCTTGCATAGTTTTGCCAATAATTCTTATTCTGTAATTGGTGTAGCCACAGGATTCTGATAGTCTTTGACTGCTGATTCGAGTATTTGTAATTTTTCTTGAATATCTTTTTGTTCTGGGCTCTTTGTTATATTACTGTAGAGGTTTGCAAAGTGATTTCTCCACATGTCCTAATTTTGGATAGCCAATTCCTCCTGATGAGGTGTTTAATTTATTCCAATTCTCCCAGAAATGGTTTGATTCTATGGATTCCTCAATCAATTAGGCACAATGTTCACCTTCATTGCTGTAGGAGAATGTTAAGGCTAAAAAGTTGTCCAGGAGAGATTGTATTTTTTGTCTACTAATTGCTTTTTGGTAGATTTCTGTACTGTTTGTGCACTCCATCTATAGGCCTGTTTAGTACCATGTAATTTATTTGGCCATGATGCTTCATGGTTGGGTTCCGCTCTTCTCAGATACACTGTGATTTTACTGTGGTCTGAGAGAGGTGTTAGTGGGCTGACTGTGAAGGTTCTGAGAGACTCTGGGTTTAGGTCGGTGAGGAAGTAGTCTACAGTGATGCTGCCAAGGGATGAGCTGTAGGTGTACCTACCAAAAGAGTCCCCTCTCAGCCTACCATTGACTATGTACAGACCCAGTGTTCGACAGAGCTTCACGAGCTGTACTCCGTTTTTGTTTTTCACTTTGTCATAGTTGTTTCTGGGGGGGTATGTGGGGAGGGAAAGGTTGTTGCTTCCTGGTAGGTGTTTATCCCCATGACTGTTAATGGTTTAATAGTGTCTTGTTCTTCTGCTGTTCTAGCATTCAGGTCTCCACAGACCAGTACGTTGCCTTGGGCCTGAACGTGACTAATTTCCCCCTCTAGAATGGAGAAAGTCTCTTCATTGAAGTATGGTGACTCTGAGGGGGGAATGTATGTGGCACAGAGGAAGATGTTTTTGTCTGTCAAGACAGCCTCCTTGTTGATTTTTAACCATATAAAGAATTCTCCTGTTTTGATCAATTCGATTGAAGGAGTTAGTTCAGATTTATACCATATTAGCATTCCCCCTGAGTCTCTGCCCTGTTTGATTCCTTTTCATTTAGTGGATGGTATGATTATCTCCCTATAACCTAGTGGACAGCCAGTGGAAACATCACCTCTGCACCATGTTTCCTGTAGTACTACAATATCAACATCATCAATTTATTTCAGGAAGTCTGGGTTTCTGCTCTTTAGCCCAAAAGCAGAGGACACCCACCTTGTAAATTCCAACATGCAACGTAAAAAGATTTCATAACTTTTTTCTTCTTATTTACCTTCAAAATGAGACAAACACTCTAACAAGACAATCTAACAAGAACTATTAAAATAGGATTTTTCAATTAAAGTAAACTCTTATTATGCAAATGTGATTTGTTTATCATTTAAGATAGAATTTGTGTCATGCCACTTGGGTGGGTGTAGTGTGAGGATGGTGGAGTTCTTGTGCTCATCTTACCATGACCCTCGGCCTATCACATGTGAGCATAGTAGACTCGGCATTTGTTTAATGTCAGTCATTTGGTTGGTGGGGGCTGGGCCAGTTGCTCCTCCTACAGCCTGTGCGTAGCTCTGCCTGCTGGGCTGTGGCTCTTCCAAGTGTGGGAGCAGCTCCATGGCACAATGCATTGTTGGGCACCACACCTTTCTCGTTTTGTGTCTAGGGAGGGTGTTGGAGCTGGGGTGTGGCTGGTCTGTGCCG
>NC_056449.1:29113856-29253856 GCF_018296145.1 Oncorhynchus tshawytscha
CTCTCTCTCTCTCTATACTAACCTGTCTCAGACCTTTGGGGGAAACTTCATTCTTTTTCATTAAACCAAAGTGATGGTATAATGGCTCTAGGGGAAGATGATGTGTTTTTCTGTTTTACTGTTCTATCTAAAGTCCTTATGAGTGTTATGGGGTCATGGATCGCTGTTTCGGAGGGAATATGGTTGTGTTGCATTTGTGCGCTTATGTGTGTGTGTGTGTGTGAATGTGTATGTATGTATGTGTATGTGTGTTGAATGGTTCTGTATAGTCAGACCACTGGGATGGGTGCTACAGGCCCTGTGAGACCAATAGCTCTCTCTCATAATCTCTCTGGTTCTTTATGGCTCTTTCCCTCTCTTTCACTAACTCTGAATGTGTCTCTCTCTTTCCCTCTCTTTCAACAGCTCTGAATGTGTCTCTCTCTTTCTATCTCTGAATGTGTCTCTCTCTTTCTATCTCTTTCAGCAGGTCTGAATGTGTCTCTCTCTTTCTATCTCTGAATGTGTCTCTCTCTTTCCGTCTCTTTCACCAGCTCTGAATGTGTCTCTCTCTTTCTATCTCTTTCACCAGTTCTGAATGTGAATGCTGAATGCTGAATACTTCAATACCGGCCGTAGCTAATACAATAAAGCTTCAATACCGGCTGTAGCTAATGCAATAGAGCTTCAATACCGGCCGTAGCTAATGCAATAGAGCTTCAATACCGGCCGTAGCTAATGCAATAGAGCTTCAATACCGGCTGTAGCTAATGCAATAGAGCTTCAATACCGTCTGTAGCTAATGCAATAGAGCTTCAATACCGTCTGTAGCTAATGCAATAGAGCTTCAATACCGGCTGTAGCTAATGCAATAGAGCTTCAATACCGGCCGTAGCTAATGCAATAGAGCTTCAATACCGGCCGTAGCTAATGCAATAGAGCTTCAATACCGGCTGTAGCTAATGCAATAGAGCTTCAATACCGTCTGTAGCTAATGCAATAGAGCTTCAATACCGGCTGTAGCTAATGCAATAGAGCTTCAATACCGTCTGTAGCTAATGCAATAGAGCTTCAATACCGTCTAAAGCTAATGCAATAGAGCTTCAATACCATAGCTAGTACAATAGAGCTTGCAGTGAGAGTATGCTATTGTGTTGGAATAGTTGAACAGGGTAAGTGGCACATCTGATAGCTTCTCAAGGTTACACCGGGTGAATCTTTTAATTCATTCATTCATTCACATTGATCTGAAGGACATAGACAGGTAAAAGAGGCAGACATCTTTTTCATGTTTTGTAAAAATAAAATATCACTTTTCACATTCTAGTTTTTTTATTATGATATCTGGCCGCACAGCGAACTTCACAGAGAGTGGCCTCATGACTGAATGACCTTCCCACCTAGTAAAAACCAACACTTTCTATTGGTTCCCCGTCTGGATGTGGAATACTCCTCTGGTCCTCTCTCTGCCTGCTGATAGCACTTTACTGTGTAACACTATTGAGTTGCATCAGTTCTAAGTTATTATTTGTATTTATATTTATCAAGGATCCCCAGTGTGTGTGTGTGTGTGTGTGTGTGTGTGTGTGTGTGTGTGTGTGTGTGTGTGTGTGTGTGTGTGTGTGTGTGTGTGTGTGTGTGTGTGTGTGTGTGTGTGTGTTTGTGTGTGTGTGTGTGTGCGCGCGTGCGTCACATTGGTTGCTGTATCTTCATTCACTAGTCTTTATATTTATTATAGTAGCTGCTGCTCCTGGGGTTTATTATGGATCCCTGTTAGATCCAGCCAAGGCAGCAGCTACTCTTCCTGGGGTTTGTTATGGATCCCCATTAGGCCTGTTGTCCGGACCTCTGGCAGTCTCTATGGGGGTACCACAGGGTTCAATTCTCGGGCCGACTCTTTTCTCTGTATATGTCAACGATGTCGCTCTTGTTGCGGGTGATTCCCTGATCCACCTCTACGCAGACGACACCATTCTGTATACATCTGGCCCTTCTTTGGACACTGTGTTAACAAACCTCCAAACGAGCTTCAATGCCATACAAAGCTTCTTTCGTGGCCTCCAACTGCTCTTAAATGCTAGTAAAACTAAATGCATGCTTTTCAACCGTTCGCCCGACTGGCATCACTAAATCAAATCAAATCATCAAATCAAATGTATTTATAAAGCCCTTCTTACATCAGCTGATATCTCAAAGTGCTGTACAGAAACCCATCCTAAAACCCCAAACAGCAAGGAATGCAGGTGTAGAAGCAGACCTCTGGACGGTTCTGACTTAGAATATGTGGACAACTACAAATACCTTGATGTCTGGTTAGACTGTAAACTCTCCTTCCACACTCATATTAAACATCCGCATCAAAGCCTCCTTCACTCAGGCCGCCAAACATACCCTAGTAAAACTGACTATTCTACCAATCCTTGACTTCGGCGATGTAATTTACAAAATAGCCCCCAACACTCTACTCAGCAAACTGGATGCAGTCTATCACAGTGCCATCCTAAAAGTCTTTGTTAGGTAAAGCTCCGCCTTATCTCAGCTCACTGGTCACGATAACAACACGCGCTCCAGCAGGTATATCTCACTGGTCATCCCCAAAGCCAAGACCCCCTTTGGCTGCCTTTCCTTCCAGTCCTCTGCTTCCAATGACTGGAACGAATTGCAAAATTCGCTGAAGCTGGAGACTTACATTTCCCTCACTAACTTTAAACATCAGCTATCCGAGCATCTAACCAATCACTGCAGCTGTACATAGCCCATCTGTATATAGCCCATTCAATCTACCTACCTCATCCCCATATTGTTTTTAATATACTTTTCTGCTATTTTACACACCAGTATTTCTACTTGCACATCATCCTCTGCATATCTATCACTCCAGTGTTATTTGGCTAAACTGTAATTACTCCGCTACTATGGCCAATTCATTGCCTTACCTCCTCACGCCATTTGCACACACTGTATATAGACTTTATAGACTTTACTTTTTTTCTATTGTGTTATTGACTGTACGCTTGTTTATTCCATGTGTAACTCTGTGTTGTTGTTTGTGTCGCACTGCTACGCTTTATCTTGGCCAGGTCGCAGTTGTAAATGAGAACTTGTTCTCAACTAGCCTACCTGGTTAAATAAAGGTGAAATTAAAAAAAATAAACAAGCAGCTACTCTTCCTGGGATTTATTATGGTTCTCCATTTGTTCCTGCCAAGGCAGCAGCAACTCTTCCTGGGATTTATTATGGTTCTCCATTTGTTCCTGCCAAGGCAGCAGCAACTCTTCCTGGGATTTATTATGGTTCTCCATTTGTTCCTGCCAAGGCAGCAGCAACTCTTCCTGGGGTCCAGCAACATTAAGGCAGTTATACACAATTTTAAATATTACATGTCATTACATTTCATAGCACTTTTCACAACAAGTTAATGTGTGTGCCCTCAGGCCAAAACTCTCCTACCACATATCTACAAGTGTAAACCAAGTGGTGTTAGAGTGCGTGTCTTATCATGATGTATGTATGTCTGTGCCTGTGTGTGTCTCTTATAGCCCCCCTGTTCCATAAGGTGTATTTGATCTTTTTTTAAAATTCTGATTCTACTGCTTGCATCAGTTACCTGATGTGGAATAGAGTTCCATGTAGTCATGACTTGATATAGTACTGTGCACCTCCCAATAATCTGTTCTTGACTTGGTGATTGTGAAGAGACCTCTGGTAACATGTCTTGTGGGGTATGCATGGGTGTCTGAGCTGTGTGCTAGAGGTTTAAACAGACACCTCGGTGCACTCAGCATGTCAACACCTCTTACAAAACTAGTGATGAAGTTAATCTCTCCTCCACTTTGAGCCATGGGAGATTTACATGCATACTATTACATTTAGCTCTCTGTGTCCACAATCATTTAAGGGCCAGCCGTGCTGCCCTGTTCTGAGGCAATTGTAAAATCAAGCGGTACCCTCTTTGTGGCACCTGACCAACCTGCTGAACCATAGTCCAGGTGCAACAAAACTAGAGCCTGTGGGACCTGCCTGTTAAGGTAGAACATCACTTTATTGTGGACAGACTTCTCCCCATCCTAGCTACTGTTGTATTAATATGTTTTAACCATGACAGTTTATAATCCAGGGTTACTCTTGTCCAGATGGTTTAGTCACCTCAACTTGTTCAATTCCCATATTATTTATTACAATGATTAGTTGAGGTTTAGGGTTTAGTGAATGTATTTTGGACAAATCAATGCTTTTAGTGTTTAGAAGTATTTAGGACTAACTTATTCCTTGTCACCTGTTCAGAAACTACCTGCAGCTCTTTATTATTAAGTGTTGCAGTGATTTCACTCGCTGTAGTAGCTGACGTGTAAAGTGTTGAGTCATCTGCATACATCGACACGCAAATCCACTGGCATGTCATTATAGTAAGAAGCCTAGACAGTTCCCTTGGGGAATTCCTGATTCTACATGGATTATTTTGGAGACGGTTCCATGAAAGAACACCCTCTGTTAGACAGGTAACTATTTATCAACCATAACATTGGGTGTAAAGCCATGAAGCCATGACACGTTTTTCCATCAGCAGACTATGATTGATAATGTCAAAAGCTGCACTAAAGTCAAACAAAACAATATCTTTATTATCAATTTGTCTCAGTCAATCATCAATAATTTGTGCCGTGCTTATTGAATGTCCTTCCCTATCAGCATCCTGGAAGTCTGTTCTCAATTTGTTCACTGTAAAAAAGCATTGTATCTGGTCAAGCACAATATTTTCCAAAAGGATACTAAGGGTTGGTAACAGACTGATTGGTCAGCTTTTTGAGCCAGTAAAAGGGGCTGTACTATTCTCTTTTAGCGGAATGCCTTTTGCTTCTCTTCGGGTCAGAGGGCACACACGTTCTAGTAGGCTTAGGTTGAAGATATGGCAAATAGGAGTAGTAATATCGTCCACTCTTATCCTCAGTAATTTTCCATCCAAGTTGTCAGACCCCGGTGGCTTGTAATTGTTGATAGACAACAATCATTTTTTCTGCTCTTCTGCACTCACTTTGTGGAATTTAATATGACAATGCTTGTCTTTTATAATTTGGTCAGACATACTTGGATGTGTAGTGTCAGCGTTTGGTCAGACATACTTGGATGTGTAGTGTCAGCGTTTGCCTAAGTGTATCATGCCTAAGTGAAGCCTTTGGAACTTTGGTTTTCCTAGATATGGCTACTATATTGTGTTCACTATATCCAATGGATTTGGATACAGCTTTAAACCACATTTCTGCAGCATTAGTAAAGATGTGATCAATACATGTGGATGATTTCATTCCTCTGCTGTTTGTAACTACCCTGGTAGGTTGACTGATAACCTGAACCAGGTTGCAGACACTGGTTACAGTTTGAAGTTTTTTCTTGAGTGGGCAGCTTGATGATATCCAGTCAATATTTAAATCACCCAGAAAATATGCCTCTCTGTTGACATTATATACATTATTAAGCATTTCACATGCTTTTATATTATGTTTCCCCTTGGATACACATACTCACACACACGTGCACACACACACACTCGAACACACACACACACTCGAACACACACACACACACTCGAACACACACACACACACACACACACACACACACACACACACACACACACACACACACACACACACACACACACACACACACACACACACACACACACACACACACACACACACACACAAACAGAGTCCTTGGTGTACTGTATGTGTGTATCTGTGGCATTTTATGATGGAATTGACTTTTATATTACTTTTGATACCTGCGAAACAGGAAAGAGACCTTGGTAATCAAATTTATTTGACAGGAATGTACGGTCCCTTAAAAGCTTTGGAGTCTGTAGCCTTTAGTTCAAGGCCATATGGGAGGAAGAGAGAGCGTCTATCTGATAGCTCCTGTGTGAAGTACTCTACAAAATAAATGTCATCCCCTTGATCCTGTGAGCTGCTTTGTCTTTGAAAGATGGTTGGATTAATTGGAAAATTATGAAGTCTGTTTGAAATACTAGGTTGTCCTATTGGAGTGGTATTACGACCTATAACTCTCTCTCTCTTCCTCTCTCTGTCTCGCACACACACGCCACGGACAAACCGTCTCTACCCAAACCCCCCCCCCCCCCACACACACACACTCCTTTCCATCCATTACCCTGAAGTAATTTTGTTACTTTATGTTCAGCGTTGAGTAAAATGGCAATTACACTGACCCATCACTAGCAACTACTTACACTGACCCATCACTAGCAGCTACGTACACTGGCCCATTAATAGCAGCTACTTAGACTGGCCCATTAATAGCAGCTACGTACACTGGCCCATTAATAGCAGCTACTTACACTGGCCCATTAATATCAGCTATTTACACTGGCTCATCACTAGCAGCTACTTACACTGGCCCATTATTAGCAGCTACATATACTGGCCAATTAATAGCAGCTATGTACACTGGCCCATCACTAGCAGCTACTTACACTGGCCTATTAATAGCAGCTACTTAGATTGGCCCATTAATAGCAGCTACTTACACTGGCTCATCACTAGCAGCTACTTACACTGGCCCGTTAATAGCAGCTCCTTACACTGGCCCGTCACTAGCAGCTACTTACACTGGCCCATCACTAGCAGCTACTTACACTGGCCCATTAATAGCAGCTACTTACACTGGCCCATTAATATTATCTATGTACACTGGCTCATCAATAGCAGATACTTACACTGGTCCATCACTAGCAACTACTTACACTGGCCCATTAATTTCAGCTACTTATACTGGCTCATCACTAGCAGCTACGTACACTGGCTCATCACTAGCAGCTACGTACACTGGCTCATCACTAGCAGCTACTTACACTGGCCCATCACTAGCAGCTATACACTGGCCCACTGGCTCATCACTAGCAGCTACGTACACTGGCCCATCACTAGCAGCTACGTACACTGGCCCATCACTAGCAGCTACGTACACTGGCTCATCACTTACACTGGCCCGTTAATAGCCGCTGCATTCACTGGCCCATTAATAGCAGCTACTTACACTGGCCCATCACTAGCAGCTACTTACACTGGCCCATTAATAGCATCTACTTACACTGGCCCATTAATATTATCTATGTATACTGGCTCATCAATAGCAGATACTTACACTGGTCCATCACTAGCAACTACTTACACTGGCCCATCACTAGCAGCTACTTACACTGGCCCATTAATAACAGCTACTTACACTGGCCCATCACTAGCAGCTACTTACACTGGCCCATTAATAACAGCTACTTACACTGGCCCATCACTAGCAGCTACGTACACTGGCTCATCACTAGCAGCTACGTACACTGGCTCATCACTAGCAGCTACTTACACTGGCCCATCACTAGCAGCTACGTACACTGGCTCATCACTAGCAGCTACGTACACTGGCTCATCACTAGCAGCTTACACTGGCCCATCACTAGCAGCTACGTACACTGGCTCATCACTAGCAGCTACTTACACTGGCCCATCACTAGCAGCTACTTACACTGGCTCATCACTAGCAGCTACGTACACTGGCTCATCACTAGCAGCTACTTACACTGGCCCATCACTAGCATCACTGGCTCTAGCAGCTACGTACACTGGCTCATCACTAGCAGCTACTTACACTGGCCCATCACTAGCAGCTACTTACACTGGCTCATCACTAGCAGCTACGTACACTGGCTCATCACTAGCAGCTACTTACACTGGCCCATCACTAGCAGCTACTTACACTGGCTCATCAGTAGCAGCTACAGACACAGGCTAGAGTTGTGACATGGCCTTCGATGCAAATTGTCATTAAAGTATTTTTCTTCATCTAAGGAATGAGGGAGGACAGGGAGAGTAATGGATAATCATAATAAGGTGCATTATTCGATTAGATTTAGCCCTCCCATTGGTTTAATTGCTGCCAATTAATTTGATCTGTGTGTGCTTCTGTGAGAGAGGGAAGGGGAGGGAGGGAGAGAGATGGGAGGGTTCTCCAATATTCCGGTCAGATTGGTTCATCTTGATGAATCATTGACAGTTACGTGTAGATAAGCTCTATGCCTTCAAAACAGCTCAATACTAATCTTAACAGACTTTTCAGATGTGTAATACAATTCACACCTGTTTTCATGTAAACTTCCCGACAAACACTTTTCTAGACCTGTAAAAACAAACTCTACTTAGCTTAGTAAATATGTCGCAGCACATAAAAATCTATAAAATAATGTCATCTCTCAACAAGGATGGATATGAAGCTGTTTTCATTACATTTCAAACACTTAAATGAAGTGCAAGGCCTATGGATGTCCTAAAATGCTTTTAAAGGTTTGAATACGTTTGTTTTGTGATATTATAAAGACCTGTTTTGAAGGCTGTGATTTACCTCAATGATGACCTGGTAGAGACATGTGGTAGAGCGACAGGTCCTAAACGATATCTTAACAGCCATCGATAAGAAACATTACTGTGCAGCCATATTCATTGATCTGGCCAAGGTTTTCGACTCTGTCAATCACCACATCCTCATCGGCAGACTCGACAGCCTTGGTTTCTCAAATGATTGCCTCGCCTGGTTCACCAACTACTTCTCTGATAGAGTTCAGTGTGTCAAATCGGAGGGTCTGCTGTCCGGACCTCTGGCAGTCTCTATGGGGGTGCCACAGGGTTAAATTCTTGGACCGACTCTCTTCTCTGTATACATCAATGAGGTCGCTCTTGCTGCTGGTGAGTCTCTGATCCACCTCTACGCAGACGACACCATTCTGTATACTTCCGGCCCTTCTTTGGACACTGTGTTAACAACCCTCCAGGCAAGCTTCAATGCCATACAAATCTCCTTCCGTGGCCTCCAATTGCTCTTAAATACAAGTAAAACTAAATGCATGCTCTTCAACCGATCGCTACCTGCACCTACCCGCCTGTCCAACATCACTACTCTGGACGGCTCTGACTTAGAATACGTGGACAACTACAAATACTTAGGTGTCTGGTTAGACTGTAAACTCTCCTTCCAGACCCATATCAAACATCTCCAATCCAAAGTTAAATCTAGAATTGGCTTCCTATTTCGCAACAAAGCATCCTTCACTCATGCTGCCAAACATACCCTTGTAAAACTGACCATCCTACCAATCCTCGACTTTGGCGATGTCATTTACAAAATAGCCTCCAATACCCTACTCAACAAATTGGATGCAGTCTATCACAGTGCAATCCGTTTTGTCACCAAAGCCCCATTTACTACCCACCATTGCGACCTGTACGCTCTCGTTGGCTGGCCCTCGCTTCATACTCGTCGCCAAACCCACTGGCTCCATGTCATCTACAAGACCCTGCTAGGTAAAGCACCCCCTTATCTCAGCTCGCTGGTCACCATAGCATCTCCCACCTGTAGCACACGCTCCAGCAGGTATATCTCTCTAGTCACCCCCAAAACCAATTCTTTCTTTGGCCGCCTCTCCTTCCAGTTCTCTGCTGCCAATGACTGGAACGAACTACAAAAATCTCTGAAACTGGAAACACTTATCTCCCTCACTAGCTTTAAGCACCAACTGTCAGAGCAGCTCACAGATTACTGCACCTGTACATAGCCCACCTATAATTTAGCCCAAACAACTACCTCTTTCCCAACTGTATTTAATTTTTATTTATTTATTTATTTTGCTCCTTTGCACCCCATTATTTTTATTTCTACTTTACACATTCTTCCATTGCAAAACTACCATTCCAGTGTTTTACTTGCTATATTGTATTTACTTTGCCACCATGGCCTTTTTTGCCTTTACCTCTCTTCTCACCTCATTTGCTCACATTGTATATAGACTTGTTTATACTGTATTATTGACTGTATGTTTGTTTTACTCCATGTGTAACTCTGTGTCGTTGTATCTGTCGAACTGCTTTGCTTTATCTTGGCCAGGTCACAATTGTAAATGAGAACTTGTTCTCAACTTGCCTACCTGGTTAATTAAATAAAGGTAAAATAAATAAAAGAAATAAAAATGTGGTAGAGAGACATGTGGTAGAGATACTTGTGGTAGAGATACTTGTGGTAGAGAGACCTGTGGTAGAGACCTGTGGTTATCTGGTTTCTCATCGGCGGACAAACATCTGGGCAGAAGGTGTGCCGACCTCTTCCTCCTGTTCAGGGAAGAGCGGGGGCTGACACCCAAGGGAACACTAAAAAGGAGATAGGCCTGTGGCAGAGCAGGGAAGGGTGTTGCGAGCGTATTCAACCCACACCAGCTGCTGGCTCCAGGAGGTGGGGTTGGCAGAGACCAGGCAGCGCAGACTACTCTCTAGATCCTGGTTGGCTCGCTCCAAATGGCCATTGGATTGGGGTGGAACCCAGAGGACAGGCTGGCTGACGACCCAATTAGGGCGCACAACGCCTTCCAGAACCGGGACAAGAACTGAGGCCCCCAATCGGAGACCATCTCCACGGGCAGTCCATGGATCCAGAAGATGTGCTGCACCATGACCACCATCTCCTTGGCCCGAGGGTCGTTTGGGGAGAGGAATGAAGTGGGTGACTTTGGAAAACAGGTCGACCACAGTTAGGATGGCAGTGTTGCCCTCAGATGGGGGGAGACCCGTGAGGAAATTCAGGGATATGTGGGACCAGGGAAGGTGAGGGACAGGCAGTGGTTGCAGAAGACCAGCCGTAGCTTGCAGAGTAGTCTTGTTCTGAGCACAGACCGTGCAGGCGGTGACAAACGCGGTGACATTCAGAACCATAGTAGGCCACCAAAAGCATTGTCGCACTAAGGCCAGGGTCCGATGGGAGCCCGGGTGGTAGGCAAGCCTGGAGGAATGGGCCCACGGTTCGAGAGGGAGAGGCAGGGCCTATCTGGCTTTCATGGAGTTGAGGCTCTTGGCGGAACGGGGGTACTCCAGGTTCTTGTGGTCAGTCCACATGATGAACGGATATTCCGCCTCCTCCAGCCAGTGCCTCCATTGTTCCAACGCCATCTTCACCACGAGAAGGTCACGTTTCCCCACATCGTAGTTCTTTTCTGTGGCGTTAAGGCGATGAGAGAAGAAGGCGCAGGGATGTAGCTTGAGGTCCAGGGCAGAATGCTGAGGCAGGACAGTCTCCACTCCAACATCCGAAGCATCGGCCTCCACCATGAACTGATGGGAAGGGTCAGGATGAACCAAGATCGGAGACCATGTGAACGGATCCTTGAGGGAGGTGAGTGCTGACAGGGGGGAAGCCAGGGTAATGTAACCCCAGATAAAGCGGTGATAGAAGTTGGCGAACCCCAGGAAACGCTGCAGCTGCAACTTGGAAGTTTCACCTTCCTATGATCCAATTGTACACTTCCTGCAGTGATGATGAAACCCAGAAAAGGGATGGTGGGGTGTTGAAACTCGCATTTCTCCGCTTTTACAAACAGCTGGTTCTCCTGGAGGCATTGGAGAACCTTTCGGGCATGGAGCACATGTTCTTTGGTGGAGTTGGAGAAGGTGAGGATGTCATCTAGGTAGACAAAGATGAACCTGTTTAACATGCCACGGAGAACATCACTGACCAGAGCCTGGAACAGAGCAGGGCGTTGGTAAGGCCAAATGGCATGACAAGATACTCGTAGTGACTGCTGGCAATGATTAAGGTGGCCTTCAACTCGTCCCCTTCCCGTATTCGCACCAGGCGGTAGGTGTTCCGCTGATCCTGTTTGGAAAACATGGTGGCCCCCTGGAGCAGCTTGAAGGCCGAGGAGATGAGGGGTGGCGGGTAGCGGTTCTTCACCGTTATGTCATTGAGACCCCTTGTAGTCGATTCACAGGTGCATGGTCTTGTCCTTCTTCTCCACAAAGAAGAACCTTGTGCCAGCGGGACAAGAAGGACTCCATCGTAGGTCTCCATCGCCTTGGTCTTTGGTCCCGACAGAGTGTACAGTCATCCCAGGGACAGAGTCGTGCTAGGGAGAAGGTCAATCCCACAGTCATAAGGTCTTGGCAGCGGAAGCTAAGTGACCTGGGCCTTGTTGAACACATCCCGGAGGTCCTGGTACCCCGTGGGAATGGTAGAGAGGTCTGGGGCGACTTCTGAGCCCCCAGAAAGACATCCCGGGGCAGGTTGTGTTGACTTCAGGCAATGGGTGTGGCAGAATGGGCTACAGCCCATGATCGCACCAGTAGACCAGTTAATGAGTGGATTGCATCGCTGGCGCCAGGATAATCCCAATTCAAAAGGATTCTGAGGTGACATAATAAGCAGGAACTGGATAGCCTCTCTGAGGTTCCCTGACACACATAGGTTGATGGGAGTGGTGTTGTGGGTGACCCGGCCAATAGAGCGCCCATCCAGCACTCTAACATCCATGGGAATGGAGAGGAGATGAGTGGGGCTGTTCAGCTCGGAGGCCAAGGAAGTGTCCAAAAAGCTCTCATCGGTCCCAGAGTCAATGAGGACTCTGAGAGATTTAAAATGGTTTTCCCACAGCAGAAAGGCACGAAAAGGGGTGTGAGCAAGGGAAGCAGAAAGTTATCCATTTTGCCCACCAGTGTACTCACCCCTTTTTTAAAGGACAACATGACCAAGATTCCCACAATACAGACAACTCTTCGTGTTGATCCTGTATTGCCTTTCCGCTGGCAACAGCCCAGCTCAGCCTAGTTGCATAGGCTCGGGAAACAGTGACTCGACTGTCTTCGGCCACTCTCGGGTGAGGTCAGGAAGCCTCGAGTTCTCTCTGCAACGGGACCGTCGGGAACTTATCGTATGTGCTGACTCGGAGGCCAGGGGGAATCCCGAGCAGCAAGCTCGTCCTTGACCTCCTCTGAGACACTGTGCAGGAATATTTTGAACAGCGCTTCCTGGTTCCAAGCACTCTCTGCTGCCAACATGTGGAAATCACCTCATAGTCTGCCACACTGCAGGAGTCCTGCAAAAACTGAATTAGCTTCCGGGCAGCTTCTCTCCCGGAGAATGGTGCATCAAAAACCTTCTTCACCTCTCCCACGAACCGCTCCAGACTAACGCATATGGCCGGCTGTTGTTCTCATACTGCAGTAGCCCAGGTGAGATCACTCCCGGACATCAGCGTGATGAGGTAGGCTATCTTGGAGCAATCCGGGTGGGAGGAGTAGGGCTGAAGAACGAAGACGAGGGTACACTAGAGTTAGAAACGTCCGACAGGTGCTCGGCCCTCCATTAAAGCGTTCCGGGAGAAGTAAGCGGGGCTCCCGAGAAGATGGAGTGACCGATGAGATGGCGCTGGTAGCAGCTGAGTTACTGAGGGGCTGTGGATTTACCATCGTGGTAGGCTGCCTCCCAGACAACCCACGGAATTGCTTCAGCAAACTGTCCAACGCTCGGTCATGGCATTCAGCCAACGTTTATACCCCCTCCACAGGGCCATGAAGCAATTCCTTGTGCCTACCAATGGTGGTTCCTTGGGTGGAGATGAGGTTGCGCAGCTGGCCCGGGTCTGCTTGGTCAGTCATGGCCAGTTCGTACTATCAGGTTTGAAGTTAAGACTCATTTGCAGACTGTGTAACATTGTTTATTACAGCAACAGGGGCAAGCAAATGACAGGTCAAGGCGAGCAGGGGTCTATAATCCAGAGTAGTGGGGCAAAGGTACAGGATGGCAGGCAGGCTCAGGGTCAGGTCAGGCAGAGGTCGGTAATCCAAAGATGGGGCAAAGGTACAGGACGGCAGGCAAGCTCAGGGTCAGGGGCAGGCAGAGTGGTCAGGCAAGTGGGCTCAGAGACAGGACAGGCAAGGTTCAAAACCAAGAGGGCGAGAAAAAGAGAGACAAACAGAATACATGTGTAAATACACAAGGAATAATGGGGAAGATGGGCGACACCTGGAGGGGGGTGGAGACAATCACAAAGACAGGTGAAACAGATCAGAGTGTGACAGTGATAGAGATACTTGTGGTAGAAACATGTGGTAGAAAGAGACCTGTTGTAGAGAGACCTGTGGTAGAAAGACCTGTGGCAGAGAGCTGTATCTGAACTTTTAGAAGTCTCTTCCTTCTCATCCTGTCTCTTCTCTAAGTTCTCTCAAGGGATTTTTTCCTTTAATAAAAGCCACTGCCTTCCGCAGTGAGAACATGGTATATTTGGACGGGAAAAGTTTTGCAGTTTCTTCCCCCTTTATAATTTTTCTCTTTCTTCCTCCCTCCCCTAGCCCCTCGGGGTAGAGAGTGTTGCAGGCTTGTTGTGGAGATAGTTATTTTACTTTGTAGTGTTGGCTTCACCAGAGACCGCACAAACACACACACACACAACTTTGACGCCTACACCAGAGACCAAACCTGTGTTTATCTCAAGCATCACAGAAAGCTCTCTCCAAACTCACACAAAGCTTCTGGAGCAGGTGATCTCCTCTGAGTTTCTGTTTGGTCCAACAGTGGAGCTGAAGACTTGCAGTACCGCACACCACCTGTTGAGGGTGCTCTAACAATTCTAATCATCTGTTATTGAGCTGATATTGTAACTATGTAGGGTTTTTAAAAATGGTTTTATTTAACCTTTATTTAACTAGGCAAGTCAGTTAAGAACAAATTCTTATTTACAATGACGGCCTACCAAATGTCAAAACGCCTCCTACGGGAACAGGGGCTGGTATTAAAAAATATATCTATAAATATAGGACAAAACAAGAGAGACAACACAACACTAAATATAGAGAGACCTAAGAAAACAACATAGCATGACAGCAACACATGACAACACAGCACAGTTGCAACACAACATGACAACAACATGGTAGCAGCACAACATGGCAGCAGCACAAAACATGATACAAACATAATTGGGCACAGACAACAGCACAAATGGCAAGAAGTAATAAACTGGTCCTGAACATCTCTAAAACTAAGAGCATTGTATTTGGGCCAAGCTTTTAGCGTCATACCCAAGAAGAGTCGAGTCTGTAATCGCTGCCAAAGGTGATTCAACAAAGAACAGAATAAAGGGTCTGAATACTTAAGTAAATGTATATTTTCATTTATTTTTATTTTTATACATTTGCAAACATTTCTAAAAACCTGTTTTCACTCATTATGGGGTATTGTGTGTAGGTTGATAAGGAAAAACAACTTTGTAATCAATTCTAGAGTAAGGTTGTAACATAGCAAAATGTGGAAAAAGTCAAGGGGTTTGAATACTTTCCGAATGCACTGTGTGTGTGTGTGTGTGTGTGTGTGTGTGTTGGGCTGACTGAGTCCATGGCTGTTCTCAGATTGATGTGTAACCACTGTGACAGGTCTGGTATTCTAAAGGTCACCCACGGCAACATGACTCAGCTGCCCTCGGCTTGACACATCACAGCTGACCATCACAGCTGACGCACACACGCACACACGCACACACGCACACACACACACACACACACACACACACACACACACACACACACACACACACACACACACACACACACACACACACACACACACACACACACACACACACACACCCTCAGGTTGTCAGTGTGTTTGAAAAGGGCACTCCCCCTCTCTCTGTGTATTCTGACCTGGTGTGGCAGAGAGGCTATTGACATAAGCAGAGTTTTTTTTACAGGTTGTTTCAGAATGGGTTTTAGATCGCCCTTACTGTGTTGGTGACACATCACTGTACTGACCAAACAGATACACCTTCATCACAAAGTGCTTTGGTTGCTGATCCCTGATATCAGAGTTGGAACAAGTGCTCTATTGGGTTTAAAAACTGTGAAGACTCTCTGGTCTCCAGAGGTGGGACCAAGTCACTGTTATTCAAGTCACAAGCAAGTCTCAAGTCAGAAGATCCTAGTCTCAAGTCGAGACACGGGTAGAACAGGTCAAGACCAAGTCGTGCATTCTAAGAGCAAGTCAATTCGATTCACAAGTTTTCAAGTCAATCCTCAAGTCAAAAAAATTATAATCTCTACATGCAATGACTTGTTTAACTACAAAATCTTTGTCTATTTGTTGAGGCTACCAGACATCTCTTTTCATTATTTTGTCTACAACACATTTCGATTAGCCTATGTCATTGTAAAATAGGGTACTTGTAGCAGCCATAAGGTCATCACATCAGCAGAAGGCAAGGCAGGTTGACGTGCTCATAGTGTAGATGTATTTACAGGTCTTGGTGATCCAATGGTGAAAGTGCCATATCATTCAAAATATACAAGTAGATTTGCCAAATAGAATAGCCTCAGTATCAGGCTTAACCTGTCCTATCTGTCCTAATAGCTTAACCTGTCCTATCTGTCCTAATATATTAACCTGTCCTATCTGAATGGACACAGATAGAGGACAAGACTGTATAGCCTCCCCTTGAGAAACCAAATCAAATCTTTCTAGCACAGGAACTCAGACAGGGAGGCCTACATAATATAAGCACTTGACCCCCAGGACCATACAATTATGTGGTACATGCTTTCAGTTTTGCGCAAATGCTGCCATCAATCCATGGTTCCTGGTTAGGGAAGGATTTAATAGTCACAGGGGTACAACATCTCCTATACACTTCCTTTTAAAGTCGCTCACCGAGTCAGGGTATATGTCAATGTTATTGTCTGGGGTTACCCAAAACATATCCCTGTCCATGTGATCGGAGCAATCTTGAAGCGTGGAATCCGATTGGTCAGACCAGCGTTGGATAGACCTAAGCATGGGCACTTCTTGTTTTAGTTTCTGCCTATAGGAGGGGAGCAACAAGATGGTCCGATTTGCCAAAAGGAGGCTGCTACAATAAATGCAGCCTCAGGATATTTTTATTTTACCATTATTTAACTTGGCAAGAACAAATTCTTATTTTCAATGACAGCCTAGGAACAGTGGGTTAACTGCCTGTTCAGGGGCAGAACGACAGATTTGTACCTTGTCATCTTGGGGGTTTGAACTTGCAACCTTGCCGTCCAACACTCTAACCACTAGGCTACCCTGCCACCCCAACATAAGGTTTCCTGTTTGCATAAAGTCCAGTGACGGTCATCTATTGTATTTCATGAACATGTCTAGACAATAGTGACCCATCCACTTAGATAGATATGGGGGGGATTTGATACCGACACTGATTCTATGTGAATATGGAAGTAACGATTTCACTGTACCGTTTACACCTTCTGTGTCCTGTGCATGTGACAAATGAACTGAGATTTTATTTTATATAGTGTGTGTTTACCAGAGATGATAATGTGAAGAACAACATGACCTGCACAGGCCCGGCGCCACGAGGGTGCAAAAGTGGGGATTGCCCCCTTGGTTGGAATGTTGTTCCCCCTCAGTTTTGTATCCCTTTTCTGTCCCACAATCTGCCCCCTCCGTCATGCCCAAACGTTTTGTTGTGTATGCTTCATTCATGCATCTCCCTTGCAGGCATCATATGTACTTCGTAGACATTTTACCAGTTGAATTTCTTTTTTGATTGACCTTCACAGTAGAAGGGCGGGGTCAATCTGACCGTTTAGGTTTACTTTCAAAGTTACCTACTAAAAAAAAGAAAGGTTTCACCATGCAGCTGGATGGAATTTAGCTAATGTTAACAGTTAGGTAGGTAGCTGATAGCATGCTGGATATTACAAAGTGGCTTCAGCAGGATCGGATCAAAGCGGCAGGGAGGGGGTGAAGACTGCCACGGCCCCTGAGACCTGCACAACCATCTTGCAGCCTGGTGACATAGGAGGTAATCAACCTGAGGAGGGGCCTGCAGCCGCCAAGATACCCTGTACTATGGGAGAAAACAGGCTTTTGTAGCGCGTGGTTTAATGGCAGAGAGTGGCTAGAATATTCCTGCAAGGAAATATAAGCACATGGACACCCCGTTCCAAGCAAACAGAAAAGAAGTAGTGAGTAGTAATCTGAAAGAATATGTGGTTGAAAAAACAATGGCCAGCAAGAAGAGGATAATGATAGGGAGGGCAAAAGACTGTTTTTGAGCACTCAGGATGCTGTACTGGGAGAAATGTCAACAAGATTTAACGAACGAAACAGCCAAATTGTTGAGGCCCTGTGTGCCTTGCACCCAGACATCTTTATGGATGTGGAAAATGTGAAACCACTGCTGGACTTAATCTCGAGACTTTGTGGAAGCTGAGTTTACTGTTGCAAGCCAGCTTCTACAGACAGAAATCGTCCAATCTGGAGAAGAAAAATGGACTAACGTTATGCAGAGAATGTTGGATAGATACTCTGGGCCTCTAACAGCTATGCCTACTGTGATGATGGCATTGAAGCTGGGATTAACATTTGGAGCATCCAAGACAACTTGTGAAAACTCTTTTTCAACTTTGAAAAATGCATTCAGTAAGCACAGGCGGAGCATGTTGCACAGGACGAAAGCGCAGGTGATTCAACTGGCATTTGAGAGGGATCTTACAAGCAAATTCTGTGGGGAGTGGAACGAGAGACTGCTGAGGCGGTTCAAAACAGCATCAAGGCGGCTGCAAATCTTTTGAACCTGGGTAAGAACAGGCAGCCTGGCTGGGCTTTTATAATGTTGTTATTTGCTAGCTTTTGGAAATGCGTGGCAAATGTCAGAAATAGGAATCGACGTGATTTTCTTTTTTGGCGTTGCTGCCAAGTCTACTGCTTGATTTCTGTGATGTCATTGGATTGGATATGTTTGGTTTATAAAATAATCAGATTGTTTTAAATGTAGTTTTATATGGTAGAAGAGGTGCTTTGCATTACATTGATGAGGGTGGGCAGACCTTTACCAATGGTTGATTAACGATGTAGCTATAGAGGTGTCATAAACAACTCGTTGCTACGGAATACAAATTTCTCCATTTTCATACGCAACGTAGTATTGCACTCTTGTGGGAAGACAGCTTGGTAGCTGCGTCCAAGCTGCATTGTACTGATAAGTCGTGGTAGTGCATTGTACATTATTGTTTGCTTTCCGCAATTGGACATGCATTGTATTGGCATGGGGAAGTGTTATTACGGCAATTAACAGCAGTTTTGCATTGCATTGATGGGTATTGTGCATGTATTTTTTTGGAAAAATAACATGCCCATAGTAAACAGGATATTTTGTCAGGACAAGATGCTAGAATATGCATATAATTGACAGCTTAGAATAGAAAACTCTATAAAGTTTCCAAAACTGTACACATATTGTCTGTGAGTATAACAGAACTGATGTTGCAGGTGAAAGCCTGAGAAAAATCCAATCAGGAAGTGCCTCATGTTTTGAAAGCGCTGCGTTCCAATGTGTCCCTATTGAGCAGTGAATGGGCTATCAACCAGATGACCTTTTCTCCGTATTCCCCAAGGGGTCTACAGCATTGTGACTTAGTTTTACGCATTTATGTTGAAGAATACCCGTAAGCGGCTACATTGTGCAAGTGGTGACCTGATGCTCCCAGAGAGATTCTCGCGTAAAATACAGAGGTAGCCATTATTCCAATCGGTCCTACTGAAAAACTAATTGTCCCGGTGGATATATTATCGAATACATATTTGAAAAACACCTTGAGGATTGATTATAAACAGCGTTTGCCATGTTTCGATATTATGGAGCTAATTTGGAATATTTTTCGCCGTTTTCGTGACTGCAATTTCCGGGCGATTTCTCAGCCAAACATGAAGAACAAACGGAGCTATTTCGCCTACAAAAATAATATTTTTGGAAAGAAGGAACATTGGCTATCTAACTGGGAGTCTCGTGAGTGAAAACATCCGAAGCTCATCAAAGGTAAACAATTTAATTTGATTGCTTTTCTGATTTCCATGACCAAGTTACCTACTGCTAGATGGACAAAATGCTATGCTAGGCTATCGATAAACTTCCACAAATGCTTGTCTAGCTTTGGCTGTAAAGCATATTTAGAAAATCTGAGATGACAGGGTGATTAACAAAAGGCTAAGCTGTGTCTCAATATATTTCACTTGTGATTTTCATGAATAGGAAGATTTTGTAGGAATATTTATGTCCATTGCGTTATGCTAATTAGTGTCAGTCGATGATTACGCTCCCTCATGCGGGATGGGGAGTCCCTAGAGGTTAATGCAACCGCTGTGTCAGATTTCAAAAAAACTTTACAGAAAAAGCAAACCATGCAATAATCTGAGTACAGCTTTCAGACAACAAAGCAGCCAAAAAGATATCCGCCATATTGCGTAGTCAACATTAGTCATAAATAGCATTTGAAATATTTACTTACCTTTTTATATATTTTTTATTTTACCCCTTTTTCTCCCCAATTTTGTGGTATCCAATTGTTTAGTAGCTACTATCTTGTCTCATCGCTACAACTCCCGTACAGCCTCAGGAGAGACGAAGGTTGAAAGTCATGCGTCCTCCGATACACAACCCAACCAAGCCGCACTGTTTCTCAACACAGCGCGTATCCAACCTGGAAGCCAGCCGCACCAATCTGTTGGAGGAAACACCGTGCAACCTTGGTTAGCGTGCACTGCGCCTGGCCCGCCACAGGAGTTGCTGGTGCGCAATGATATCCCTACCGGCCAAGCCCCCCCTAACCCAGACGACGCCGGGCCAATTGTGCATCACCCCACGGACCTCCCGGTCACGGCCGGTTGCGACCACTGCGCCACCCGGGAGGCCATTATTCACTTACCTTTGATGATCTTCATCGGAATGCACTCCCATGAATCGCAGTTCC
Organism: Oncorhynchus tshawytscha; assembly: GCF_018296145.1. Lineage (NCBI taxonomy): Eukaryota > Metazoa > Chordata > Actinopteri > Salmoniformes > Salmonidae > Oncorhynchus > Oncorhynchus tshawytscha. The sequence goes on from NC_056449.1 coordinate 29,134,442, forward strand.
ACAATAAATGTTTGTTTGGTTCGATAATGTCCATCATTTATGTCCAAATAGGTTCTGTCTGGCCACTCTACTATAAAGGCCTGATTGGTGGAGTGCTGCAGAGATGTTTGTCCTTCTAGAAGGGTCTCCCATCTTCACAGAGGAACTTTGTGGGCTCCATTGGGGTCTTGGTCACCTCCCTGACCAAGACCCTTCTCCCCCAATTGCACAGTTTGGCCAGGTGGCCAGCTCTAGGAAGAATCTTGGTGGTTGAAAACTTCTCCATTCCAGGTGGGTGCCTTTCCAAATCATGTCCAATCAATTGAATTTACCACAGGTGGACATGCCAGCTCTTTCACTTCCTCCTCATCGTCAGAGAGGTCAGGCCAAGTTCCCACTGACATCACCACGGACATAAATGCTATTCTGAGAGAGAGAGAGAGGGGGCAGGGGGCACGGAGAGAGAGAGAGAGAGAGAGAGAGAGAGAGAGAGAGAGAGAGAGAGAGAGAGAGAGAGAGAGAGAGAGAGAGAGAGACAGACAGACAGACAGACAGACAGACAGACAGACAGACAGACAGACAGACAGACAGACAGACAGACAGACAGACAGACAGACAGACAGACAGACAGACAGACAGACAGACAGACAGACCATCAGAAAAGCTTTCACCTTTTGTTTGTTTTCTGCAACAAACCACTGAGGCCCCTGCCTACTTGCCTTTCCTCTTGACCTTTCCTTCATCTCCACAGGTAAACACACACCTTCATAGTTCTCCCCTGTGTTTCAACCGCCTCAGCTCCAGAGTGGCTCAGTTTATGGTAGCCTGGAAACACTCAAATAAAGAAAATTACAACTATTTCAGAGTTATTGACATATTCCTAAAAGCTTGTGACTGTGAGTCAGGATCAATCTGCTGCACTTTATTTTAGTATTCCAAGACAGCCTGAGGAAGAGCTGAACTTCTGAGGGGAAAAATAACCAAATAAACAGTGTGTATGTTTATAAAGGTATGATGTGTTTTACAGGTATGATGTGTTTTACAGGTATGATGTGTTGTACAGGTATGAAATGTTTATAAAGGTATGATGTGTTGTACAGGTATGATGTGTTTATACAGGTATGATGTGTTTTACAGGTATGATGTGTTGTACAGGTATGATGTGTTATATAGGTATGATGTGTTTATAAAGGTATGATGTGTTTATACAGGTATGATGTGTTTATACAGGTCTGATGTGTTTATAAAGGTATGGTGTGTTATACAGGTATGATGTGTTTATACAGGTATGATGTGTTTATACAGTTATGATGTGTTATACAGGTATGATGTGTTTTACAGGTATGATGTAATATATAGGTATGATGTGTTTTACAGGTATGATGTGTTATACAGGTATGATGTGTACATCTCTTCATCTCTTTCTCCTCTCCACAGCTCATCTCTTTCTGCTCTCCACAGCTCATCTCTTTCTCCTCTTCACCCTCATCTATTTCTCCTCTCCACAGCTCATCTCTTTCTCCTCTCCACAGCTCATCTCTTTCTCCTCTCCACCCTCATCTATTTCTCCTCTCCACAGCTCATCTCTTTCTGCTCTCCACAGCTCATCTCTTTCTCCTCTTCACCCTCATCTATTTCTCCTCTCCACAGCTCATCTCTTTCTCCTCTCCACAGCTCATCTCTTTCTCCTCTCCACCCCTCATCTCTTTCTCCTCTCCACAGCTCATCTCTTTCTCCTCTCCACCCCTCATCGCTTTCTCCTCTCTACCCCTCATCTCTTTCTCGCCTCCTCTCCACAGCTCATCTCTTTCTCCTCTCCTCTCCACAGCTCATCTCTTTCTCCTCTCCACCTCTCATATCTTTCTCCTCTCCACAGCTCATCTCTTTCTCCTCTCCAGAGCTCATCTCTTTCTCCTCTCTACCCCTCATCTCTTTCTCCTCTCCTCTCCACAGCTCATCTCTTTCTCCTCTCCATCCCTCATCTCTTTCTCCTCTCTACCGCTCATCTCTTTCTCCTCTTCACAGCTCATCTCTTTCTCCTCTCCATCCCTCATCTCTTTCTCCTCTCTACCCCTCATCTCTTTCTCCTCTCCACAGCTCATCTCTTTCTCCTCTCCATCCCTCATCTCTTTCTCCTCTCCACCCTAATCTATTTCTCCTCTCCACAGCTCATCTCTTTCTCCTCTCCACAGCTCATCTCTTTCTCCTCTCCACAGCTCATCTCTTTCTCCTCTCCTCTCCACCACTCATCTCTTTCTCCTCTCCTCTCCACAGCTCATCTCTTTCTCCTCTCCACCCCTCATCGCTTTCTCCTCTCTACCCCTCATCTCTTTCTCCTCTCCTCTCCACAGCTCATCTCTTTCTCCTCTCCATCCCTCATCTCTTTCTCCTCTCTACCCCTCATCTCTTTCTCCTCTCCACAGCTAACTCTTTCTCCTCTCCACCCCTCATCGCTTTCTCCTCTCTACCCCTCATCTCTTTCTCCTCTCCACAGCTCATCTCTTTCTCCTCTCCACCCCTCATCGCTTTCTCCTCTCTACCCCTCATCTCTTTCTCCTCTCCTCTCCACAGCTCATCTCTTTCTCCTCTCCATCCCTCATCTCTTTCTCCTCTCTACCCCTCATCTCTTTCTCCTCTCCACAGCTCATCTCTTTCTCCTCTCCACCCCTCATCGCTTTCTCCTCTCTACCCCTCATCTCTTTCTCCTCTCCTCTCCACAGCTCATCTCTTTCTCCTCTCCACCCCTGATCGCTTTCTCCTCTCTACCCCTCATCTCTTTCTCCTCTCCTCTCCACCCCTCATCTCTTTCTCCTCTCCACAGCTCATCTCTTTCTCCTCTCCACCCCTCATCGCTTTCTCCTCTCTACCCCTCATCTCTTTCTCCTCTCCTCTCCACAGCTCATCTCTTTCTCCTCTCCATCCCTCATCTCTTTCTCCTCTCTACCCCTCATCTCTTTCTCCTCTCCACAGCTCATCTCTTTCTCCTCTCCACCCCTCATCGCTTTCTCCTCTCTACCCCTCATCTCTTTCTCCTCTCCACAGCTCATCTCTTTCTCCTCTCCACCCCTCATCGCTTTCTCCTCTCTACCCCTCATCTCTTTCTCCTCTCCTCTCCACAGCTCATCTCTTTCTCCTCTCCATCCCTCATCTCTTTCTCCTCTCCACCCCTCATCTCTTTCTCCTCTCCACAGCTCATCTCTTTCTCCTCTCTACCACTCATCTCTTTCTCCTCTCCACAGCTCATCTCTTTCTCCTCTCCTCTCCACCCCTCATCTCTTTCTCCTCTCCACAGCTCATCTCTTTCTCCTCTCCTCTCCACCCCTCATCGCTTTCTCCTCTCTACCCCTCATCTCTTTCTCCTCTCCTCTCCACAGCTCATCTCTTTCTCCTCTCCACAGCTCATCTCTTTCTCCTCTCTACCCCTCATCTCTTTCTCCTCTCCACAGCTCATTGCTTTCTCCTCTCCTCTCCACAGCTCATCTCTTTCTCCTCTCCATCCCTCATTGCTTTCTCCTCTCTACCCCTCATCTCTTTCTCCTCTCCACAGCTCATCTCTTTCTCCTCTCCTCTCCACTCCTCATCTCTTTCTCCTCTCCATCCCTCATCTCTTTCTCCTCTCCACCCCTCATCTCTTTCTCCTCTCCATCCCTCATCTCTTTCACCTCTCCTCTCCACCCCTCATCTCTTTCTCCTCTCCACAGCTCATCTCTTTCTCCTCTCCTCTCCACTCCTCATCTCTTTCTCCTCTCCATCCCTCATCTCTTTCTCCTCTCCACCCCTCATCGCTTTCTCCTCTCTACCCCTCATCTCTTTCTCCTCTCCTCTCCACAGCTCATCTCTTTCTCCTCTCCACCCCTCATCTCTTTCTCCTCTCTACCCCTCATCTCTTTCTCCTCTCCACAGCTCATCTCTTTCTCCTCTCCACCCCCTCATCGCTTTCTCCTCTCTACCCCTCATCTCTTTCTCCTCTCCACAGCTCATCTCTTTCTCCTCTCCTCTCCACAGCTCATCTCTTTCTCCTCTCCACCCCTCATCTCTTTCTCCTCTCCACCCCTCATCTCTTTCTCCTCTCCACAGCTCATCTCTTTCTCCTCTCTACCACTCATCTCTTTCTCCTCTCCACAGCTCATCTCTTTCTCCTCTCCACAGCTCATCTCTTTCTCCTCTCCTCTCCACCCCTCATCTCTTTCTCCTCTCCACAGCTCATCTCTTTCTCCTCTCCTCTCCACCCCTCATCGCTTTCTCCTCTCTACCCCTCATCTCTTTCTCCTCTCCACAGCTCATCTCTTTCTCCTCTCCACAGCTCATCTCTTTCTCCTCTCTACCCCTCATCTCTTTCTCCTCTCCACAGCTCATTGCTTTCTCTCTCTCCTCTCCACAGCTCATCTCTTTCTCCTCTCCATCCCTCATTGCTTTCTCCTCTCTACCCCTCATCTCTTTCTCCTCTCCACAGCTCATCTCTTTCTCCTCTCCTCTCCACTCCTCATCTCTTTCTCCTCTCCTCTCCACTCCTCATCTCTTTCTCCTCTCCATCCCTCATCTCTTTCACCTCTCCTCTCCACCCCTCATCTCTTTCTCCTCTCCACAGCTCATCTCTTTCTCCTCTCCTCTCCACTCCTCATCTCTTTCTCCTCTCCATCCCTCATCTCTTTCTCCTCTCCACCCCTCATCTCTTTCTCCTCTCTACCCCTCATCTCTTTCTCCTCTCCTCTCCACCCCTCATCTCTTTCTCCTCTCCACAGCTCATCTCTTTCTCCTCTCCACCCCTCATCTCTTTCTCCTCTCCATCCCTCATCTCTTTCTCCTCTCTACCCCTCATCTCTTTCTCCTCTCCACAGCTCATCTCTTTCTCCTCTCCATCCCTCATCTCTTTCTCCTCTCCACCCTCATCGCTTTCTCCTCTCCACAGCTCATCTCTTTCTCCTCTCCACAGCTCATCTCTTTCACCCTCTCTTTCTCCTCTCCACAGCTCATCTCTTTCTCCTCTCCACAGCTCATCTCTTTCTCCTCTCCACAGCTCATCTCTTTCTCCTCTCCTCTCCACCCCTCATCTCTTTCTCCTCTCCACAGCTCATCAATTTCTCCTCTCCTCTCCACCCCTCATCTCTTTCTCCTCTCCACAGCTCATCTCTTTCTCCTCTCTACCACTCATCTCTTTCTCCTCTCCACAGCTCATCTCTTTCTCCTCTCCACAGCTCATCTCTTTCTCCTCTCCTCTCCACCCCTCATCTCTTTCTCCTCTCCACAGCTCATCTCTTTCTCCTCTCCACCCCTCATCGCTTTCTCCTCTCTACCCCTCATCTCTTTCTCCTCTCCACAGCTCATCTCTTTCTCCTCTCCACAGCTCATCTCTTTCTCCTCTCTACCCCTCATCTCTTTCTCCTCTCCACAGCTCATTGCTTTCTCCTCTCCTCTCCACTCCTCATCTCTTTCTCCTCTCCATCCCTCATCTCTTTCTCCTCTCCACCCCTCATCTCTTTCTCCTCTCCATCCCTCATCTCTTTCACCTCTCCTCTCCACCCCTCATCTCTTTCTCCTCTCCACAGCTCATCTCTTTCTTCTCCTCTCCTCTCCTCATCTCTTTCTCCTCTCCATCCCTCATCTCTTTCTCCTCTCCACCCCTCATCGCTTTCTCCTCTCTCTCCCCTCATCTCTTTCTCCTCTCCTCTCCACAGCTCATCTCTTTCTCCTCTCCATCCTCATCTCTCTTTCTCCTCTCTACCCCTCATCTCTTTCTCCTCTCCACAGCTCATCTCTTTCTCCTCTCCACCCCTCATCGCTTTCTCCTCTCTACCCCTCATCTCTTTCTCCTCTCCACAGCTCATCTCTTTCTCCTCTCCTCTCCACCCCTCATCTCTTTCTCCTCTCCACAGCTCATCAATTTCTCCTCTCCTCTCCACAGCTCATCTCTTTCTCCTCTCCACAGCTCATCTCTTTCTCCTCTCTACCACTCATCTCTTTCTCCTCTCCACAGCTCATCTCTTTCTCCTCTCCACAGCTCATCTCTTTCTCCTCTCCTCTCCACCCCTCATCTCTTTCTCCTCTCCACAGCTCATCTCTTTCTCCTCTCCTCTCCACCCCTCATCGCTTTCTCCTCTCTACCCCTCATCTCTTTCTCCTCTCCACAGCTCATCTCTTTCTCCTCTCCACAGCTCATCTCTTTCTCCTCTCTACCCCTCATCTCTTTCTCCTCTCCACAGCTCATTGCTTTCTCCTCTCCTCTCCACAGCTCATCTCTTTCTCCTCTCCATCCCTCATTGCTTTCTCCTCTCTACCCCTCATCTCTTTCTCCTCTCCACAGCTCATCTCTTTCTCCTCTCCTCTCCACTCCTCATCTCTTTCTCCTCTCCTCCCACTCCTCATCTCTTTCTCCTCTCCATCCCTCATCTCTTTCTCCTCTCCACCCCTCATCTCTTTCTCCTCTCCATCCCTCATCTCTTTCACCTCTCCTCTCCACCCCTCATCTCTTTCTCCTCTCCACAGCTCATCTCTTTCTCCTCTCCTCTCCACTCCTCATCTCTTTCTCCTCTCCATCCCTCATCTCTTTCTCCTCTCCACCCCTCATCGCTTTCTCCTCTCTACCCCTCATCTCTTTCTCTCCTCTCCACCCCTCATCTCTTTCTCCTCTCCACAGCTCATCTCTTTCTCCTCTCCACCCCTCATCGCTTTCTCCTCTCCATCCCTCATCTCTTTCTCCTCTCTACCCCTCATCTCTTTCTCCTCTCCACAGCTCATCTCTTTCTCCTCTCCATCCCTCATCTCTTTCTCCTCTCCACCCTCATCTCTTTCTCCTCTCCACAGCTCATCTCTTTCTCCTCTCCACAGCTCATCTCTTTCACCCTCATCGCTTTCTCCTCTCCACAGCTCATCTCTTTCTCCTCTCCACAGCTCATCTCTTTCTCCTCTCCACAGCTCATCTCTTTTCTCTCCTCTCCACCCCTCATCTCTTTCTCCTCTCCACAGCTCATCAATTTCTCCTCTCCTCTCCACCCCTCATCTCTTTCTCCTCTCCACAGCTCATCTCTTTCTCCTCTCTACCCCTCATCTCTTTCTCCTCTCCACAGCTCATCTCTTTCTCCTCTCCTCTCCACCCCTCATCTCTTTCTCCTCTCCACAGCTCATCTCTTTCTCCTCTCCTCTCCACCCCTCATCTCTTTCTCCTCTCCACCCCTCATCTCTTTCTCCTCTCCACAGCTCATCTCTTTCTCCTCTCCACAGCTCATCTCTTTCTCCTCTCTACCCCTCATCTCTTTCTCCTCTCCACAGCTCATTGCTTTCTCCTCTCCTCTCCACAGCTCATCTCTTTCTCCTCTCCATCCCTCATTGCTTTCTCCTCTCTACCCCTCATCTCTTTCTCCTCTCCACAGCTCATCTCTTTCTCCTCTCCTCTCCACTCCTCATCTCTTTCTCCTCTCCATCCCTCATCTCTTTCTCCTCTCCACCCCTCATCTCTTTCTCCTCTCCATCCCTCATCTCTTTCACCTCTCCTCTCCACCCCTCATCTCTTTCTCCTCTCCACAGCTCATCTCTTTCTCCTCTCCTCTCCCTCTCCTCATCTCTTTCTCCTCTCCATCCCTCATCTCTTTCTCCTCTCCACCCCTCATCTCTTTCTCCTCTCCATCCCTCATCTCTTTCACCTCTCCTCTCCACCCCTCATCTCTTTCTCCTCTCCACCCCTCATCTCTTTCTCCTCCCCACCCCACATCTCATTCAAGCTCATAGCCTATTAAGGCAGGGAGGCTGTGTGATGTTGGATTTACAATCTTGTCATTAAACTGTGTTGAGACTTGCACCCTATTCCCTTCTCCTGCACCAAGTACCATGGAGACCCAGGCTCAGGGCATGTCACAATAGCACCCTATTCCCTTCTCCTGCACCAAGTACCATGGAGACCCAGGCTCAGGGCATGTCACAAATAGCACCCTATATGTTTTTTAGTATGCTACTTTTGAACAGGGGCCATAGTGCACTGTATAGGTAATAGGCATTTGGGACTCACCGTGAGCCTGGGCCCGCATGGTATTTGGTATAGAAAGCCGACCTAGCTGTTGTAATGCCCCTGGACAGGAGAGCTGATAGAGACAATAACTGCAGCAATGAAAACCACTTCATCACTGTCACATTTGGACATAATTTAATTTACAGAACCATGCCAACATGCACTCATGCACACACGCACGTACACACAGACAGAAGCATAAATGCACACAAATACACACACTCCTTATCAGCATGCTCCAGCGCAGCGCCACTGTCAGATAGAGATAGATGTGTGTTATTGTTGAAAAAGTCACAGAGGAGGAAAACAGAAGAGAATTACATAAAGAGATGGAGGGAGTGGAATGGATGTCCGAGAGAGGGAGATGGAGAAAGGGGCAGAAACAGAGACAGAAAAAGAGAGGAGAGTGAGAAGGAAAGAGATAGAGAGATGGAGGGAGGGAGTGGAGTGGATGTCTGAGAAAGGGAGAGAGAGAAAGGGGGGGAAACAGAGAGAGAGATAAAGGGGGAAAACAGAGAGAGAGAACGGAAAGAGAGAGAAAGAAAGAGAGAGAAAGGATATACTGTAGCTTCAATCCCTCCATGCCATCTCTGTATGATGGATTACTCTCTCTTCTCTCCTGTGTTGTCATTTCCACAGCCATTTGTGTTTACTGCTGAGTACTGTTACACCATCCACTCTACAGACAGATAGAGCAACAACAGAGCAGTGAGCAATGTAACCAGCCCTTAGATCCCATCCTGTAAGAGTACAGCTTTGGTATGCTGATTAAAGCATCACAGCTGGGTTCTACTAAAGCATCGGAACTTTTAAAGCATCCGTTCTAGCACCAACTAGGACTTCACCAGTGCAGCACAAAAAAAAGGTCTTAAATCCCATCCTGTAAGAGGACAGCGTGATGACAAAAGGATATGTCCAGACTATGACGACATCTCTGTGGTCAATATTGATCATTGTGTCTCTGTGTGTGTTCAGTGGTTGAGCGGTTTAAACCATCACTCTGTTCACCAGGGTTGCGGTTCGACATATACAGCAGTACAATAACACACAACAAGTGTTTTCTATCTGTAAAACCTCCTCAGTGTGACATTTGAGATCTTTCAGACTTACATCCACGTCAACAGCTGAGTATGGTAACTCTCCTAGACCTTATCTATCTCTGTTGTTACAAATGGATGTCTCTCTCTCTCTCTCTCTCTCTCTCTCTCTCTCTCTCACTCACACACACACACACACACACACACACACACACACACACACACACACACACACACACACACACCAATTCATCCATTTGTTTTTAATCTCTTTTTTCCTCTCCTCCATCCTATGAGAATGACAGAATATGAGGGAGGGAGCGAGGGATATGGTGGTGCTGAATGAGAGTGGTTGAGTGAGAAAGGGAAAGAAGCACCAACACCACATTCATCAGCTTCAGGTCTATCATCCAGGGATCAACCCAGCCTAGCTTCAGGTCTCCCATCCAGGGATCAACCCAGCCTAGATTCACATCTCCCATCCAGGGATCAACCCAGCCTAGATTCACATCTCCCATCCAGGGATCAACCCAGCCTAGCTTCAGGTCTAACATCCAGGGATCAACCCAGCCTAGCTTCAGGTCTAACATACAGGGATCAACCCAGCCTAGCTTCAGGTCTCCCATCCAGGGATCAACCCAGCCTAGCTTCACATCTCCCATCCAGGGATCAACCCAGCCTAGATTCACATCTCCCATCCAGGGATCAACCCAGCCTAGATTCACATCTCCCATCCAGGGATCAACCCAGCCTAGCTTCAGGTCTCCCATCCAGGGATCAACCCAGCCTAGCTTCAGGTCTAACATCCAGGGATCAACCCAGCCTAGATTCACATCTCCCATCCAGGGATCAACCCAGCCTAGATTCACATCTCCCATCCAGGGATCAACCCAGCCTAGCTTCAGGTCTAACATCCAGGAGTCAATCCAACCTTGTTAATTTTAGCATCATAGTATCACAGGGTGGCTTATCCAATAGAACCTCCACAGGTGACTGAACAGACAAGAGGGGTTATCCTAACACTACAGGTGACTGACCAGACTAGAGGGGTTATCCTAACACTACAGGTAACTGACCAGACAAGAGGGGTAATCCTAACACTACAGGTGACTGACCAGACAAGAGGGGTAATCCTAACACTACAGGTGACTGACCAGACTAGAGGGGTTATCCTAACACTACAGGTAACTGACCAGACAAGAGGGGTAATCCTAACACTACAGGTGACTGACCAGACAAGAGGGGTAATCCTAACACTACAGGTGACTGACCAGACAAGAGGGGTAACCCTAACACTACAGGTGACTGACCAGACAAGAGGGTAATCCTAACACTACAGGTGACTGACCAGACAAGAGGGGTTATCCAACACTACAGGTGACTGACCAGACAAGAGGGGTATCCTAACACTACAGGTGACTGACCAGACAAGAGGGTAATCCTAACACTACAGGTGACTGACCAGACAAGAGGGGTTATCCGAACACTACAGGTGAATGACCAGACAAGAGGGGTATCCTAACACTACAGGTGACTGACCAGACAAGAGGGGTTATCCTAACACTACAGGTGACTGACCAGACAAGAGGGGTAATCCTAACACTACAGGTGACTGACCAGACAAGAGGGGTAATCCTAACACTACAGGTGACTGACCAGACAAGAGGGGTAATCCTAACACTACAGGTGACTGACCAGACAAGAGGGGTTATCCGAACACTACAGGTGAATGACCAGACAAGAGGGGTATCCTAACACTACAGGTGACTGACCAGACAAGAGGGGTAATCCTAACACTACAGGTGACTGACCAGACAAGAGGGGTTATCCGAACACTACAGGTGAATGACCAGACAAGAGGGGTATCCTAACACTACAGGTGACTGATCAGACAAGAGGGGTTATCCTAACACTACAGGTGACTGACCAGACTAGAGGGGTAATCCTAACACTACAGGTGACTGACCAGACAAGAGGGGTTATCCCAACACTACAGGTGACTGACCAGACAAGAGGGGTTATCCTAACACTACAGGTGACTGACCAGACAAGAGGGGTTATCCTAACACTACAGGTGACTGACCAGACAAGAGGGGTTATCCTAACACTACAGGTGACTGACCAGACAAGAGGGGTTATCCTAACACTACAGGTGACTGACCAGACAAGAGGGGTTATCCTAACACTACAGGTGACTGACCAGACAAGAGGGGTTATCCTAACACTACAGGTGACTGACCAGACAAGAGGGGTTATCCTAACACTACAGGTGACTGACCAGACAAGAGGGGTTATCCTAACACTACAGGTGACTGACCAGACAAGAGGGGTTATCCTAACACTACAGGTGACTGACCAGACAAGAGGGGTTATCCTAACACTACAGGTGACTGACCAGACAAGAGGGGTTATCCTAACACTACAGGTGACTGACCAGACAAGAGGGGTTATTGTTGTCTACCACTCTCAGGATGTAACAATGTTGACTTGAGACGCAATTAAAAATGAATTTCACAGGTCACAAATCATGCATTTCGACCCCCCCCACACACACACACACACACACACACACACACACACACAGACAGACACAAAAGCCAACATGTATTAAGTAATCCACTGTGGAGAAGAAAAAAGCCAATTATTAATTAATTCCATTTGTGTCGGGCTGAATTGAAGTTCACATTGTCTCGTTTCTTCAGAGGAAATCTTTGCGGCTGCCGCGTGTGTCGCCGGGCTAGCGACTACCGTAATTACCATCCATTATGTGCGATGATTTGAAAGTAAGAAGCAATGCGGTCGACTATGTCACAGGCTGGTCCATTATTGTGTCAGCGACGGCGACAGAACAACAATCTATTGTATCTAATAAATGAGAAACCCTGGCAGCCTTCTGTGGGTTTATATTTGTCACAGTGTTGACTTCCCCTTACCATCACACATTGGAGCGCAGAGGAATTAGTATTGTATTAACCAGGAAATGACATCCTGTCATGTTTGAGTTATATGCTGCAGTTTACTTGTCTTCTCGTGTTTTTTTCCTTTACCTTCGGGGGGTTGTAACAACGGCCCTTCAGGTAATAGGGGACAATTATAAGATCTTTCTGTTGTGTTTGTTTTTACCATGTTTGATTCCACTTGGGAAACTTTAGTTTGATGTGTTCCTGTTTGCCTTTGGTTCATCAAAGCACTTACTGTCACTCATTGATTGTGGTTTGTGCTCACAGAATGTAAGCAGTTTAAATAGGAATTTAGGCCTATATTCAATCATATTTTTTTAATTTATTGTTATTTAACTAGGCAAGTCAGTTAAGAACAAATTCATCAATTTGGTCAGCAGCTGCTCTTGAGATCGTTGTCACGAAGCCACACCCACCCCACCCATGTTAGATTTCCAGAACGACAAATTGTAGGCTATATAGAAATAACTATGCTCAAATAAAGTCATTGAACAAAATAATGAGGATCTATCGTCCAAATCGAGGTGTAGATCAAGCGCAATGTCCTCTTTAAGTCACTTGTGTATTTGACAGCTCTAATGCAGTTCCACCGCCGACACTTCAAACAACCTCTATTCTGATGTCGGCAAAAATGGGTCTGACTGAATTAGAGCGCTGAGATTTCTGGAAGATTTCTGAACATTTGAGTTTTCAAGTGAGTAAAGTCATACTGTATAAAAAAACATCACAACAGCTGTGATGGAAACAGGAAGTTGTGGTACAATTTTATAAATGCCGACAGATCATTTGTTAATTCGACATTTTTGTGTCTGTAAAATGTATTTTGCGAGAAATGATGGTGGAAATGCCTTTATGCGCCAATATTGATATAATAACCAATCATGTCAAGGTAAACTTGGAGTCACAAGATGATATGGTGTGTGGTCCTCCCACTACGACTTAGGTAAGCATGCAGTTTATTAGGCTACAGATGAAACATGTTATGATGAACTTCACAGGGTTGTGAAAGCGTACGGTGATCTTGATGCTCCTTTCTGATAAATATCGAGGGTCTTATTCTAGTTACATGATGATCCATGCTTGACTATTGTTTGACAAATTAAACTATTCTTGCTCTTATCCATAATAATCTCATCATGTAGACTACATGCACTGTTTCTGCAAGCTGGGGCTAGAGAGCGCATGTAAAGACCGGAGTAGGCACATTTTCTATTTAACGCAACTGTTTTTGTGACAAAAGGATGGTTAGAGTTGAAAATGTGATGGAATCACATTGAACTTTGTGAGCACTAGGTCATCACACAGTGGTTTTTATCTGCAACAAGTCTGTTTGGTAGAAACTGGTGGGAAAATCTGCTTGTTTTCTTTATGCGGATTTAAGAATATTCGCATGAAAATCTGTCGCTAATTGGATGGAAATCCAGCTAATAACAACATACACTGAGTGTATAACACGTTAGGAACACTTTCCTAATATTGTGTTGCACCCTGTTTTTCCTTCAGAACAGCGTTCATTCGTCGGGGCATGGACTCTACAAGGTGTCCAAAGCGTTCCACAGGGATGCTGGCCCGTGTTGATGCCAATGTTTCCCACAGGGTTGGATGTCCTTTGGGTGGTGTTGCAGTGGTGTCCAGCAGCATACCACCCTGCATACCACTGCTGGCTTGCTTCTGAAGCTAAGCAGGGTTGGTCTTGGTCAGTTCCTGGATGGTCTCTGGTCAGTTCCTGGATGCTCTCTGTAGGGTGCTGTCTTTCAGATGGGATGTTAAACGGGTGTCCTGAACCTCTGAGGTCATTAAAGAGCCCATGGCACTTATTGTAAGAGTAGGGGTGTTAACCCTGGTGTCCTGGCTAAATTCCCAATCAGGCCTTCAAACCATCATGGTCACCTAATAATCCCCAGTTTACATTTGGCTCATTCATCCTCTTCCTCTCCCCTGTAACTATTCCCCAGGTCGTTGCTGCAAATGAGAATGTGTTCTCAGTCAACTTACCTGGTAAAATAACGGATAAATAAATAAAATACACTGGAAGCAGTTGAGTGTGAAAAACTCAGTTCTTGGCACCTACTACCATACCTTGTTCAGAGGTAATTAAATATTTTGTCTTGCCCATTCACCCTCTGTTATGGCACACATACACAATCCATGTCTCAATTGTCTCAAAGCTTAACCATCCTTCTTTAACCTGTCTCCTCTCCTTCATTTACACTGATTGAAGTGTATTTAACAGGTGACATCAATAAGGGATCATAGCTTTCACCTGGATCCACCTGGTCAGTCAAAGTCATGGAAAGAGCAGATGTTCCTAAGGTTCTGTCCACTCAGTGTATATAATCATGCCACTATTGTCTCCTCTATTCTAATCTTTCTCTCTGACTTTTCTTTCTTCGTGTCTCTATTCTCTCCTTCCACCCCATATATTGTATTCTTCTACACTTTCTTCACCATCTCTCCGTCAAACTTCGCTATTGTTGCTGTTTCACAGTTCCTCTCTTTGTTGTTTAAAATTGCAGCAATGTTAAAGACTCTCACCCTCTCCTCGTCACCAGTAAAAAATAACAAAGAAGAAGAAAGAATAGAAAAGATAGCCCAAGGTAAGTAGAGATGAAGAGATTTTCACTTCCACTTTACAGGAAAAAGAAGTGCAGTTCAAAGATGGGAAATTTGGAAAACATACATTTTTCTCTCCCCTCCAATCTGTCTCCAAAATAAAAACAGTATTTTCCCCTTGTTTATTTAGAGTCCCTGTCATACTGTCATGTGTTAGTTTCTGTGTTCCAACTTAACTTCAGTTTATTGAAACAATGTAAATCAAGTATTCTGCAAGACCATGAAGACGTCATGAAACAGAAAACAATATAAAGTGTTCAAGTAAATATGAAATAGAGGTGTTATTTTGTTCTGTGGACATATTTTATTTATTTTATATTTTCTATTAGCAGATAGATAAAACATGACACAGAAGAGGCCCCCATTAACACAAGTGATTTTCAGCCCTGCCTTTGGTTAATGTTTAGTATTTTATCAGGATGCCCTTTAGCCAAAGCTGCTTCATTCATTTTTATTTGAGTTTAGAACAAATTCTTATTTTACAATGACGGCCAAACTCTCTCCTAACACAGACGATGCTGGGAAAATTGTGTGCCATCCTACGGGACTTCCGAGCACTACAGACCCTGGACCGAACCAGGGTCTGTAGTGACGCCTCTAACACTAAGATGCAGTGCCTTAGACCGCTGCGCCACTTGGGTTCACACAAAATGTAAAACATGACATAATACAGAACATTAATAGACAGGTACAGAACTACATATATAAAAAACGAATAAAATAAGACAATACATAGCATTAATAGGCAGGTAGAGAACTACATACATTTCAAATAAGAATACGCACTTTCATATTATTACACAATAGCAACCCATTCAACATGTACTGATAACAACAGCTACACTGCAGTCGTCCATTTTGTTACAGCTGCTTATTTCTTACGATTGCAGGTCCTGATCCTAATCTCTCAGAACCAGTTGTTCTGTAAACACTAGTGAGAATCTCATAACATTAGGTACCACCCATGTCCTTGGTTCTCCCAATTAACGTCAGTACTGTTCATAATAATAATGTGATTGATAGATCCTCCTGAATGGAAATGCAACGAAAACAACAATGGAAATGCAACAATTCCTCCAGCTAAGGCTCCAACCACAGTTTTCATCCTATCAACTGGACCACTCAGCACATAAATGAGCTTCAGATGGAGTTTCCTCCCTGCTAAGGCTTCAATTTAATCCTTCACCTCAGCAACTGTTTTAGAGTTTCCAACAATGTTGGCATTTCCTCCAGGTAAAGTTTCAATTGAATCCTTCACTTTACCTACATATGTGGACTTTTTAGAGATCCATCAATCCATTCGGTTCAGTAAATTTAACAGAGTCATCGTCAGATTGGGGCTTCTCTGAAGTCTTTCACCCCATGTTCATATCAATGTGCTCCAGATGGAGATCCACCCCACTAAGGCTTCAATGTAATCCTTCAACTCAGCAAAGTGTTGCAGTTTTCTCCAGCTAAAGTTTCAATGGAATCCTTCACTACATACATGGACTTTTTAGAGATCCATCACTCCACTTTCTTCAATAAACTGAAGAGTCATCATTATCATCAAATGGGCTTCACTAACATAATAATGAACTTAACCATACATTTGCCCTACAGTCTACCGCCCATAAAGTGTTAGCTAAGATATAGTGTAACTTGTTACAGTTTACCACCCTTAAACGATTAGCTAAGGTATAGTGTAACTTGTTACAGTTTACCACCCATAAACGGTTAGATGAGGTATAGTGTAACTTGTTACAGTCTACCGCCCATAAACGGTTAGCTAAGGTATAGTGTAACTTGTTACAGTTTACCGCCCATAAAGTGTTAGCTAAGATATAGTGTAACTTGTTACAGTTTACCACCCATAAACGGTTAGCTAAGGTATAGTGTAACTTGTTACAGTTTACCACCCATAAACGGTTAGCTAAGGTATAGTTTAACATTACAGTTTACCACCCATAAACGGTTAGATAAGGTATAGTGTAACGTTACAGTTTACCACCCATAAACGGTTAGCTAAGATATAGTTTAACATTACAGTTTACCACCCATAAACGGTTAGATGAGGTATAGTGTAACTTGTTACAGTTTACCACCCATAAACGGTTAGATAAGGTATAGTGTAACTTGTTACAGTTTACCACCCATAAACGGTTAGCTAAGGTATAGTGTAACGTTACAGTTTACCACCCATAAACGGTTAGATAAGGTATAGTGTAACGTTACAGTTTACCACCCATAAACGGTTAGCTAAGATATAGTTTAACATTACAGTTTACCACCCATAAACGGTTAGATAAGGTATAGTGTAACTTGTTACAGTGTACCACCC
This sequence comes from Oncorhynchus tshawytscha, assembly GCF_018296145.1. Classification (NCBI taxonomy): domain Eukaryota; kingdom Metazoa; phylum Chordata; class Actinopteri; order Salmoniformes; family Salmonidae; genus Oncorhynchus; species Oncorhynchus tshawytscha. The sequence continues at coordinate 29,151,350 of NC_056449.1, forward strand.
ATAAACGGTTAGATAAGGTATAGTGTAACTTGTTACAGTTTACCACCCATAAACGGTTAGATAAGGTATAGTGTAACTTGTTACAGTTTACCACCCATAAACGGTTAGCTAAGGTATAGTGTAAAGTTACAGTTTACCACCCATAAACGGTTAGCTAAGATATAGTGTAACTTGTTACAGTTTACCACCCATAAACGGTTAGATAAGGTATAGTGTAACTTGTTACAGTTTACCACCCATAAACGGTTAGATACGGTATAGTGTAACTTCTTACAGTTTACCACCCATAAACGGTTAGATAAGGTATAGTTTAACGTTACAGTTTACCACCCATAAATGGTTAGATAAGGTATAGTGTAACTTGTTACAGTTTACCACCCATAAACGGTTAGCTAATGTATAGTGTAACGTTACAGTTTACTACCCATAAACGGTTAGATAAGGTATAGTTTAACGTTACAGTTTACCACCCATAAACGGTTAGCTAAGATATAGTGTAACTTGTTACAGTGTACCACCCATAAACGGTTAGATAAGGTATAGTGTAACTTGTTACAGTTTACCACCCATAAACGGTTAGCTAAGATATAGTTTAACGTTACAGTTTACCACCCATAAACGGTTAGATAAGGTATAGTGTAACTTGTTACAGTGTACCACCCATAAACGGTTAGATAAGGTATAGTGTAACTTGTTACAGTGTACCACCCATAAACGGTTAGCTAAGATATAGTGTAACTTGTTACAGTTTTCCACCCATAAACAGTTAGATAAGGTATAGTGTAACTTGTTACAGTTTACCACCCATAAACAGTTAGATAAGGTATAGTGTAACTTGTTACAGTTTACCACCCATAAACGGTTAGATAAGGTATAGTGTAACTTGTTACAGTTTACCACCCATAAACGGTTAGATAAGGTATAGTGTAACTTGTTACAGTTTACCACCCATAAACGGTTAGCTAAGGTATAGTGTAACTTGTTACAGTGTACCACCCATAAACGGTTAGATAAGGTATAGTGTAACTTGTTACAGTTTACCACCCATAAACGGTTAGATAAGGTATAGTGTAACTTGTTACAGTTTACCACCCATAAATGGTTAGCTAAGGTATAGTGTAACGTTACAGTTTACCACCCATAAACGGTTAGCTAAGATATAGTGTAACTTGTTACAGTTTACCACCCATAAACGGTTAGATAAGGTATAGTGTAACTTGTTACAGTTTACCACCCATAAACGGTTAGATAAGGTATAGTGTAACTTGTTACAGTTTACCACCCATAAACGGTTAGATAAGGTATAGTTTAACGTTACAGTTTACCACCCATAAATGGTTAGATAAGGTATAGTTTAACGTTACTGTTACCACCCATAAACGGTTAGCTAAGATATAGTTTAACGTTACATTTTTACCACCCATAAACGGTTAGATAAGGTTTAGTGCGTGTCTTTTGGACTTATTCCTAAAATGAATCAAGTCAAATCTAGAATCGGCTTTCTATTTCACAACAAAACCTCCTTCACTCACACCGCCAAACTTACCCTAGTAAAACTGACTATCCTTCCGATCCTCTACTTCGGGGATGTCATCTACAAAATAGCTTCCTATACTCTACTCAGCAAATTGGATGCAGTCTATCAGAGTGCCATCCGTTTTGTTACTAAAGCGCCTTATACCACCCACCACTGCGATCTGCGATCTGGCCCTCGCTATATATTCGTCGCTAGACTCACTGGCTCAAGGTCATCTATAAGTCTATGCTAGGTAAAGCTCTGCCTTATTTCAGCTCACTGGGCACGATAACAACACCCACCCGTAGCACACGCTCCAGCAGGTATATCTCACTGGTCATCCCCAAAGCCAACACCTCTTTGGCCACCTTTCCTTCCAGTTCTCTGCTGCCAGTGACTGGAACGAATTGCAAAAATAACTGAAGCTGGAGACTTAAATTTCTTTCACTAACTTTAAACATCAGCTATCTGAGCAGCTAACCGATCGCTGCAGCTGTACATAGTCCATCTGTAAATAGCCCACCCAATCTACCTACCTCATCCCCATACTGTTTTTATTTACTTTGCTGCACTTTTGCACACCAGTATCACTATTTACACACCATCATCTGCTCATCATCATCTGCTCATCTATCACTCCAATGTTAATCTGCTAAATCGTAATTACTTCGCTAATATGGCCTATTTATTGCTTTACCTCCTCATGCCATTTGCACACACTGTATATAGACTTTCTTCTTTTACTATTGTGTTATTGACTGTATGTTTGTTTATTCCATGTGTAACTCTGATGTTGTTTCTGTCGCACTGCTTTGCTTTATCTTGGCCAGGTCGCAGTTGTAAATGAGAACTTGTTCTCAACTAGTCTACCTGGTTAACTAAAGGTGAAAAAAAAGGAGTTTCCTCTGGTTCCCTTATGGAGTTTCCTCTGGTTCTCTTATGGAGTTTCCTCTGGTTCTCTTATGGAGTTTACTCTGGTTCCCTTATGGAGTTTCCTCTGGTTCTCTTATGGAGTTTCCTCTGGTTCCCTTATGGAGTTTCCTCTGGTTCCCTTATGGAGTTTCCTCTGGTTCTCTTATGGAGTTTCCTCTGGTTCCCTTATGGAGTTTCCTCTGATTCTCTTATGGAGTTTCCTCTGGTTCTCTTATGGAGTTTCCTCTGGAGTTTCCATGGGGTTTCCTCTGGTTCTGGTTCTCTCATGGGGAGTTCTCTCTGGTTCTCTTATGGAGTTTCTCTGGTTCTCTCATGGGTTTCCTCTGGTTCTCTCATGGGTTTCCTCTGGTTCTCTTATGGAGTTTCCTCTGGTTCTCTTATGGAGTTTCCTCTGGTTCTCTTATGGAGTTTCCTCTGGTTCTCTTATGGAGTTTCCTCTGGTTCTCTTATGGAGTTTCCTCTGGTTCTCTTATGGAGTTTCCTCTGGTTCTCTCATGGAGTTTCCTCTGGTTCCCTTAAGGAGTTTCTTCTGGTTCTCTCATGGAGTTTCCTCTGGTTCTCTCATGGGGTTTCCTCTTGTTCTCATAATCTTGTTTTGCATTTCCATTTTCATTTCCCCACATCAATCACACCCAGCAGCATCCACCAAAATATGAATATATTTTCATTGACTTCAATAAACTTTGCTCTACTGACTAACATCAGTAGTCAGTACGATTGTTTTCTCTGAGCAGGCCCTAAAATCCTGATCCCAAGGGCACAACTTCTCTTGAATTTGAACCCAACACCAGATGTGCGTGGGAGGGAGATGCTCCAGCTATTCAGCTCAGAGTTGTGCAGTGATGTGCTGGTCCTAGGGATTTTGCATTAGTTTATAGTTGTTTGTTTAACGCAAAAAGGCTGATGCGTATTGGCTGCTAATAAGCTATTACCACAACCTTGCTGCAAGGAACGTCAACCCATGCTTATTTCTCTTTAAAAGAGAAACATGAAGTAGGGAAGGGAAAACAGAGGAGCGAGGGGTGGGAGAGGAAGATAAAGAGAGAATATCACTTTGTTTGATTTCTATGTGCTGAAAGCATAAACTCAGGCTTGAGAGCCATTTACACAACAGTGAGAAATACGGCCCACAATTGAATCTGAATAGAATTAGCTGGGCATGGAACTGCAGCCGTTTCAAGGGCAGTCTGGCTTTGAGATAAGCATCAGCATTTACTGTAATATCTATCGCAGGCGGAGGGAGAGTACTGTTACATTGGAGATTAATGAATCTTTATACAGCGTGTGTGTGTTTGTGTTTGTGTGTGTGTGTGTGTGTGTGTGTGTGTGTATCTGCTCAGTGTGTCCCCTTGTGTGTAAGTGTGGATATTGTATTTATATCTTCCAGGAAACGTTTCCAGAAGCTATGAAATTAATATTTTCGCATTTTTGACACACTACACCGCACAAGAATTGATTGCTGCAGCTGTTTAAAAAAAAACATTCTAACACATTGCCATCTAGTGGTCAGATTTGTACAATGCAAAGTGGAGTCCGGAACTCTGTGTGTCGGTCTATCAAGACGTCCATAGCTGAGTGTGTGCATGTGTGTGTGTGTGTGAGAGAGAGAAGATTGTGTGTGTGTGTGTGCTGTTTTGCCACACTTTTTGTTCACAGAATGATTAGTCTGTCATCAATTTCATAAATAGCGCACACACACACTTCTCCGCTCCCTCCCCGTTTGGCTATTTGCTTTTCACCGTTTTATCATAAATGAAAAATGAGAGTACCTTTTCTGTCCTATTGATTGCCTGCTTTTATGGAATTACATCTTTGGAGCAGGTCAAGCAGGGCTCATAGCAGGGCTCAGACAGAAGACAGATAGCCTTGTCTGGTTAAGTGAGAGAATGAGAGTAAGCACAATTCACAGTGAGCCAGTTAGAGCCCCTTAGACAGATTGGGCTGAGGCCACCTGAGGGCCAAGCACTGATGGAAGCCACTGCACTCTGCTCCCTACATAAAATACAGGCCAGGAAAAACACAAGGTTCTGATTGGAGGGACAGGCATGGAAGCACATTCTGATTGGAGGGACAGGGCAGGAAATGTGTTCTGATTGGTGGGACGGGAATTTGTAGACAGGCAGTTTGAGGGAACATACACTGATCAAAAATATAAATGCAACATGCAACAATTTAAACTATTTTGCTGAGTTACAGTTCATATAAGGAAATCAGTCAATTGAAATAAATAGATTAGGCCCTAATCTATGGATTTCACATGACTGGGCATAGGTATAGTCAATCAGTCAACCAGTCAATCAGAATATGTTTTCCCCCACAAAAGGGCTTTATTATATACAGAAATATTCCTCAGTTTCTTCAGCTGTCCGGGTGGCTGGTCTCAGACAATCCCGCAGGTGAGATGCCGGATATGCAGATCCTGGCCTGGCGTGCTTGCACGTGGTCTGCGGTTGTAAGGCTGGTTGAACGTACTACCAAATACCCTAAAACGATGTTGGAGGAGGCTTATGGTGGAGAAATGAACATTCAATTATCTGGCAACAGCTCTGGTGGACATTCATGTAGTCAGTACGCCAATTGGAAGCTCCCTCAAAACTTGAGACATGTGACATGTGGCATCAGACTGTGGCATTGTGTTGTGTGACAAAAATGGCACATTTTACAGTGCATACTTTACAAGTTGCGTTTATATTTTTGTTCAGTGTATCTCTGTGTTCGGTGAAGCTTTGTGGCAGACACACACACACACACACACACACACACACACACACACACACACACACACACACACACACACACACACACACACACAGCCGTTAAATGCAGTGGGTGTGCAGACACCACAGTTTTGGACATTAGCTAATCGAGTTTGTTGGTAGGGTGTGTTTTAGCAGTGTGTGTGTGCTATGGCGCCTGCGTGTGTGTGTGTGTGTGTGTGTGTGTGTGTGTGTGTGTGTGTGTGTGTGTTGGGAGGCAGTTATTGGCAGGTTGTGTTTTAGAAGTGTTAGGGTAATTCGGTGATGGCACGGCGCTCCATTATCAGAATAAGAAATATGGAAATGGTTCTCACTTAAGCACTTTAGCCACTTCCACACCGCAACAACTAAAACATCAGCTAATATTCAACGCCTGATATGGCTCCAGTTACTTACTCTATGTCAAAAAATTCAATAAAATCCCATTTGAAATAACTTTATCGTTCATGGTGACTGGCACATGACAAGCAATTCTTAATACAGGCAACATAGGAAATATGTGCTATTGATGTGTAAAGTGTGTATAAATATCTTGTCACGTTCTTAGTTCTTTTGTTATGTCTTTTTTTTAGTATAGTCAGGGCGTGAGTTGGGTGGGTTGTCTATGTTTGTTTTTCTATGAGGTGGTATTTCTGTGTTTGGCCTGGTATGGTTCTCAATCAGAGGCAGCTGTCAATCGTTGTCCCTGATTGAGAACCATACTTAGGCAGCCTGTTTTCACCCTTGACTTGTGGGTGATTATTTTCTGTTCTGTGTTTTATTTCACCGTGCAGGACTGTTTCGGTTTCGTTCGTTCACTTTGTTGTTTTGTATTTCAGTGTTCAGTTTGATTCATTAAATATTAACATCATGAACACTTACGACGCTGCGCTTTGGTCCTCACCTTCTTCCACCAACAACGGCTGTTACAGGAAGATAACACAAAATATTATTTTGTGGTGCCCGACTCTCTAGTTAATTACATTTACATGATTAGCTCAATCAGGTGATATTAATTACGGAGAAATTATTTTATAGAATAAAAAAATAAAAAAATATTTCACCTTTATTTAACCAGGTAGGCTAGTTGAGAATAAGTTCTCATTTACAACTGCGACCTGGCCAAGATAAAGCATAGCAGTGTGAACAGACAACAACACAGAGTTACAAATGGAGTAAACAATAAACAAGTCAATAACACAGTAGAAAAAAGAAAGAGTCTATATACGTTGTGTGCAAAAGGCATGAGGAGGTAGGCGAATAATTACAATTTAGCAGATTAACACTGGAGTGATAAATGATCAGATGGTCATGTGCAGGTAGAGATACTGGTGTGCAAAAGAGCAGAAAAGTAACTAAATAAAAACAGTATGGGGATGAGGTAGGTAAAGTGGGTGGGCTATTTACCGATGGACTATGTACAGCTGCAGCGATCGGTTAGCTGCTCAGATAGCAGATGTTTAAAGTTGGTGAGGGAGATAAAAGTCTCCAACTTCAGTGATTTTTGCAATTTGTTCCAGTCACAGGCAGCAGAGAACTGGAAGGAAAGGCGGCCAAATGAGGTGTTGGCTTTAGGGATGATCAGTGAGATACACCTGCTGGAGTGCGTGCTACGGGAGGGTGTTGCCATCGTGACCAGTGAACTGAGATAAGGTGGCGCTTTACTAGCATAGACTTGTAGATGACCTGGAGCCAGTGGGTCTGGCGACGAATATGTAGCGAGGGCCAGCCGAATAGAGCATACAGGTCGCAGTGGTGGGTGGTATAAGGTGCTTTAGTAACAAAACGGATGGCACTGTGATAAACTGCATCCAGTTTGCTGAGTAGAGTATTGGAAGCTATTTTGTAGATGACATCGCCGAAGTCGAGGATCGGTAGGATAGTCAGTTTTACTAGGGTAAGTTTGGCGGCGTGAGTTAAGGAGAATTTGTTGCGAAATAGAAACCCGACTCTCGATTTGATTTTAGATTGGAGTCATTTGATATGAGTCTGGAAGGAGAGTTTACAGTCTAGCCAGACACCTAGGTACTTATAGATGTCCACATATTCTAGGTCGGAACCATCCAGGGTGGTGATGCTAGTCGGGCGTGCGGGTGCAGGCAGCGAACGGTTGAAAAGCATGCATTTGGTTTTACTAGAGTTTAAGAGCAGTTGGAGGCCACGGAAGGAGTGTTGTATGGCATTGGAGCTCGATTGGAGGTTAGATAGCACAGTGTCCAAGGAAGGGCTAGAAGTATACAGAATGGTGCCATCTGTGTAGAGGTGGATCAGGGAATCCCCTGCAGCAAGAGGAACATCATTGATATATACAGAGAAAAGAGTCGGCCCGAGAATTGAACCTTGTGGCATCCCCATAGAGACTCCCAGAGGACCGGACAACATGCCCTCTGATTTGACACACTGAACTCTGTCTGCAAAGTAGTTGGTGAACCTTCCTATTTCCAAACTTAATTGAGGAAAAAAAGAACAATCATACATTTCTTTTTGATCCTGTCGCAAAGCTAACTAAAAAGCAGCATTCCCTAAGAGAGGATGGCTTTCACTTCAGCAGTAACAAATTCATGAACTTCTTTGAGGAAAAGATCATGATCATTAGAAAGCAAATTACGGACTCCTCTTTAAATCTGTGTATTCCTCCAAAGCTCAGATGTCCTGAGTCTGCACAACTCTGCCAGGACCTACGACCAAGGGAGACACTCAAGTGTTTCAGTACTATATCTCTTGACACAATGCTGAAAATAATCAGGGCCTCTAAACCTTCAAGCTGCATACTGGACCCTATTCCAACTAAACTACTGAAAGAGCTGCTTCCTGTGCTGGGCCTCCTATGTTGAACATAATAAATGGCTCTCTATCCACCGGATGTGTTCCAAACTCACTAAAAGTGGCAGTAATAAAGCCTCTCTTGAAAAAGCCAAACCTTGACCCAGAAAAGATTTTTAAAACTATTGGCCTGTATCGAATCTCCCATTCCTCTCAAAAATGTTAAACAAAGCTGTTGCGCAGCAACTCACTGCCTTCCTGAAGACAAACAATGTATACGAAATGCTTCAGTCTGGTTTTAGACCCCATCATTGCACTGAGACTGCACATGTGAAGGTGGCAAATTACCTTTTAATGGCGTCAGACCGAGGCTCTGCATCTGTCCTGCATCTGCTCCTAGACCTTAGTGCTGCTTTTGATACCATCGATCACCACATTATTTGGAGAGATTGGAAACCCAAATTGGTCTACATGGACCTGTTCTGGCCTGGTTTAGATCTTATCTGTCAGAAAGATATCAGTTTGTTTCTGTGAATGGTTTGTCCTCTGACAAATCAACTGTAAATTTCGGTGTTCCTCAAGGTTCTGTTTTAGGACCACTATTGTTTTCAGGATATATTTTACCTCTTGGAGATGTCATTCAAAACATAACGTTAACTTTCACTGCTATGTGGATGACACACAGCTGTACATTTCAATGAAACATGGTGAAACCCAAAATTGCCCTCGCTGGAAGCATGTGTTTCAGACATAAGGAAGTGGATGGCTGCAAACTTTCTACTTTTAAACTCGGACCAAACAGAGATGCTTGTTCCAGGTCCCAAGAAACAAAGAGATCTTCTGTTGAATCTGACAATTAATCGGGATGATTGTACAGTTGTCTCAAATAAAACTGTGAAGGACCTCAGAGTTACTCTGGACCCTGATCTCTCTTTTGACAAACATAACAAGACTGTCTCAAGGAGAGCTTTTTTCCATTTACGTAACATTGCAAAAATCTGACATTTTCTGTCCAAAAATGATGCAGAAAAATTCATCCTTGCTTTTGTTACTTCTGGGTTAGACTACCGCAATGCTCTACTTTCCGGCTACCCGGATAAAGACTAAATAAACTTCAGTTAGTGTTAAATACGGCTGCTGGAATCCTGACCAGAACCAAAAAATGTTATCATGTTACTCCAGTGCTAGCCTCCCTACACTGGCTTCCTGTTGGCAAGGGCTGATTTCAAGGTTTTACTGCTAACCTACAAAGTATTACATGGGCTTGCTCCACCTATCTTTCCGATTTGGTCCTGCCGTACATACCTACACATACGCTACGGTCACAAGACTGAGGCCTCCTAATTGTCCCTAGAATTTCTAAGCAAACAGCTGGAGGCAGGGCTTTCTCTAATTGAGCTCCATTTTTATGGAATGGTCTGCCTACCCATGTGAGATATGTAGACTCGGTCTCAACCTTTAAGTTTTTATTGATGACTCATCTCTTCAGTAGGTCCTATGATTGGCTTACTGGTGCTCTTCCATGTTGTCCCTAGGAGGGGTGTGTCACTTGAGTTGGACACTGACGTGGTCTTCCTGTCTGGGTTGGCGCCCCCCCTTGGGTTGTGCCGTGGCGGAGATCTTTGTGGGCTATACTCGGCCTTGTCTCAGGATGGTAGGTTGGTGGTTGAAGATATCCCTCTAGTGGTGTGGGGACTGTGCTTTGGCAAAGTGGGTGAGGTTATATCCTGCCTGTTTGGCCCTGTCCGGGGATATCATCGGATGGGGCCACAGTGTCTCCTGACCCCTCCTGTCTCAGCCTCCAGTATTTAATGCTGCAGTAGTTTATGTGTCGGGGGGCTAGGGTCAGTTTGTTATATCTGGAGTATTTCTCCTGTCTTATCCGGTGTCCTGTGTGAATTTAAGTATGCGCTCTCTAATTCTCTCTTTCTCTCTTTCTTTCTTTCTCTCTCTCGGAGGACCTGAGCCCTAGGACCATGCCTCAGGACTACCTGGCATGATGACTCCTTGTTGTCCCCAGTCCACCTGGCCGTACTGCTGCTCCAGTTTCAACTGTTCTGCCTGCGGCTATGGAACCCTGACCTGTTCACTGTGATACTATTATTTGACCATGCTGGTCATTTATGAACATTTGAACATCTTAGCCATGTTCTGTTATAATCTCCACCCGGCACAGCCACAAGAGGACTCGCCACACCTCATAGAATGGTTCCTCTCTAGGTTTCTTCCTAGGTTCCAGCCTTTCTAGGGAGTTTTTCCTATCCACCGTGCTTCTACATCTGCATTGCTTGCTGTTTGGGGTTTTTGGCTGGGTTTCTGTGCAGCACTTTGATATATCAGCTGATGTAAGAAGGGCTATATAAATACATTTGATTTTATGGATGGGCTCCTTAGTGGCGCAGTGGTTTAATGCACTGCATCTCAGTGCTAGAGGCTTTTTCACAACCGGCTGGGATTGGGAGTCCCATAGGGTGGTGCACAATTCACCCAGTGTCGTCCGGGTTTGGCCGGTGTAGGCCGTCATTGTAAATAAGAACTTGTTCTTAATTAACTAAAAAAAACGTACAAATGTAGTATAAGAGATATTCCGATGGAGATACAGTGGTATTTAAAACCACTCCGTAAGGAAGAAGACAGGAGGGATATTATATAATGAAATATAATATTATATGGACATTATATAGCTATTGTAGAGGTTGCTCCTCTTTGACTTCTATCACATAGATCACTGGAGATGAATGAAAATATATGGCGTCAAACGGCTTCAGAAAGAGGTTCAGGAACCATCCAACTGAATGTCCTCCTCTCAGTGTGAATCTATAAATGGACCATTTAGCATCAGTGACCCCCATATCTGTCATGGCAGCAGACTTATGGCCTTTCTGAAGGAAAATCTCCTGGTTTTAGTGAAATAAGAAAATGTCCCCAAGGTCCTGCTGGAGCAAATTAAATCATGAAATCATACATGAGCTCTTCATTACTCAGAGTAATAACTGGTTGTAGTGCAACAGAGAAATGGTCAGATACAGTATAGGATATGATCAGGCCTATAGGAGATGCTCTATACTTCAAAGGACAGTGTAGAAGATGTCAGTCAGAGCAATGAACTCTTACACACACACACACACACACACACACACACACACACACACACACACACACACACACACACACACACACACACACACACACACACACACACACACACACACACACACACACACACACACACACACACACACACACACACACACACACACACACACACCTGTGGATGGTCACCACACCACGTCCGAAAGGTCTCTGTATGTCTCCTGGCAAATGTTTGTAAAGTTTTTACATTTAAATTAGCTAATACCCACATAAAATAATACTACAGTTTAATTTAGAATTGTCACATCCTGATATGTTCCACCTGTCTTGTGTTTGTCTTCACCCCACTCCAGGTGTCGCCCATTTTCCCCATTACCCCCTGTGCATTTATACCTGTTTTCTGTTTGTCTGTTGCCAGTTTGTCTTGTCTCGTCAAGCCTGCCAGCGTGTTTTATACCTTACTCCTGTTCTCTGTAGTTCCTGTTTTCTAGTTCTTCTGGTTTTGTCCACTCTGCCTCCCCTGACCTTGCCTGCCATTCTGTACCTTACTGACTCTGCCCTGGATTCGAAACCTCTGCCTGCCCTGACCCTGTCTGCCGTTCTGTACCTTTCTGACTCTGCCCTGGATTCCAAACCTCTGCCTGCCCTTGACCTGTTGTTCTCCTGCCCCCTGTTTTGTTAATACACATCTGTGATTCGAACTGTCTGCATCTGGTTCTTATCCTGAGCCCTGATAAGAAAACTATCGTACTTACTATAGAATTCTGTAATAAACTGTTGTAGACTGTATTATACTGTAGAATCCTAACCGCCACAATATAGTATCCCTCAATCGTTTAGTGCTTACTTTAGAACGTTGTTGTATACTGTATAGAATATTACACTAAACACGGTAGTATCCCTCGAATACTAGAGCTTATTTCAGAATTTTGAGATTGATTGGATTGCAAGTTATCTTTACTGCTATCTGCTAGCTTTGTCAATGCTTTTTTGACTGAAGTCCACAAAAAGACTACAATGAATACTGTAGTATTTACTGAAGTGTTTTTGCGGACATGACCGTAGTATACTATAGTATTCACTGTCGTGTTTTTGCAGACTTTGGTCCGTGAAAAAACACAACAGAGAATACTACAGAAAAGTTCTCAGAAACACTACGGTGAATTCTATAGTAAACTGCAGTCATGTCTGCCAAAACACAACAGTAAATACTATAGTATACTGCAGTCATGTCTGCCAAAACACAACAGTAAATACTATAGTATACTGCAGTCATGTCTGCCAAAACACTTCAGTAAATACTATAGTATACTGCAGCATTGTCCGCAAAAACTACAGAAAATACTATAGTATATAAATCTAGTGTTCTTTTATATGCCGAGGACATTGTTTTCGGTGGTGTAGTGGAGGGTAAACACAAGTAAACGCAATGCACCCACTTTCTTTCTGCTTGACAGTTTACCCAGCATAGGCAGAATAATGCACTGAAGGTATGAGTGTTACTTTTTTTATCCACGACCAGCAATCAGAGTTTACCCACCTATTTCTTTACCACTACATAACTGATTTTGTTGATCTCTGAAACTGAAGAGGAGCTTCAAGAAATGTTAAATATTGTTTTTAACTGTTGTGAACAATGAAACCTGAATATCAATTGTGGAGGAAATTAATTAATGACATACTATGCTGTTTAAGTAGACATACTATGCTGTTTTCTACTTAAAGAGTTGTCCATTGTTATATGCTAGTATTTTTTACTAATACAAAGTATCTTGTGTGACTTAGTCATAAATCTGAGCATACAGATGTATGAGCCGTTTGGGTGCAGCCGCAGTAGGTGACCTCCTGTGTTTACAATCGGCAGGAATTTAGCTATGTGGGTATTGCAGGGAGGAGCAGAGAATAGTGGTGATATCAGCAATCTTGATCTACACAGGTGAGCTAAATTACTTTTTACAACTCTGTTTTTGTACATCTGCTAAATGTCACACAGATAAGAGGATGTAGTTTATATAAAAGGAGAGAGAAAACACTATTTGTTGAGCTTCTCAACTCTGAACTATTTTAGTGATTGTTGAATTTCTCAATTTTTGCAAATCTTAGAATGTAAAAAAAATCTACTGTCTCTCTTTACTTTTGGTTAGAATTTCCACCACAAAATGGAGACAAAACTAAGGTAGTCCACTAGAGGAAGTGTGCATTGCTGTACATAGCTAACCATGTGAATCGCACCCATGGTATACAGAGCTAACCATGTGAATCGCACCCATGGTATACAGAGCTAACCATGTGAATCGCACCCATGGTGTACATAGCTAACCATGTGAATCGCACCCATGGTGTACATAGCTAGCCATGTGAATTGTGCCCTTGGTGCCATGATTGTAAAGTATAAATTCATGGAGGGCCTACTTTGAAATGTTTCACTAAACTGTTTGATTCATTAATGCTACATAGTATTATTTAAACTGCAGCAGTATGGGGGCACATAAATTATACTGTTAACGCAGATCTTGACTGTGCCTTGAGATTTTACCTCGTTGTGGCAAAATACTCTCCAAATTCTATTCAAGGTGGTATGGGCTGGAAAACGATATGGTATCACCAGTGGCACTGCATAAAGAAATGCCAAATGGACGTCTATGTAAACGTGTATTTTTATGGGTTTATGTTTTTTTCTATACCATGTCAAAGCCTTTTTTAACTCCATCCATATGTCTCTGCTCACTGATACAGTATGGAGTGTTTTCTAGAAAAGACCAGGATATTTTTTAATCAGCACTTTTAGAGTGTGATGAAATAAAGTGGTACCACTTGATGAACAAATCTGAAAGTAACAAACTGTGCACCTACTGCCTTTTTTAAATGCACTTTTGGGACAGAACCCAATGTACGTACTGTTTTATCCGGGCAATAAATAAGCACTTTTGCAAAATGTTGAAGTGGAGTGGCTAGGGCCGTGGCGGTCACGAAATGTCATCAGTCGGTGATTGTCAAGCAAATAGCTGTTGGTCTCACAGTAACTGACCGTTAATTTACATAAACACATTTAGCATCTCCTGGCTTAACGCCACTGATGCAGACCTTTGGAACATATACAGTTGAAACATTCCAATAAATCTATGTAATATAGCCTACACCTTCACAATAAATCTATGTAATATAGCCTACACCTTCACAATAAATCTATGTAATATAGCCTACACCTTCACAATAAATCTATGTAATGTAGCCTACACCTTCACAATAAATCTATGTAATATAGCCTACACCTTCACAATAAATCTATGTAATATAGCCTACACCTTCACTATAAATCTATGTAATATAGCCTACACATTCACAATAAATCCATGTAATATAGCCTACACCATAACAATAAATCCATGATTTATTTTAGACTGGTCTAAAGTAACATGACATACTCTGAGTTGTCCTTATGTTAGGTCCTGATGTGGCTATGGCATATGGCTGTGGGCTACACTAGTTCATTTAGCAGACAAGATTTGCCTGGAATTCTGTGTCATTATTTTATAGTATGAAGAATACAATAGAACAAAGCTGAATAAAATAGAAAGGATATTTTATCCAAATGATTTGAGGAAGTGCCGACATGCGGCTATTATGTGTTGAGAGGTTAACAAAGAAATAGGTATACCGATATGCTTCATTTAGAGTTATTAATGTAAATTTTGTTGTTCTACAAACGTTGGCCTGTATGTTTTGATTTTTAATACATTGTAAGGCTGCATGTTGGCACTCTAATGATGATTTTACAAAAGTCGCTTGAAAGGCCTGAGCTCTGCTTTGTTGTTTTGTGCAGGCTTTACACACTACATCAGACACTCATTCACTATTTGACAAGCACGTGATAATGCATAGAATTTTGCGGGGGCACCCCCTTTGTGTGGTTTTAATGCACCCTAAAAAATCTATTCCTTTTGCAGCCAGTAGACCTTGTGCCCTTCTCCCTGAGTGCTGCACTCTCCAAATCACCTATCACTCACATGGCTCTCCATCACGTGATCAAGGCTTTCTCAAAGGCTACAAGTGAAGACAGACACATCTGGGACGCAACTGCGCGCATCCCTATCCAATTCCGAGGTGCTAATTGAAGATTTTGGAAGAACTGTCCACTTTGACTTTTGTCAGCCAACAAGATTTTTATTTTATTTTTAATTCACCTTTATTTAACCAGGTAGACCAGGTTTGCAACTGCGACCTGGCCAAGATAAAGCGTAGCAATTCGACACATACAACCACACAGAGTTACACATGGAATAAACAAAACATACAGTCAATAATACAGTAGAACAAAAAAAAAGTATATATACAGTGAGTGCAAATGAAGTGAGTTAAGGAAATTAATAGGCCATGGTGGCGAAGTAATTACAATATAGCAATTAAACACTGGAATGGTAGATCGGCAGAAGATGAATGTGCAGGTAGAGATACTGGGGTGCAAAGGAGCAAAATAAACAAATAAATACAAGTATGGGGATGAAGTAGGTAGATAGATGGGCTGCTTACAGATGGGCTATGTACAGGTGCAGTGATCTGTAAGCTGCTCTGACAGCTGGTGCTTAAAGCTAGTGAGGGAGATGTGAGTCTCCAGCTTCAGAGACTTTTGCAATTCGTTCCAGTCATGGGCAGCAGAGAACTGGTAGGAAAGATGACCAAAGGAGGAATTGGCTTTGGGGGTGACCAGTGATATATACCTACTGGAGTGCATGCTACGAGTGGGTGCTGCTATGGTGACCAGTGAGCTGAGTTAAGGCGGGGCTTACAGGTCGCAATGGTGGGTAGTGTCTGGGGCTTCGGTGACAAAACGGATGGCACTGTGATAGACTGCATCCAGTTTGTTGAGTAGAGTGTTGGAGGCTATTTTATAGATGACATCACCAAAGTCGAGGATCGGTAGGATGGTCAGTTTTACGAGGGTATGTTTGGCAGCATGAGTGAAGGATGCTTTGTTGCGATATTGGATATTAATTTTGGATTGGAGATGCTTAATGTGAGTCTGGAAGGAGAGTTTACAGTCTAGGAGAGTTTACAGTCTAACCAGACACCCAGGTATTTGTAGTTGTCCACGTATTCTAAGTCAGAGCTGTCCAGAGTAGTGATGCTGGACGTGCGAGCAGGTGCGGGCAGTGATCGATTAAAAAGCATGCATTTAGTTTTACTTGCGTTTAAGAGCAGTTGGAGGCCACGGAAGGACAGTTGTATGGCATTGAAGCTCGTCTGGAGGTTACAGTGTCCAAGGAGGGGCCAGAAGTATACAGAATGGTGTCGTCTGCATAGAGGTGGATCAGAGAATCACCAGCAGCAAGAACAACGTCATTGATGTATACAGAAAAGAGAGTCGGCCCGAGAATTGAACCCTGTGGCACACCCATAGAGACTGTCAGAGGTCCGGACAACAGGCCCTCCGATTTGACACACTGAACTCTATCGGAGAAGTAGTTGGTAAACCAGTTTGGGTCTAGAGCGTCACCCCCTTTGAAGAGGGGGATGACCGAGGCAGCTTTCCAATCTTTGGGAATCTCAGACGATACGGAAGAGAGGTTGAACAGGCTAGTAATAGGGGTTGCAACAATTTCGGCAGATAATTTTAGAAAGAGAGGGTCCAGATTGTCTAGCCCGGCTGATTTGTAGGGGTCCAGATTTTGCAGCTCTTTCAGAACATCAGCTATCTGGATTTGGGTAAAGGAGAAATGGTGGGGGCTTTGGCGGGTTGCTGTGGAGGGTGCCGGGCAGTTGTCTGGGGTAGGGGTAGCCATGTGGAAAGCATGGCCAGCCGTGGAGAAATGCTTATTGAAATTTTCAATTATAGTGGATTTATCGGTGGTGACAGTGTTTCCTAGCCTCAGAGCAGTGGGCAGCTGGGAGGAGGTGCTCTTGTTCTCCATGGACTTTACAGTGTCCCAGAACTTTTGAGTTAGTACTACAAGATGCAAATTTCTGTTTGAAAAAGCTTGCCTTAGCTTTTCTAACTGCCTGTGTATATTTGTTCCTAACTTCCCTGAAAAGTTGCATATCATGGGGGCTATTCGATGCTAATGCAGAACGCCACAGGATGTTTTTGTACTGGTCAAGGACAGACAGGTCTGGCATGAACCAAGGACTATATCTATTCCTAGTTAAAAAAGATTTGAGAGGGGCATGCTTATTTAAGATGGTGAGGAAGGCACTTTTAAAGAATAGCCAGGCATCATCTACTGACGGGATGAGGTCAATGTCATTCCAGGATACCCCGGCCAGGTCGATTAGAAAGGCCTACTCGCAGAAGTGTTTCAGGGAACGTTTGACAGTGATGAGGGGTGGTCGTTTGGTCACAGACCCATTACGGATGCAGGCAATGAGGCAGTGATTGTTGAGATCTTGATTAAAAACAGCAGGGGTGTATTTGGAGGGGGAATTAGTTAGGATGACATCTATGAGGGTGCCCGTGTTTACTGATTTGGGGTTGTACCTGGTAGGTTCATTGATAATTTGTGTGAGATTGAGGGCATCAAGCTTAGTTTGTAGGATGGCCGGGGTGTTAAGCATGTCCCAGTTTAGGTCACCTAGTAGCATGAGCTCAGAAGATAGATGGGGGGCAATCAATTCACATATGGTATCGATGGCACAGCTGGGGGCAGAGGGAGGTCTATAGCAAGCGGCAACAGTGAGAGACTTGTTTCTGGAAAGGTGCATTTTTAGAATATAGCTATATAGTCTCTAGAGATGTTTAAACCAGGTGATGTCATCGCATATGTAGGAGATGGAACAACATGGTTGGTTAAGGCATATTGAGCAGGGCTAGAGGCTCTACGGTGAAATAAGACAGTAATCACTAACCAGGACAGTAATGGACAAGGCATATTGATATTAGAGAGAGGCATGCGTAGCCAAGTGAACATATGGGTCCAGTAAGTGGTTGGGCTGGCTGGGGACACGGCGATTCAGACAGTTAGCAGGCTAACAAGCTAACAGTTATTAGGCCGGAGCTAAACAAGCTAGCAGCTAGTAGACCGGAGCAAGCTAGCAGTTAGCAGGCCGGGTTAGCAAGAAAGCAGTTAGCATGGGCTAGCAGTTACAGACTGGGAAGGTAAGCTAGCAGTTAGCAGGCTTTGTTTTCAAACAGTTAGCAGGAGCTAGTAGTTAGCAGACCGTGTTAGCAAGCTAGCAGTTAGCAAGGGCTAGCAGTTAGTAGACCAGGGCCCAGCAGTTTAGCAGTTAGCAGACCGGGTTAGCAAGCAAGCAGATAGCAGGGGCTAGACAGTTAGCCTTTGGGGGGGACGTCGCGATGGGGGCAAGTCTGTTTTTGCCTCTTCGTGCGGTGACGTCGATAGACCAGTCGTGGAATTAGTAGGGTTCCAAGTAGCTCTAGGTATCTATCAGGAGTAGTCATCCGGGATTGCGGTTAGCTAGTCGTGAAGATCCAGATGAAAATGTTCAGTTTGCGGTAGGAATCCGGGGATAAAAATAACAGGTCCTTTATGCTCTGGTTAGTCACGTTGTTCAAACTGGCGAGAGCTTTCCGAGCTGATGATTAGCTGTTGACCGCTGGCAATGGTTTGCTGACTGATAGCTGGTAGTTAGCTGGCTAGCTTCAGTTGAGGGATACAGGATCCGAAGTAAATATAAATACTTTAGGGAAAAAAAGCAGATCCACGCTACATTGGGTGAGGCGGGTTGCAGGAGAGTATTTAGATGTTGAGGTTTAGCAAAATATTTTAAAGGATATATGACGAGAAAGCTGTAAAACGATATATACAAGGGACACGACAGGACAAAGACGTCTGACTGCTACGCCATCTTGGATAGATTTTGAGTCCAGTGGTGTAAAAAGTACCTGATTTCCATACTTTAGTAAAAGTAAAGATGCCTTAAAAGAAAATGACTCAAGTAAAAGTGAAAGTCACACAGTAAAATACTACCTGAGTAAAAGTCTAAAGGTGTATGGTTTTAAATGTACTTAAGAACCAAAAGTAAAAGTATAAATCATTTAAAATGTTTAATATTAAGCAAACCAAACGACACAATTTTTCTTGTTTTTTTCCCATTTATGGATAGCCAGGGGCACAGTTCAACACTCAGACATAATTTACAAATGCAGAATTTGTGTTTAGTGAGTCCAGATCAGAGGTAGTAGTGATGAGCAGGGAAGTTATAAGTGAATAAGTGCATAAGTACATGGATTTGACCATTTTCCTGTCCTGCTAAGCATTCAAATGTAACGAGTACTTTTGGATGTCAGGGAAAATGTCAGAAGTAAAAGGTATATTTTTTTTTTTAGGATTGTAATTGAGTAAAAGTAAAAGTTTTCAAAAATATAAATAGTAAATTAAAAACTACTTAAGTAGTACTTTACACTATTTTTACTTAAGTACTTTACACTATTTTTACTTAAGTACTTTACACTATTTTTACTTAAGTACTTTACACCACTGGATGAGTAGACCTAACGAACAACAAAAAAAACTAGCCTATGTCAATCTACTATCCCCCATAGTACAAAAGTCGACCTATTCTATTCTGTGCGAGGAATAAATTCTCCAAACATAGTCTGGGACAGTTGTGGGATGCAATAGATCCCAAATGAATACAACCACTAGCATCAAAAAATATTTTTTTACGCATTGAGGCTGAGGCAACAAATCAGAACATTTAGCTTAAAATGTTGAAAAACTATGAAGCTATTTCTTCACAATATAAGCGCAGCAAAAACACCATTATCTAAAGTGACAGCAAATGTGATTATGCATGTAATGCTTTTATTATGAAGGTGCATTTTTATGGTGAAAATTATCTTCCCCAAACTTGAAACTCGCACTGCTTATGTATCCCAGTTATGCTCTACAGCCCTTGTAAAGCAGACTAATGTGCTTAATTTGAACATGTTTTTTGGCCACTTTAGTTGTGATTACAAGCCTTCAAAACATCTGCTGGGCTACATGAGGTGTTGAAGAAATGACTGCTGGACTATGATCTGAAAAAGTCACAAGGCATTGTTTTTTGCCTTAAACTGGCCATCATTCACAAGTGATAAGCTAATATTGTCACCCATCACACTATTCTTGATTTAATCTAGTCTTTACATATACAAAAAAAATGTATGTGTGACATTAGTTTTGATTTAGAATGGATCATTATCCTGCACCTGTATCGAAACAGGGTCAGCAGGAAAAATACATGTCATCTCTGCACTTAAATAGCGAATGGAGGATGCTTTTCCCATGGTTTATTTTCATGTCAGCCAGGTACGCTATACTCCTGTTGTAAATATAAGCAATGTGCTTAATATGAGGAGTGTTGAGAAATATAGTAGGCCTAGCCTTCAGAAGGCTGATGGGACCCCCCTCTTTTTGATAGCGGCCATTGCTCTGTTTCATTGCGCAATTGCATAGCCTATATTAGATTAGATTTTCGAATACATTTGCATTGATGTCAGAGTGACTAGAGGGAAAATAGAGGGCTGAGTACCAGGCAGTTAGCAACGTTGGTAGGCTACTAATGACCAGCAGCAGCATCAGAGCTTCGAGAAACCTAATTACCGTGACTAAGAGGTCATGTGGAATTTGAATGCCTTCATGTCTTGTGACCGCTGGTGTGGCGGTAATACGGTCAACGCAACAGCCCTAGGAGTGGCCTCTCTCACTATTGAGACTGGTCGGTACACAAACACTCCCTTAAATAAACTTGTATGCACTTGCTTTGCTTTATTGTGGGTTATACAACGACATCAGGGATGATCTTCGCTGTCAGCTGTCCAGACAAAATGAAAATGTTAAAGGCCTAAGGCCTTGATGAACATAATAAATTGTGTCCAATTTCAAAAGGTAACAATAATGTAAATGCCTGTTCCAAAGCCTGCCACCTTATCCTCCAATGGAGACGTTTATTTAGAAGTGCCTGATTGTCCTTTTATCCATTGTAAAAAAAAATGTATACATACAGTACATTCAGAAAGTATTCAATATTTCTAAAATCTTGTTTTCGCTTTGTCATTATGGGGTATTGTGTGTAGACTGACGAGGAACATGTTTTATTTAATCAATTTCAGAACATGGGTGTAATGTAAAAAAAAATTGAAAAGTCAAGGGGTCTGAATACTTTCCGAATGCACTGTGCTTGTGTATAGACGATGTGATGCATTATAGATGATGCCTGTACCATGTTTGATACATTATAGATGATGCCTGTACCATGTTTGATACATTATAGATGATGCCTGTACCATGTTTGATACATTATAGATGATGCCTGTACCATGTTTGATACATTATAGATGATGCCTGTACCATGTTTGATACATTATAGATGATGCCTGTACCATGTTTGATACATTATAGATGATGCCTGTACCATGTTTGATACATTATAGATGATGCCTGTACCATGTTTGATACATTATAGATGATGCCCATGTTTGATACATTATAGATGATGCCTGTACCATGTTTGATACATTATAGATGATGCCTGTACCATGTGTGATGCATTATAGATGATGCCTGTACCATGTTTGATGCATTATAGATGATGCCTGTACCATGTTTGATACATTATAGATGATGCCTGTTCCATGTTTGATACATTATAGATGATGCCTGTACCATGTTTGATACATTATAGATGATGCCTGTTCCATGTTTGATACATTATAGATGATGCCTGTTCCATGTTTGATACATTATAGATGATGCCTGTACCATGTTTGATACATTATAGATGATGCCTGTTCCATGTTTGATACATTATAGATGATGCCTGTACCATGTTTGATCGTGGTTGTTTTTAGTTTCATGTCTCAAAACTCTGTTTGAGTTCCACAATGTGATCAAAATAAATACATCTATAATTGTACAGTGACTTAAATACAACTCTAAAACACACACACCAACAGAATGCTGCACACACACAATAGCAGACACAGTGTGAGTTGTGCATTGTGTCTCTCATTGGTATTCATTGGCTCAGGGAAGAAGAGATGGGCATCACAGTTTGTATTTAATCAGACCCTTATTATGGTCAGCAGTGTGTGTGTGTGTGTGTGTGTGTGTGTGTGTGTGTGTGCGTGCGTGTGTGTGTGCGTGTGTGTGTGTGTGTGTGTGTGTGTGTGTGTGTGTGTGTGTGTGTGTGTGTGTGTGTGTGTGTGTGCGTGCGTGTGAATGCATGCACTTCAGTTTGTATATGTGTGTGTGTACGCGTGAGTGTGCATGTGAATGTGTGTTGGGTCCAATCTGTCAGCAGATATTAAAGCAGCTTGTCAAGGTGGAGGGGAGAGGACCTGAAGCTGGGTTAAGTAATTGGATTCTTGTTCAATAAAGATTGGTCTGTGTGAGCGAGTGTGTGTTTGTGTGTGTATGTGAGCAGCACATGTGTGTGTAAGTCTGAATCGTGGGTGGCGTATGATGCATATTTGGCATATGATAGCATATGTAGACACTGGAGATAAGGACGCCACAGCATCATCCTGTAGCATACTGCAGTACCTTTCCAAGCATGAATATACACACAGACACACACAGACGCAAACACTCACATGCGCAAACACACACACGCAGACAGACAGACAAAAACACAGATACACACACGCACACGCACACACACACACACACACACACACACACACACACACACACACACACACACACACACACACACACACACACACACACACACACACACACACACACACACACACACACACACACACACACACACACACACACACACACAGTAGACTGGGCCCTGGCTGTGGAGAGGACAGTATTCAGTCACCATTAGAGAGAGAGAGCCAGAATGTTACGCTACAGAGCGAGAGGCTCAAGGTAGCATCAGATTTGACCAGTCAGTCGTGTCCAGCAGACGATCCTTCATTTACTGGCTACCTTACTTAGACACACACACACACACACACACACACACACACACACACACACACACACACACACCTGCAGGCACAGGCCTGTTTATTCATTTTCTTCCCTTTTGCTTTTCACTTTCTTCTTCTTATTTTCTCTCTTTCTCACCCCCCTCACACACCTTGGTTTCAGCAGCCTTGAGGAGATAAATGGTGTGAAACTGACTGTGGCCCGTCTATCTACTAGTGTCTGTGTAGCGGGGGAGACGAGAGAAGGGGAGAAGGAGAGGGAGAGGGTGTGGGAGAGGGAGAGGGAGAGGGTGTGGGAGAGGAGAGAAGAGAGGGAGGCATTTTTGCAAGCATTTAAGGCTGTTTCAGGTTCATTCAGAAACTTTGCAATCATTTCCAGCAATACATTTGCCAGCAGCATCCCACTGCTTGCTTGCCTCTGAAGCTACCGTATGCAGGGTTGGTCCTGGATGGGAGACCAGAAGCTGATGGAAGTGGTGTTGGAATGCCAGTAGGGTGCACTATTCCCTCTGGTCTAAGGAGATCCCAGGGCAGTGAAGGGGACATTGCCCTTTGCAGGGGGCCGTCATTCAGAATGGGTTGTTAAAGGGCTGTCCACACTCTCTGTGGTCACTAAAAATATCATGGCACTTATTGGAAGAGTAGAGGTGTTAACTCCGGTGTCATCGCTAAATTCCCAACCCGGTACCATTCCATCATGGCCACCTAATCATCCCCCTCATTCGTAATTGGCATATATCAATCTTTAGCAGATGAGGTGAGTTTCCCCCTTACTTTTTAAAGCGCTTTGAGTACCTCAGTTGGTAGGAAGGTGCTATATAAAGCCATATATATACATACAGTATATACAGTGCCAGTCAAAAGCTTGAACACACCTACTCATTCAATGGTTTTTCTTTATTTGTAAAATTGTAAAATAATAGTTGAGACATCAACACTATGAAATAACACATATGGAATCATGTTTTAACCAAAAAAGTCTTAATATTTTAGATTCTTCAAAGTAGCCACCCTTTGCCTTGATGAC
Source organism: Oncorhynchus tshawytscha (assembly GCF_018296145.1). Taxonomy (NCBI): domain Eukaryota; kingdom Metazoa; phylum Chordata; class Actinopteri; order Salmoniformes; family Salmonidae; genus Oncorhynchus; species Oncorhynchus tshawytscha. Next base: position 29,175,298 of record NC_056449.1, read on the forward strand.
AGCTTTGCACACTCTTGGCATTCTCTCAACCAGCTTCATGAGGGAGTCACCTGGAATGCATTTCAATTAACAGGTGTGCCATGTTAAATGTACATTTGTGGAATTTCTTTCCTTCATTTGAGCCAATCAGTTGTGTTGTGACAAGGTAGGGTTGGTTTACAGAAGTTAGCCCTATTTGGTAAAAGACCAAGTCCATATTATAGCAAGAACATATCAAATAAGCAAAGATAAATGACAGACCATCTTTACTTTAAGACATGAAGGTCAGTCAGTCCGGAAAATGTCAAGAACTTTAAATATTTTTCAAGTGCAGTCGCAAAAACCATCAAGCGCTATGATGAAACTGGCTCTCATGAGAAGCGCCACAGGAAATGAAGACCCAGAGTTACCTCTGCTGCAGAGGATAAGTTCATTAGAGTTACGAGCCTCAGAAATTGCAGCCCAAATAAATGCTTCACAGAGTTCAAGTAACAGACACATCTCAACATCAACTGTTCAGAGCATACTGCGTGAATCAGGCCTTCATGGTCAAATTGCTTTGCTGGTGACAATGTTGGTTATTTAATTAGAATTTAAGGCACACTTAACCAGCATGGCTACCACAGCATTCTGCAGTGATACGCCATCCCATCTGGTTGCGCTTAGCAGGACAATAATTTGTTTTCAACAGGACAAATACCCAAAACATATCCAGGCTGTGTAAGGGCTATTTGACCAAGGAGAGTGATGGAGTGCTGCATCAGATGATCTTGACTCCACAATCACCCAACCTCAACCTAATTGGTTTGGGATGAGTTGGACCGCAGAGTGAAGGAAAAGCAGCCAACAAGTGCTCAGCATATGTGCGAACTCCTTCTAGACTGTTGGAAAAGTATTCCAGGTGAAGCTGGTTGAGAGAATGCCAAGAGTGTGCAAAGCTGTCATCAAGGCAAAGGGTGGCTACTATGAAGATTCCCAAAAATAAAATATATTTAGATTTGTTTAATTCTTTTGTGATATGATATTGATTTTTTTAGTGACCTTTTCAGAAACTTTCTGTCCAGAAATGATGCAGAAAAATTAATCCATGCTTTTGTCACTTCTAGGTTAGACTACTGCAATGCTCTACTTTCCGGCTACCTGGATAAAGCACTAAATAAACTTCAGTTTGTACTAAATACGGCTGCTCGAATTCTGACTAGAACCAAAAAATTTGATCATATTACTCCAGTGCTAGCCTCTCTACACTGGCTTCCTGTCAAAGCAAGGGCTGATTTCAAGGTTTTACTGCTAACCTACAAAGCATTACATGGGCTTGCTCCTACCTATCTCTCTGATTTGGTCCTGCCGTACATACCTACACGTACGCTACGGTCACAAGACGCAGGCCTCCTAATTGTCCCTAGAATTTCTAAGCAAACAGCTGGAGGCAGGTCTTTCTCCTATAGAGCTCCATTTTTATGGAACGGTCTGCCTACCCATGTCAGAGACGCAAACTCGGTCTCAACCTTTAAGTCCTTACTGAAGACTTATCTCTTCAGTGGGTCATATGATTGAGTGTAGTCTGGCCCAGGAGTGGGAAGGTGAACGGAAAGGCTCTGGAGCAACGAACCGCCCTTGCTGTCTCTGCCTGGCCGGTTCCCCTCTTCCCACTGGGATTCTCTGCCTCTACCCCTATTACAGGGGCTGAGTCACTGGCTTACTGGGGCTCTCTCTTGCCGTCCCTGGAAGGGGTGCGTCACCTGAGTGGGTTGATTCACTGATGTGGTCATCCTGTCTGGGATGGCGCCCCCCTTGGGTTGTGCCATGGCGGAGTTCTTTGTGGGCTATACTCAGCCTTGTCTCAGGATGGTAAGTTGGTGGTTGAAGATATCCCTCTAGTGGTGTGGGGGCTGTGCTTTGGCAAAGTGGGTGGGGTTATATCCTTCCTGTTTGGCCCTGTCTGGGGGTGTCCTCGGATGGGGCCACAGTGTCTCCTGACCCCTCCTGTCTCAGCCTCCAGTATTTATGCTGCAGTAGTTAATGTGTCGGGGGGCTAGGGTCAGTTTGTTATATCTGGAGTACCTCTCCTGTCCTATTCGGTGTCCTGTGTGAATCTAAGTGTGCGTTCTCTAATTCTCTCTTTCTCTCTCTCTCTCTCTCTCTCTCTTTCTCTCTCTCTCTCGGAGGACCTGAGCCCTAGGACCATGCCCCAGGACTACCTGACATGATGACTCCTTGCTGTCCCCAGTCCACCTGGCCGTGCTGCTGCTCCAGTTTCAACTGTTCTGCCTTATTATTATTCGACCATGCTGGTCATTTATGAACATTTGAACATCTTGGCCATGTTCTGTTATAATCTCCACCCGGCACAGCCAGAAGAGGACTGGCCACCCCACATATGCTCTCTCTAATTCTCTCTTTCTTTCTCTCTCTTGGAGGACCTGAGCCCTAGGACCATGCCCCAGGACTACCTGACATGATGACTCCTTGCTGTCCCCAGTCCACCTGACCATGCTGCTGCTCCAGTTTCAACTGTTCTGCCTTATTATTATACGACCATGCTGGTCATTTATGAACATTTGAACATCTTGGCCATGTTCTGTTATAATCTCCACCCGGCACAGCCAGAAGAGGACTGGCCACCCCACATAGCCTGGTTCCTCTCTAGGTTTCTTCCTAGGTTTTGGCCTTTCTAGGGAGTTTTTCCTAGCCACCGTGCTTCTACACCTGCATTGCTTGCTGTTTGGGGTTTTAGGCTGGGTTTCTGTACAGCACTTTGAGATATCAGCTGATGTACGAAGGGCTATATAAATAAATTTGATTTGATTTGATTTGATTTTGTGGTTACAACATGATTCCATATGTGTTATTTCATAGTTTTGATGTCTTCACTATTATTCTGCAATGTACAAAATAGTAAAAATGAGTAGGTGTGTCGGGAACGGTATATGTCATTCTCCCCTGGGGGTGAAGTTAAAGGGGCGATCTGCAATTGGTAGATCCATTTGTGGACTTTTAAATTAATGATACACCAAATGATTATTTAAAAATATAATTAATAAATAAAAGAGCTTTGGTCAACACAAAATATAAGCTTGTTTGACCCTATTGACTCAAAAACATAAACTATCAGTTTGATGGTCACTCAGGCATCCATTGCCTCGTCTTTGCATTTAAGTGTGGTTTCAATTCTCCATCCCTCAACTGTTTTTCCAAAACAGTGGCGGGGTAGTCGTTTTGTTGTTGTTTGAACTGCAGATTGCCCCTTTAAGCTACCTTTGCCCTGTGAGAGCAGGCTGGGGAAAACTGCCTGGTCTTATTTAGGAACCTGTCAAAGCTGTCACTCCCCAAAGCTGGTCAATTACACTACCAGACCCTCGAGGGAGGTATCTAGGAATCAGGCCTGTCTCAGACTCACTCTCCTGGGCTGGATCTGACCGCTGACTGGGGGAGAGTGGAGGGTCTGGAGGGAGGTAGCAGAGGGTTTCCATAATTACCTGTATGCTATGTGGCTTTGGTCGCACTCCTCTCTCTCTACCTATTTCACCATCTCTCTCCCTCTCGCTCTCTTTCGTCTCTCTCTCTTTTGTTCTCTCTGTCGCTCTCTCTTGCTCTCTCTCTTTCGCTCTCTCACTCTCTCTCCAGCTCTCTTTCAATCTTTCCGTCTCTCTCGCTCTCTCTCTTTCGCTCTCTCTCTTTCGCTCTCTCACTCTCTCTCCAGCTCTCTTTCAATCTTTCCGTCTCTCTCGCTCTCTCTCTTTCGCTCTCTCTGATGTGACATGTCAGAAAATATCTCAAGACCTTCACTGATCCTGTCATTATATAACAAACTAAATGTAGACATACTGTACCTGTCGTTGTTAGATGGTGATGGAAGTGTGGATCTGTCTTGTCTGGGGTTATATGATGACTCAACCGAAGTTTGGAGTTTGTGACAAGTCACGACAGAAAGAGAGAGGTTGAGTGGAAGATGGGTAGAGAGAGTGAGAAAGAGAGAAGGATGGAAATGCAATTATTTGTAAAAATAGCACGACAGGATGAAAGGATATATCAAATGAGAAACAAATAAGGAAGGAAAAGAGGGAAAGGGAACAGAGAAACAAGCAGACAAGAGGGAGTGAAAGAAACAAAATAGATTAAGGAAAGGAGGAAGACAGAGAAAGAAAAGGAGAAAATGAAAAGTAGAGCGTGAAAGAAGGAAGATGGTGAAAGTGTGTGTGTGTCTGCGTGTTTGTATGTGTGTGGTGTAATGGTGTAAATGTCCGTGAGACAGATCGGTCACTGACTGCCCTGTCAGCCGTAAGGGGCGTGGCTGTCCCACCCCCTACCCATAATTCCCTTTTCCAGTTAGCGTTAAGGCGGACACGGGTCAGCTGAGATCTCCGCCAGGGACACGGGCATCCGTCACACACGCCAAGAGACACTCAAAATCATATTAACAATAAAAATGTGTAGAATTGCACGACACTTTCTGTGAAACTGCACACACAGAAAGTAATCTAAAGCAAATGCATTTGTTTACCTTTTGATTAAAAAAATATTGTTCTGCTAACAGATCCCTCTGTAAGTACTAAATGATTGTTTTTAAGGTGAATGGTCGATTGAGGTGAATGAAGATGCAGCAACCAATGTGACACACACACACACACACACACACACACACACACACACACACACACACACACACACACACACACACACACACACACACACACACACACACACACACACACAGTAATAGAAAACAAGTACAGTGCCTTGCGAAAGTATTCGGCCCCCTTGAACTTTGCGACCTTTTGCCACATTTCAGGCTTCAAACATAAAGATATAAAACTGTATTTTTTGTGAAGAATCAACAACAAGTGGGACACAATCATGAAGTGGAACGACATTTATTGGATATTTCAAACTTTTTAACAAATCAAAAACTGAAAAATTGGGCGTGCAAAATTATTCAGCCCCCTTAAGTTAATACTTTGTAGCGCCACCTTTTGCTGCGATTACAGCTGTAAGTCGCTTGGGGTATGTCTCTATCAGTTTTGCACATCGAGAGACTGACATTTATTCCCATTCCTCCTTGCAAAACAGCTCGAGCTCAGTGAGGTTGGATGGAGAGCATTTGTGAACAGCAGTTTTCAGTTCTTTCCACAGATTCTCGATTGGATTCAGGTCTGGACTTTGACTTGGCCATTCTAACACCTGGATATGTTTATTTTTGACCATTCCATTGTAGATTTTGCTTTATGTTTTGGATCATTGTCTTGTTGGAAGACAAATCTCCGTCCCAGTCTCAGGTCTTTTGCAGATTCCATCAGGTTTTCTTCAAGAATGGTCCTGTATTTGACTCCATCCATCTTCCCATCAATTTTAACCATCTTCCCTGTCCCTGCTGAAGAAAAGCAGGCCCAAACCATGATGCTGCCACCACCATGTTTGACAGTGGGGATGGTGTGTTCAGGGTGAGCTGTGTTGCTTTTACGCCAAACATAACGTTTTGCATTGTTGCCAAAAAGTTCAAATTTGGTTTCATCTGACCAGAGCACCTTCTTCCACATATTTGGTGTGTCTCCCAGGTGGCTTGTGGCAAACTTTAAACTACACTTTTTATGGATATCTTTAAGAAATGGCTTTCTTCTTGCCACTCTTCCATAAAGGCCAGATTTGTGCAATATACGACTGATTGTTGTCCTATAGACAGAGTCTCCCACCTCAGCTGTAGATCTCTGCAGTTCATCCAGAGTGATCATGGGCCTCTTGGCTGCATCTCTGATCAGTCTTCTCCTTGTATGAGCTGAAAGTTTAGAGGGACGGCCAGGTCTTGGTAGATTTGCAGTGGTCTGATACTCCTTCCATTTCAATAGTATCGCTTGCACAGTGCTCCTTGGGATGTTTAAAGCTTGGGAAATCTTTTTGTATCCAAATCCGGCTTTAAACTTCTTCACAACAGTATCTCGGACCTGCCTGGTGTGTTCCTTGTTCTTCGTGATGCTCTCTGCGCTTTTAACGGAAGCCTGAAATGTGGCAAAAGGTCGCAAAGTTCAAGGGGGCCGAATACTTTCGCAAGGCACTGTATATTCGACATCAATCCATGTCAGAGGATGTCGGGAGATGACATGGAAACCCGCCACTAGGGGCAACATATTTTGGTTTTAAGCAAACCTTAACACATTTGACGTTTGGAACGTTTGGAACAACTTCAAAATGTTACGTTTGAGAAACACAGATGAATGTCTAATTCTGAAGTGAAGACTGTGAGAACTGGTAGAGGAGGAGAGACAGGGAGAGAGAGAGAGACACACACACACACGCACACACAGAGAGAAACATACACAGACACACAAGTATGCGTACACAGTCTTGCAGAGCCAACCTTGTGGGAAATAGAATTAATTCTAAATCCTATTTTCCCTAACACCTAACCCCAAACCTAACCCTAACCTTAACCCAAAAACCTAATCTTAAGCCTAAACCTAACCTAGCTCCTAACCCTAAACCTAATTATCCTGTTGTTGAACTCTCTCTCTCTCACACACACACACACACTCTCACACACACACACACACACACACACACACACACACACACACACACACACAGGTAATAAGTAATCTTTAGAGGTCAGGCTCAGCGTGAGAGAGAGAGAGAGAAGGAGGGGAGAGAGAGCAAGAGAGAGAGGGGAGAGAGAGAGAGAGATAGATAGAGAGAGAGAGAGACAGAGAGAGGGAGAGAGAGAGAGAGAGAGAGAGAGAGAGATAAACTGTGATAAACTGCATCCAGTTTGCTGAGTAGAGTATTGGAAGCTATTTTGTAGATGACATCGCCGAAGTCGAGGATAGTCAGTTTTACTAGGGTAAGTTTGGCTGCGTGAGTGAAGGAGGCTTTGTTGCGATATAGGAAGCCGACTCTAGATTTGATTTTGGATTGGAGATGTTTGATATGAGTCTGGAAGGAGAGTTTACAGTCTAGCCAGGCACCTAGGTACTTATAGATGTCCACATATTCTAGGTCGGAACCATCCAGGGTGGTGATGCTAGTCGGGCATGCGGGTGCAGGCAGCGAACAGTTGAAATGCATGCATTTGGTTCTACTAGCATTTAAGAGCAGTTGGAGGCCACGGAAGGAGTGTTGTATGGCATTGAAGCTCGTTTGGAGGTTAGATAGCACAGTGTAGGAAGGGCCAGAAGTATACAGAATGGTGTCGTCTGCGTAGAGGTGGATCAGGGAATTGCCCACAGCAAGAGCAACATCATTGATATATACAGAGAAAAGAGTCAGCCCGAGAATTGAACCCTGTGGTACCCCCATAGAGGCTGCCAGAGGACCGGACAACATGCCCTCTGATTTGACACACTGAACTCTGTCTGCAAAGTAGTTGGTGAACCAGTCAAGGCAGTCATTAGAAAAACCGAGGCTACTGAGTCTGCCGATAAGAATATGGTGATTGACAGAGTTGAAAGCCTTGGCCAGGTCGATGAAGATGGCTGCACAGTACTGTCTTTTATCGATGTCTGTTATGATACCGTTTAGTACCTTGAGCGTGCCTAAGGTGCACCCGTGACCGGCTCGGAAACCGGATTGCACAGCAGAGAAGGTATGATGGGATTCGAGATGGTCAGTGATCTGTTTGTTGACTTGGCTTTTGAAGACCTTAGATAGGCAGGGCAGGAGGGATATAGGTCTGTCACAGTTTGGGTCCAGGGTGTCTAACCCTTTGAAGAGGGGGTTGACTGCGCCAGCTTTCCAATCCTTGGGGATCTCCGATGATATGAAAGAGAGGTTGAACAGGCTGGTAATAGGGGTTGCAGCAATGCCGGCGGACAGTTTCAGAAATAGAGGGTCCAGATTGTCAAGCCCAGCTGGTTTGTATGGTCCAGGTTTTGCAGCTCTTTCAGAACATCTGAAAGGGTGGGGGGGGGATAGAGCTGTTGGCCGAGGTTGGAGTAGCCAGGAGGAAGGCATGGCCAGCCGTTGAGAAATGCTTGTTGAAGTTTTCGATTATCATGGATTTATCGGTGGTGACCGTGTTACCTAGCCTCAGTGCAGTGGGCAGGTCTTGTTCTCCATGGACTTTACAGTGTCCCAGAACTTTTTGGAGTTAGAGCTACAGGATGCAAATTTCTGCTTGAAAAAGCTGGCCTTTGCTTTCCTGACTGACTGCGTGTATTGGTTCCTGACTTCCCTGAACAGTTGCATACTATTTGATGCTATTGATGTCTGCCACAGGATGTTTTTGTGCTGGTCGAGGGCAGTCAGGTCTGGAGTGAACCAAGGGCTATATCTGTTCTTAGTTCTGCATTTTTTGAACGGAGCATGCCTATCTAAGATGGTGAGGAAGTTACTTTTAAAGAATGACCAGGCATCCTCAACTGACAGGATGAGGTCAATATCCTTCCAGGATACCCGGTTCAGGTCAATTAGAAAGGCCTGCTCGCAGAAGTGTTTTAGGGAGCGTTTGATAGTGATGAGGGGTGGTCGTTTGACCGCGGACCCGTAGCGGATACAGACAATGAGGCAGTGATCGCTGAGAACCTGATTGAAGACAGTGGAGGTGTATTTGGAGGGCAAGTTGGTCAGGATAATGTCTATCTGGGTGTCCATGGGGACAGCAAGGAGTCATCATGTCAGGTAATCCTGGGGCATGGTCCTAGGGCTCAGGTCCTCCGAGAGAGAGAAGGAGAGAATTAGAGAACGCACACTGAGCTTCACACAGGACACCGAATAGGACAGGAGAAGTACTCCAGATATAACAAACTGACCCTAGCCCCCCGACACATAAACTACTGCAGCATAAATACTGGAGGCTGAGACAGGAGGGGTCAGGAGACACTGTGGACCTATCCGAGGACACCCCCGGACAGGGCCAAACAGGAAGGATATAACCCCACCCACTTTGCCAAAGCACAGCCCCCACACCACTAGAGGGATATCTTCAACCACCAACTTACCATCCTGAGACAGGGCCGAGTATAGCCCACAAAGATCTCCGCCATGGCACAACCCAAGGGGGGGCGCCAACCCAGACAGGATGACCACATCAGTGAATCAACCCACTCAGGTGACGCACCCCTTCCAGGGACGGCATGAGAGAGCCCCAGTAGTAAGCCAGTGACTCAGCCCCTGTAATAGGGTTAGAGGCAGAGAATCCCAGTGGAAAGAGGGGAACCGGCCAGGCAGAGACAGCAAGGGCGGTTCGTTGCTCCAGAGCCTTTCCGTTCACCTTCCCACTCCTGGGCCAGACTACACTCAATCATATGACCCACTGAAGAGATGAGTCTTCAGTAAAGACTTAAAGGTTGAGACCGAGTTTGCGTCTCTGACATGGGTAGGCAGACCGTTCCATAAAAATGGAGCTCTATAGGAGAAAGCCCTGCCTCCAGCTGTTTGCTTAGAAATTCTAGGGACAATTAGGAGGCCTGCGTCTTGTGACCGTAGCGTACGTGTAGGTATGTACGGCAGGACCAAATCAGAGAGATAGGTAGGAGCAAGCCCATGTAATGCTTTGTAGGTTAGCAGTAAAACCTTGAAATCAGCCCTTGCTTTGACAGGAAGCCAGTGTAGAGAGGCTAGCACTGGAGTAATATGATCAAATTTTTTGGTTCTAGTCAGGATTCTAGCAGCCGTATTTAGCACCAACTGAAGTTTGTTCAGTGCTTTATCCGGGTAGCCGGAAAGTAGAGCATTGCAGTAGTCTAACCTAGAAGTGACAAAAGCATGGATTAATTTTTCTGCATCATTTTTGGACAGAAAGTTTCTGATTTTTGCAATGTTACGTAGGTGGAAAAAAGCTGTCCTTGAAATGGTCTTGATATGTTCTTCAAAAGAGAGATCAGGGTCCAGAGTAATGCCGAGGTCCTTCACAGTTTTATTTGAGACGACTGTACAACCATTAAGATTAATTGTCAGATTCAACAGAAGATCTCTTTGCTTCTTGGGACCTAGAACAAGCATCTCTGTTTTGTCCGAGTTTAAAAGTAGAAAGTTTGCAGCCATCCACTTCCTTATGTCTGAAACACATGCTTCTAGCAAGGGCAATTTTGGGGCTTCACCATGTTTCATTGAAATGTACAGCTGTGTGTCATCCGCATAGCAGTGAAAGTTAACATTATGTTTTCGAATAACATCCCCAAGAGGTAAAATATATAGTGAAAACAATAGTGGTCCTAAAACGGAACCTTGAGGAACACCGGAATTTACAGTTGATTTGTCAGAGGACAAACCATTCACAGAGACAAACTGATATCTTTCCGACAGATAAGATCTAAACCAGGCCAGAACTTGTCCGTGTAGACCAATTTGGGTTTCCAATCTCTCCAAAAGAATGTGGAGATCGATGGTATCAAAAGCAGCACTAAGGTCTAGGAGCACGAGGACAGATGCAGAGCCTCGGTCCGATGCCATTAAAATGTCATTTACCACCTTCACAAGTGCCGTCTCAGTGCTATGATGGGGTCTAAAACCAGACTGAAGCATTTCGTATACATTGTTTGTCTTCAGGAAGGCAGTAAGTTGCTGCGCAACAGCCTTTTCTAAAAATTTTTGAGAGGAATGGAAGATTCGATATAGGCCGATAGTTTTTTATATTTTCTGGATCAAGGTTTGGCTTTTTCAAGAGAGGCTTTATTACTGCCACTTTTAGTGAATTTGGTACACATCCGGTGGATAGAGAGCCGTTTATTATGTTCAACATAGGAGGGCCAAGCACAGGAAGCAGCTCTTTCAGTAGTTTAGTTGGAATAGGGTCCAGTATGCAGCTTGAAGGTTTAGAGGCCATGATTATTTTCATCATTGTGTCAAGAGATATATTACTAAAACACTTGAGCGTCTCTCTTGATCCTAGGTCCTGAGAGAGTTGTGCAGACTCAGGACAACTGAGCTTTGAAGGAATACGCAGATTTAAAGAGGAGTCCGTAATTTGCTTTCTGCTAATCATAATCTTTTCCTCAAAGAAGTTCATGAATTTATCGCTGCTAAAGTGAAAGTCATCCTCTCTTGGGGAATGCTGCTTTTTAGTTAGCTTTGCGACAGTATCAAAAAGGAATTTCGGATTGTTCTTATTTTCCTCAATTAAGTTTGAAAAATAGGATGATCGAGCAGCAGTAAGGGCTCTTCGGTACTGCACAGTACTGTCTTTCCAAGCTAGTCAGAAGACCTCCAGCTTGGTGTGGCGCCATTTCCGTTCCAATTTTCTGGAAGCTTGCTTCAGAGCTCGGGTATTTTCTGTGTACCAGGGAGCTAGTTTCTTATGAGAAATGTTTTTAGTTTTTAGGGGTGCAACTGCATCTAGGGTATTGCGCAAGGTTAAATTGAGTTCCTCAGTTAGGTGGTTAACTGATTGTTGTCCTCTGGCGTCCTTGGGTAGACAGAGGGAATCTGGAAGGACATCAAGGAATCTTTGTGTAGCACGACTTTTGATGTTCCTTGGTTGGGGTCTGAGCAGATTATTTGTTGCAATTGCAAACGTAATAAAATGGTGGTCCGATAGTCCAGGATTATGAGGAAAAACATTAAGATCCACAACATTTATTCCATGGGAGAAAACTAGGTCCAGCGTATAAGATGTCAACAGTCTTTAGAAAGTTGTTTCAGACTTCTTCTTTGAAAGGGGAGCGAATAAGAGCTGTTTCAACCAGTGGTCAGGTTGAAAGCCTTGAGTTACTTATCGCACGCGGCCGTGAGCGCGAGCTCCATTCCCTTTCCTTTCTAATGACAAAGGAATTGTTCAGTTGGAATATTATTGAAGATTTACAGTAAAAACATCCTAAAGATTGATTATATACATTGTTTGACATGTTTCTACGAACTATTATGGAACTTTTTTGACATTTCGTCTGGACTTTGTGAGTGCACTTTGTGCATTTGGATTACTGGACTAAATGCGCAAACAAAAAGGAGGTATTTGGACATAAAGATTAACTTTATCGAACAAAACACACATTTATTGTCGAACATGGAATCCTGGGAGTGCCATCCGGTGAAGATCATCAAAGGTTAATGATTCATCTTAAGCCTATTTCTGTCTTTTGGGATACCTCTCCTTCTTTGGAAAATGGTTTTCTGTGGCTAGGCGCTGACCTAACATAATCGCATGGTGTGCTTTTGCCGTAAAGCTTTTTTGAAATCAGACACTGTGGCTGGATTAACTTCTTGAGTGTAGGGGGCAGTATTTTTGTTTTTGGCTAAAAAACGTACCCAGTTGAAACTGCCTATTTCAAAGGGCCCAGAAACTAGAATATGCATATAATTATCAGATTATGATAGAAAACACTCTAAAGTTTCCAAAACTGTCAAAATATTGTCTGTGAGTATAACACAACTGATATTTCAGGCGAAAACCTGAGAAAAATCCAACAAGGAAGTGCTGTTTTTCCTGAAAGCTCTCTGTTCCATTGGATGCCTTGCCTCCATTTAAAGGGATATCAACCAGATTCCTTTTCCTATGCTTTCCTCAAGCTGTGAACAGTCTTTAGACCTAGTTTCAGGCTTTTATTTTGAAAAAATGAGCGAGAAAGAACCCATCGCGTCAGTGGATGGCTGGGTGACAGCAGAGTTTTTCATGCGCAACAGCCATTTTCTCTCTCTCGCCTATGGAAGAAGCTACATTCCGGTTGACATATTATCGATTATATATCGTAAAAACAACCCGAGGATTGATTATAAAAAACATTTGACATCTTTCTACGCACTTTACGGATACTATTTGGAATTTTTGTCTGCGATGTCGTGACCGCTCGAGCCTGTGGATTTCTGAACATAATGCGCCAAACAAATGGAGGTACTTTGGATATAAAAAATAATCTTTATGGAACAAAATGAACATTTATTGTGCAACTGGGAGTCTCGTGAGTGCAAACATCCGAAGATAATCAAAGGTAAGTGATTTCATTTATTGCTTTTCTGACTTTCTTGACCAATCGCCTTGGCTGCTAGCTGTTTGTAATATTTTGTCTACTGAGAGATGTTCCTACATAAACGCTTGTTATGCTTTCACCGAAAAGCTTTATTGAAATCTGACACTCCAGGTGGATTAACAACAAGCTAAGCTGTGTTTTGCTATATTGCACTTGTGATTTCATGAAAATGTAATATTTTTAGTAATTTAATTAGAATTTGGCGCTCTGCAATTCAGAGGATGTTGATGAAAATGGTCCCGCTAACGGGATGGGTGCGTCAAGAAGTTAACAAGAAGTTTATCTTTAAAATGGTGTATAATACGTGTATGTTTGAGGAATTTTAATCATGATATTTCTATTGTTTGAATTTGGCGCCCTGCAATTTCACTGGCTGTTGGCGAGGTGGGTTCCTAGCATCCCACATATCCCAGAGAGGATAAAGTGTTCACCAAAAGGCATGTGGGAGACTCCCCAAACAAATGCAAGAAGGTACTTTGGTCAGATGAGACTGAAATTGAGCTTTTGGCCATCAAGATGAATGCTATGTCTGGCGCAAACCCAACACCTCCCATCACCCCGAGAACACCATCCCCACAGTGAAGGATGGTGGTGGCAGCATCATGCTGTGGGGATGTTTTTCATTGGCAGGGACCGGGAAACTGTTCAGAATTGAAGGAATGATGGATGGTGCTAAATACAGGGAAATTCTTGAGGGAAACCTGATTCAGTCTTCCAGAGATTTGAGACTGGGATGGAGGTTCACCTTCCAGCAGGATAATGATCCTAAGCATACTGCTAAAGCAACACTCGAGTGGTTTATGTGGAAACATTTAAATGTCTTGGAATGGCCTAGTCAAAGTCCAGACTTCAATCCAATTGAGAATCTGTGGTATGACTTAAATATTTCTGTACACCAGTGGAACCCATCCATCTTGAAGGAGCTGGAGCAGTTTTGCCTTGAAGAATGGGCAGAATTGTGGGGGGAGTGGGGTTGAATAATTATGTAGTTTTCTGTTTTATTGTCTAATTTCTTGCTTGTTTCCCAATAAAACATATTTTGCATCTTCAAAGCGGTAGGCATGTTGTATAAATTAAATGATACAGCCCCCCCCAAAACCCATTTTAAGTCCATGTTGTAAGGCAACAAAATAGGAAAAATGCCAAAGGGGGTGAATAATTTCACAAGCCACTGTATATCCACACAATAGAATCCCCATACTTAAATGAAGATAGCTTATCCATCCTGGAGAGGGAAAACAATTATTTCCAGGCCCAGGGATATGTACTTGTCTGTGGCGACTTACTGTAGAAGCCTTAACTGGACAAGAACCTGACACCCTCAAATGCCCCCCTAGAGACAAATATGACAAAAACAACCAATGGGTCAGACCTGCTGCTGCTCTGTTGCATGCTGGGTCTGCACATAGTCAATGGTAGGCTTCGAGGGGACTCCTATGGTAGGTAAACCTATAGCTCATCTCTTGGCAGCAGTACTGGAGACTACTTTATCGCTGACCTCAAACCAGATTCTCTCAGAGCATTCACAGTCAGCTCAATGACACCAATATCAAACCACAGCAAAATCACAGTGTACTTGAAGAGAGAATTACTCAATCACAAGGCATCAAAGCTGAGGAAACTGCATACTATAAAGAAACACTATAGATGGAAGGAAAGTAGTGTGGAAACCTACCAAAAAACAATTAGGCAACAACAAATTCAATCCCTTTTTGACAACTTCCTGGAGAAAACATTTCACTGCAATAGTGAAGTGGTAAACTTGGCAGTACAAAGCCTAAATAGTATATTTGACCTCTCAGCTTCCCTATCAAATATAAAAATATCAACCAGACAGACAACCTAAGAAAATTAACAGCAATCGATAATGAATTGATGAAGAATGCAACAATCACAAATGGTTTGATGAAGAATGCAAAAACCTAAGAAAGTAATTGAGAAACCTATCCAACCAAAATCTAAGAGATCCAGAAAACCTGAGCCTATGCCTTCACTATGGTGAATCACTAAAACAATACAGAAATACACTACGGAAAAAGAAGGAACAGCACATCAGAAATCAGCTTAATGTAATTGAATAATAATAATTCTTCAATATTTTTGGCTCTATAACAAAGAACAAACAGCAAAAACATATTCATGATCGTATACAAATCTTAGAATCAGCTACTAATTGACAAACAAGCAAACCAAAATATAAGCAAAGTCTTCTCATAATAAAACAACAAGTGTGCGGCTAAAACTCACAAAAAACACACCGATTTCTTTCCTCAGGGCCGGAGTGTAAGACAGGTATGCAGCCTCTTCAACATATATCAATGAAATTAATGGGCATTAGAACAGTCTGCAGCACCCGGCCTCACCCTACTAGAATATGAAGTCAAATGTCTACTTTTTGCTGATGATCTGGTGCTTCTGTCCAAAAGCAAGGAGGGCCTACAGCAGCACCTAGATCTTCTGCACAGATTCTGTCAGACCTGGGCCCTGACGGTAAATCTCAGTAAGACATAAATAATGGTGTTCCCAAGAAGGTCAATTTGCCAGGACCACAAATACAAATTCCATCTAGACACTGTTGCCATAGAGCTTAAAAAAGCTATACGTACCTCATCCTAAACATCAGCGCCACAGTAAACTTCCACAAAGCTGCGAGCGATTAAGAAGTTAAGAAGGGACTTCTACACCATCAAAAGGAAAATAACATTTGACATCTCAATTAGGATCTGGCTGAAAAGACTTAACTCAGTTACATAACCTATTGCTCTTTATTGTCGTGAGGTCTGGGGTCCACTAACCAACCAAGAATTCACAAAATGTGACAAAGACCAAATTGAGACTCTGCATGCAGAATTCTGCAAAAACATCCTCAATCTACAGAATAAAACACCAACTAATGCACACAGAGCATAATTAGGACAATTCCCTCTAATGATCAAAATCCAGGAAAGAGCAACTCAATTCTACAACCACCTAAAAGGCAGCAATTTTCAAACCTTCCATAACAAAGCCATCACCTACAGAGAGATGAACCTGGAGAAGAGTCCCCTAAGCAAGCTGGTCCTGGGGCTCTGTTCACAAACACACCCTACAGAGTCCCAGGACAGCACCACAATTAGACCCAACCAAATCATGTGAAAACAAAAAGATAAGTACTTGACAGATTGGAAAGAATTAGCAAAAAAAAACTGAGCAAACTGGAATGCTATTTGGCCCTAAACAGAGACTACACAGTGCAGAATACCTGACCACTGTGAATGAACCAAACTTAAGGAAAGCTTTGACTATGTACAGACTCAGTGAGCATAGCCTTGCTGTTGAGAATTTTATTTTATTTTATTTCACCTTTATTTAACCAGGTAGGCTAGTTGAGAACAAGTTCTCATTTGTAACTGCAACCTGGCCAAGATAAAGCAAGCAGTTCGACACATACAACAACACAGAGTTACACATGGAATAAACAAACATACAATCAATAATACAGTAGAAAAATCTATATACAGCATGTGCAAATGAGGGAGAATAAGAGAGGTAAGGCAATAAATAGGCCATGGTGGCAAAGTAGTTTCAATATAGCAGTTAAACACTGGAATGGTAAGATGTGCAGAAGATGAATGTGCAAGTTGAGATACTGGGGTGCAAAGGAGCAAAATAAAAAATAAAATAAATACAGTATGGGGATGAGGTAGATTGGATGGGCTATTTACAGATGAGCTATGAACAGGTGCAGTGATCTGTGTGCTGCTCTGACAGCTGGTGCTTAAAGCTAGTGGGGGAGAAAAGTCTCCAGCTTCAGTGATTTTTGCAGTTCGTTCCAGTCATTGGCAGCAGAGAACTGGAAGGAGAGGCGGCCAAAGGAAGAATTAGCTTTGGGGATGACCAGTGAGATATACCTGCTGGAGCGCATGCTACGGGTTGGTGCTGCTATGGTGACCAGTGAGCTGAGATAAGGCGGGGCTTTAGATAGCAGAGACTTGTAGATGACCTGGAGCCAGTGGGTTTGGCAACGAGTATGAAGCGAGGGCCAGCCAACGAGATCATACAGGTCGCAGTGGTGGGTAGTGTATGGGGCTTTGGTGACAAAACAGATGGCACTGTGATAGACTGCCTCCAATTTGTTGAATAGAGTGTTGGAGGCTATTTTGTAAATGACATCGCCGAAGTTGAGGATCGCTAGGATGGTCAGTTTTACGAGGGTATGTTTGGCAGCATGAGTGAATGATGCTTTGTTTCGAAATAGGTAGCCAATTCTAGATTTATTTTGGATTGGAGATGTGAGTCTGGAAGGAGAGTTTACAGTCCAACCAGACACCTAGGTATTTGTAGTTGTCCACATATTCTACCGTATGTCAGAACCGTCCAGAGTAGTGATGCTAGACGGGCGGGCAGGTGCAGGCAGCGATTGGTTGAAGAGCATGCATTTAGTTTTACTTGCATTTAAGTGCAGAGGCCACAGAAGGAGAGTTGTATGGCATTGAAGTTTGTCTGGAGGTTAGTTATCACAGTGTCCAAAGAAGGGCCAGAGGTATACAGAATGGTGTCGTCTGCGTAGAGGCGGATCAAATAATCACCAGCAGCAAGAGCGACATCATTGATGTATACAAGAAAGGCCGCCGTAGGCAGAAGACAGAAGACAGGCTATGTGCACACTTCCACAAAATGTTATAGACACATATTTCCCTGAGATTACACAGATCCACCAATAATTCCCTTATCTACTGGGTGAAATATCACAGTGTGCCATCACAGCAGCAAGATTTATTGACCTGTTGCCACAAGAAAAGGGCAACCAGTGAAGAACAAACACCATTGTAAATACATCCCATATTTATGTTTATTTATTTTCACTTTTGTACTTAACTATTTGCACATAAGACATTTGAAATGTGTTTATTCTTTTGGAACTTTTGTGAGTGTAATGTTTACTCTTAATTTGTATTGTTTATTTCGCTTTTGTTTATTATCTACTTCCCTTGCTTTGGAAATTTTAACATATGTTTCCCAAGCCAATAAAGCCCTTGAACTGAAAGAACGGTCCCAACATTTGTTGTTATATGTATACTCTGACAATGTAAATCATTTAAGTTGCCATGTCAGTAAAGTCTACTGAATTGAATTGAGAGAGAGAGAAAGAGAGAGTGAGAGTGCTGTGGGATCTTCCGCCCTCATCTATTCACCACCTCTCTTCTTATTGGCTGAAGTGAAAATCAGAGCGATCAGCTTTGGCAGTGTTTGTGTGTGAGCGTATGTGTGTGTGTGTGTGTGTGTGCGTGTAATGGTTTTCTTCATCTGAAGGAGAGGCAGACCAAAGCGCAGCGTGGTGGTTATCCATATTCTTTAATTTATAAAGAAACTACACACGAGATAACTAACAAAAACAACAAATGTGAGAAAACCTAAAACAGTCCCATCTGGTGCAAAACACAAAGACAGGAACAATCACCCACAAACACACAGTGAAACCCAGGCTACCTAAGTATGATTCTCAATCAGAGACAACTAATGACACCTGCCTCTGATTGAGAACCATACTAGGCCGAAACATAGAAATAACCAAATTATAGAAAAACAAACATAGACTGCCCACCCAACTCACGCCCTGACCATACTAAATAAATACAAAACAAAGGAAATAAAGGTCAGAACGTGACAGTGCGTGTGTGCGTGCCTGCCTGCGCCTGCATGCATGTGCCTATGTATGTGTGTGTGCCTTTCTCTTTGTGAGTGTGTGTGTGTACCTTTCTCTGTGTGTGTGTGTACCTTTCTCCGTGTCTTTGTGAGAGCATCATGAGATCCTTACAAAGAGCTCTAATTGGAGACAAGACTAACCAACAACCCTGCAGCGTAGCCTCGTAAATTACAACCATTTAGCTCCTACCAGTCTGGAGATTGAGAATGATGTCTCCTCCTACCAGTCTGGAGATTGAGAATGATGTCTCCTCCTACCAGTCTGGAGAGAGAGAACGGCGTCTCCACCTACCAGTATGGAGAGAGAGAATGACGTCTCCTCCTACCAGTCTGGAGAGAGAGAATGACATCTCCTCCTACCAGTCAGGAGAGAGAGAACGACGTCTCCTCCTACCAGTCTGGAGAGAGAGAACAACATCTCCACCTACCAGTCTGTAAAGAGAGAACGACATCTCCTCCTACCAGTCAGGAGAGAGTGAATGACGTCTCCAACCAGTCAGGAGAGAGAACGACATCTCCACCTACCAGTCAGGAGAGAGAGAACGACGTCTCCACCTACCAGTCAGGAGAGAGAGAACGACATCTCCTCCTAGCAGTCAAGAGAGAGAGAGAACGATGTC
Organism: Oncorhynchus tshawytscha; assembly: GCF_018296145.1. Lineage (NCBI taxonomy): Eukaryota > Metazoa > Chordata > Actinopteri > Salmoniformes > Salmonidae > Oncorhynchus > Oncorhynchus tshawytscha. The sequence continues at coordinate 29,194,472 of NC_056449.1, forward strand.
TCCTCCTACCAGTCAGGAGAGAGAGAATGACGTCTCCTCCTACCAGTCTGGAGATTGAGAATGATGTCTCCTCCTACCAGTCTGGAGAGAGAGAACGGCGTCTCCACCTACCAGTCTGGAGAGAGAGAATGACGTCTCCTCCTACCAGTCTGGAGAGAGAGAATGACATCTCCTCCTACCAGTCAGGAGAGAGAGAACGACGTCTCCTCCTACCAGTCTGGAGAGAGAGAACGACGTCTCCTCCTACCAGTCTGGAGAGAGAGAACGACGTCTCCTCCTACCAGTCTGGAGAGAGAGAATGACATCTCCTCCTACCAGTCAGGAGAGAGAGAACGACGTCTCCTCCTACCAGTCTGGAGAGAGAGAACGACGTCTCCTCCTACCAGTCTGGAGAGAGAGAACGACATCTCCTCCTACCAGTCAGGAGAGAGAGAATAACGTCTCCTACCAGTCAGGAGAGAGAGAACGACGTCTCCACCTACCAGTCAGGAGAGAGAGAATGACGTCTCCACCTACTAGTCTGGAGAGAGAGAACGACATCTCCTCCTAACAGGTTGGGAGACGTCTTTGTTTACTCTTCTCTTTCTTTTCTCCTCCTCCTCACCTCCTCCCTCTTTGCTTGTTTCCTTCTCTTCTCCTCTTCCTTCTATTCTTATCTCTCATCCTTCTCCTCTTCAGCTTCCTTCTTCTACTCCTGCACCTCATTCGTATCTCCCTTCCCCTCTCTTCTCCTCCCTTTCTCTTCTTCCCTCCTATCTCTATCCTCTCTCTCTCTCCACCTTTCTCTCCTCTCTCTCCTCTGCCCTACCCCCGGCTAGCTGGGCAGGCAGATTGAGCAGTAAATTAAATTAATGTGGGCCATTTCTCCATAATTTTTCATTCCTCTAAAATGATTCAAGCTGATGTAATAAGTTCATTAAAACACAAAACATTAGGCTCATTAAAAACCCATTAAAACTATCTCTAGGACCTGATTTATGGAGGCAGCACATGGACAGGGGGTAGGAGGAGAGAGGGTGAGGGAGTGAGCGGACGAGGGGTACGAGTGTGGGGGACGGGGTGGAATGGGCAGTAAGTAGTTGAGGGAAACGGAGAGACTTGCAGTGTTGAGAAGGAAGATGGATAATGGAAGGAAGAAGGGGTGAAGGTAGGAGGTGTGAGCAGGAGTGATGGAAGGAGGGAGGTGAGCAGGGAGGTCTAAGTGGAGTCATTTGAGAGCGGAATGGAGTGATGAAAGGAGAGAGTATGGAGGGATGAGGGCAAGATGGTGGGGTAAAGGAGGACTTCTAAGATGGAGTACCTCCATTTAAGCTTCTGCAATTTAGTGTCCCTCTACTGCTGTTCTGTTCTGTTCCACCCTTACTTAAGTCTCTCTCTCTCTCTCTCTCACTCTCTAAAACTTACTCTCTCTCAATTTAAAGTTACATTTAAGGGCTTTATCTTTCTCTCCTTCTCTATAGCCTTGCAGGTAGCCTAGTGCTTAAGTGCATCAGGCTGGTAACTTAAAGGTCACTGGTTCAAATCCCTGAGTTGACTATGTGAAAAATGTCTCAATGTTCCCTCCAGCAAGGAACTTAAACCTTATGTTGCTCTGGATCAGATTGTCTGAAAAATGTCTCTCTCTCTCACCCTTTCTGCTTCCCTCTTTAGTCCACACTTCTCTCTATGGATACATACAAGTATTTATATTTGCACGTAAGGGCTCTAAAAGCTACCAAAGACCAACTATTGGTGTACAGTGCATTTGGAAGGTATTCCAACCCCTTGACTTTTTTTCACATTTTGTTACATTACAGCCTTATTTTAAAATATATAGTTTTTTCCCCCTCGTCAATCTACACACAATACCCCATAATGACAAAGCAAAAACAGGTTTTTAGAAATGTTAATAATTTTTCATTTTTTAGGGGGTAGATCAGCTTCAACATTGTAATAGACTGTTGCTTCCATCAATTTAATTGTCTGCTTCACTTCCAATCCCACATATATGTTTTTGCAAATATATGTACAGCACTGGAAAAAACTAAGAGACCACTGGAAAATGATCAGTTACTCTGGTTTTACTATTTATGTTTTGGTAAAATTAACATTTTTGTTTTATTCTATAAACTACTGACAACATTTCTCCCAAATTCCAAATAAAAATATTGTCATTTAGAGCATTTATTTGCAGAAAATGACAGCTGGTCAAAATAACAAAGCAGTGTTGTCAGACCTCGAATACTGCAAAGAAAATAAGTTCATATTCATTTTTAAACAACACAATAATCAACTGGAATGCTTTTCCAAAAGTCTTAAAGGAGTTCCCACATATGCTGAGCACTTGTTGGCTGCTTTTCCTTCACTCTGCAGTCCAACTCTCCCCAAACCATTTCAGTTGTGTTGAGGTCGTGTGATTGTGGAGGCCAGGTCATCTCATGCACCTGATTTATTTGAGCTGCAATCTGAGGTACAGATAACTCTAATGAACTTATCCTCTGCAGCAGAGGTAACTCTGGGTTTCCCTTTCCTGTGGCGGTCCTCATGAGAGCCAGTTTCATCATAGAGCTTGATGGATTTTGTGACTGCACCTGAAAAAACGTGTTGCTTATTTGAACTGTTCTTGCCATAATATGGACTTGGTATTTTACCAAATAAGGCTATCTTCTGTATACCACGCCTACCTTGTCACAACAAAACAGATTTTCTCAAACGCATTAAGAAGGAAAGATATTCCACAAATAAACTTTTAACAATGCACATCTGTTAATTGAAATGCATTCCAAGTGGCTACCCCATGAAGCGGGATGAGAGAATGCCAAGAGTGTACAAAGCTATCATCAAGGCAAAGGGTGGCTACTTTGAAGAATCTCAAACATAAAATAGATTTTGATTTGCTTAACACCTTTTTTGGTTTGTCCTGATTCTCTGTGTTATTTCATAGGTTTTTTTGTGTTCAATATTATTCTACAATGTAGAAAATAGTAAAAAAATAAAGAAAAACCCTTGAATGAGTAAGTGTGTCCAAACTTTTGACTGGTACTGTATAACCCTATGACCGTCCCCAAATTGGAGTAAACGATTGAATAACAATGCTTAGGCTTCTACTTCCAGCTCATACATTCCATTTTCATTTTATGGACACGGTATATTTTACAATAGCTCTATTTTGTTTGTTTTTACTCCTTCCCTTCCTCTACCCTCAACCTCTTTCATCTATTTCTGATGTCCTTCCTGTACCATCAACCTCTTTCATCTATTTCTGATATCCTTCCTCTACCCTCAACCTCTTTCATCTATTTCTGATGTCCATCTGGTTCGATTTCTATTTGCCATATCTTTCAAACTGTGCTATTTCACAAATGTTCTGAACCTATATCCATTTTACGGACACAGTATGTTTTACATTAGTTAAATTACTGTTATTAGTCACAACCTCCATATTGGATTTCTAATTTGTTCCAGTCATTGGCAGCAGAGAACTGGAAGGAAAGGCGGCCAAAGGAGGTGTTGGCTTTGGGGATGACCAGTGAAATATACCTGCTGGAGCGCGTGCTACCGGTGGGTGTTGCTATGGTGACCAGTGAGCTGAGATAAGGTGGAGCTTTACCTAGCAAAGACTTATAGATGACATGGAGCCAGTGGGTTTGGCGACGAATATGTAGCGAGGGCCAGCCAACGAGAGCATACAGGTCGCAGTGCTGGGTAGTATATGGGGCTTTGATGACAAAACGGATGGCACTGTGATAGACTACATCCAATTTGCTGAGTAGAGTTATGGAAACTATTTTGCAAATGACATCGCCGAAGTAAAGGATTGGTAGGATGGTCAGTTTTACGAGGGTATGTTTGGCAGCATGAGTGAAGGATGCTTTGCTGCAAAATAGGAAGCCAATTCTAGATTTAATTTTGGATTGGAGATGCTTAAAATGAGTCTGGATGAAGAGTTTACAGTCTAACCAGACACCTAGGTATTTGTAGCTGTCCACATATTCTAAGTCAGAACCGTCCAGAGTGGTGATAATAGACGGGCGGGCAGTTGTGGGCAGCGATTGGTTGAAGAGCATGCATTTAGTTTTACTATCATTTAAGAGCAGTTGGAGGACACAGAAGGAGAGTTGTATGGCATTGAAGGTGGTTTGGAGGTTTGTTAACACAGTGTCCAAAGAAGAGTCATATGTATACAGAATGGTGTCGTCTGCGTAGAGGTGGATCAGAGAATCACCAGCAGCAAGAGCGACATCATTGATATATAGAGGGAAGAATCGGCCCGAGAATTAAACCCTGTGGCAACCCTATAGAGACTGCCAGAGGTCCAGACAATAGGCCCTCCGATTTGACACACTGAACTGTATCTGAGAAGTAGTTGGTGAACCAGGCGAGGCAGTCATTTGAGAAACAAAGGCAATTGAGTCTGCCGATAAGAATGTGGTGGCCAGGCCGATGAAAACAGCTGCCCAGTACTGTCTTTTATCTATGGTGGTTATAATATAATTTAGGACCTTGAGCGTGGCTGAGTTGCACCCAAGACCAGCTCGGTAACCAGATTGCTTAGTGGAGACGGTATGGTTGGAGTCTAAATGTTCTGTCATCTGTTTGTTAACTTGGCTTTCGAAGACATTAGAAAAGCAGGGCAGGATTTATATAGGTCTGTAACAGTATGGGTCTAGAGTGTCTCCCCCTTTGAAGAGGGGGATGCCCAGGGCAGCTTTCCAATCTTTAGATAGGAAAGAGAGGTTAAATAGGCTAGTAATAGGGGTTGCAACAATTTCGTCTGATAATCTTAGAAAAAGAAGTTCCAGATTGTCTAGCCCAGCTGATCTGTAGGGATCCAGATTGTGCAGCTCTTTCAGAACATCAGCTATCTGGATTTGGGTGGAGGAGAAGCGTGGGGGGGTGCAGAGCTGTTGGCCAGGGTAGGGTACAAGAAGCAATTTTCTGTTTGAAAAAGCTAGCCTTAGCTTTCCTAACTGACTGAGTATATTGGTTCCTGACTTCCAAGAAAAGTTGCATATGGAAGGGCCTGTTCGATGGTAATACAAAACGCCACAGGATGTTTTTGTGCTGGTCAAGGGCAGTCAAGTCTGGAGTGAACCAAGGGCTATATCTGTTCCTTGTTCTACATTTTTTGAATGGGGCATGCTTATTTAAGAGGAAGGTATGAAAGCACTTTTAAAGAGCAACCAGGCATCCTCTACTGACGGGATGACGTCAGTATCCTTCTAGGATACCTGGGCCAGGTCGATTAGAAAGGCCTGCTCGTTGAAGTGTTTCAGGGAGCGTGTGACAATGATGAATCCCTCAAACAAGCCAGTGGACGGCAGAAGAGGAGTGCTGAACGCCACCGCAGTGAGACCCCATGTTTGTACCAGATGACAGGGTCTGGCTCTCGACCCAAAACCTACCCCTCCGTTTGCCCTACCGGAAACTGGGGCCGCAGTGTGTAGGGCCCTTCAAAGTCCTGAGGAGAATAAACGAGGTGTGTTATCGATTACAACTCCCTTCCTATTATCGTATTAACCCCTCATTTGATTTGTCTCTCCTCAGGTCGGTGGTAGCAGGACGGTGAGATACTGGAGGTCCCTCCTCCGCCTCTGGACATCGAGGGGTCCCCGGCGTACACAATATGGGCCATTCTGGACTCGAGACGCAGGGTGAGGGGCCTGCAGTACCTCGTGGACTGGGAGGGGTACGGTCTGGAGGAGAGGTGCTGGGTACCGGTGGGGGACATTTTGGATCCGTCAATGATGAGGGATTTCCCTCGCCTCCATCCGGATCGCCCTGCGCCTCGCCCTCCGGGTCGCCAGAGAGGCTGCGGGAGCCGTGCATCAGGGGGGGGTAGTACTGTCACGACTCCTACCGAAGGTGGCTTCCGTTCCTGTTCGGGTGGCGCTCGGCGGTCGCCGTCACCGGCCTACTAGCTGCCACTGATCTTTTTCTCCCCCTGCTTGTCTGTTTATTAGTTACACCTGTGTTTGGTTAGGTTAGTTAGTTGGGCTTTATTATCCAGCCGGCCCGCCTGCTGGGTGTGCGGGATTGTTTTATGTGTACTTGTGTACACGCCTGTAAGTCACAGTTGTTTGTGTACGTGAGTTATTCTGGACTGTTTCGTTCCCCTGTGTTTTGGGGCATTTTTTTGAGTGGCGTCGTTTTCACCTGTGTGGTGAATAAAGAAGTAGCCCTACTCTGAACTCTCTTTTTCCTGCGTCTGACTTATTCCTCCGCTACACCCCGGGCATTACACAGGGCTCCCCGTCGTCAATGAAGGGTCCAGACCAATTGGCAAACGAGCTATTGTAGCCCACGAATTAACGGGTATACCTCTTCGGCTAGCCGGGAGATTGGCCTAGCTCGAGTGCTTGATTGGGGACAGAGGCGTTAGCCAGCAGTAGCCACACGGTTGCAGCTAGCTAGCTGGGATTATCCGGTGTAATGGCACAGCGCTTGCAGCATGAATCCGGTGATGTGGTGGAGAAAAGCAGTTCTATATGCTCTGGGTTGATATCGCGCAGTGCAGATTGGCAGGTATTGATTGAGCTAAAGCTGGCTGGTGTCAGAAGCTAAAGGTGAAGACCGCTAACCGTGGCTAACTGTGACTACCAGCTAGTAGCTAGTTAGTTGGCTAGCTTCTGATGCAAGTTCCAGTAAAAATAGCAGATCCATACCACATTGGGTGAGGCGGGTTGCAGGAAAGTATATTTAGATCTTTGGTGAAAGTGAGATTAAAATATATATGAAAGAAAACGATGAAACCGACTATTTACATGGGAAGAGATGGGATAAGAAAAACACACATCTGACTGCTATCCCATCTTGGATCCATCTTCCCCGTGTTTCAATAAATACCTTGGTTACTTTATCCCAGTCTCCTTGTCTGAGTCTGCTCTTGCGTTTCTCTGTTCCACTCCGCGTAACAGAGAGACTGAAAAACAGCTTCTATCTTCATAACGCCATCAGACCGTTAAATAGCCATCACTAGCCAGATTCCACATGGTTATGCAACCCTGCACCTTAGAGGCTGCTGCCCTATATACTGTACATAGACTTGGAATCACTGGCCACTTTAATAATGTTGAAATAATGTTTACATACTGCTTTACTCATCTCATATGTATATACTGTATTGTATTGTATTTTAGTCAATGCCGCTCTGACATTGCTCACTCTAACATTTATATATTTCTCTATTCCGTTCTTTTACTTTTAGATTTGTGTATATTTTTGGGAATCGTTTTTAGATACTACTGCACCGTTAGATACTACTGCAATGTTGGAGCTAGGAACACATGCATTTTGCACACCCGCAATAACATCTGCTAAATATGTGTATTTGACCAATAAAATGTGATTTGATTTTGACAGACAAGTTCCCTACTTTCCCCTTTCCACTTTCCTCTTCCATTTTTGTAGTAATGCTGCATTTAGTTGATTTTAACAAAATGTGGGAAAAGTCCAGGGGTCTGAATACTTTCCAAAGGCACTGTATAATGTGCTTTTTCTCTCTTTTCTTTCTCTCTCATTTTATCTCCCTTCATCTATCCCTCTCTCTCTCGCTCTTCCTCTTTTGCCATGTCTTTGATGTGTAGTGTAAATTAGCCGTTCAGAAGGGAAGCAGTTTGTGTTTTCTGCACGTTTGAGGAGAGAAGCGAGGGATAGAGAGATAATAATGTGCTTTTTCTCTCTGAACTCACATTCTCTCTCTCCTTCTCGCTCCCTGGCACTTATCCTTCTGTATGTATTCCTACAAAGTACATAAGGGCCCTAAAAGTAATGAAAGACCAATTATTGGTGAGTATAATGTGCTCTTTCTCTCTCTCTCAATTCAGTTTTGAAATTTAAGGGGCTTTATTGGCTTGGAAAATTGCCAAAGCAAGTGAAATAGATGATAAACAAAAAAAAAATGAACAGTAAACATTACACTCACAAAAGTAAAAAAATTATTCGGACATTTCAAATGTCATATTATTTCTATATACAGTGTTGTAACGATGTACAAATGGTACAAAAGGGAAAATAAATTAACGTAATATATTGGTTTTATTTACAGTGGTGTTTGTTCTTCACTTGTTCCCCTTTTCTTGTGGCAACAGGTCACAAATCTTCTTGATTGCACACTGGTTTTTCATCCACTGGTTTTTCAAATTCTTTGTGGGTCTGTTTAATCTGAGGGAAGTATGTGTCTCTAATATGGTCACACATTTGGCAGGAGGTTAGGAAGTGTATCTCAGTTTCTATCTCATTTTGTGGGCAGTGAGCACATAGCCTGTCTTCTCTATGCTCACTGAGTCTGTACATAGTCATTTTGGGTCAGTCACAGTGGTCAAGTATTCTGCCACTGTGTACTCACTGTTTAGCGCTGAAAAGCATTCTTGTTTGCTCAGTTTTTTTCTTAATTATTTCCAATGTGTCATGTAATTATCTTTTTGTTTTCTCATGATTTGGTTGGGTCTCATTTTGTTTCTGTCCTGGGGCTCTGTTTGACCCCACTGTTTGTGTTTGTGAACAGATCCCCAGGACCAGCTTGCTTAGGGGACTCCTCTCCAGGTTAATATCTCTGTAGGTGTTTGCTTTGTCATGGAAGTCTTGGGAATTGATTCCTTTTAGGTGGTGGTAGAATTTAACTGGGGTATCTTCATAATGATGCTCTGCATGCATTATTTGGTGTTTTACATTGTACACTGAGGATATGTTTGCAGAATTCTGCATGCAGAGTCGCAATTTTGTGCTTGTCCCATTTTGTGAATCTTGGTTGGTGAGCTGATACCAGACCTCAAAACCATAAAGAACAATGGGTTCTATAACTGATTTTAGTATTTTTAGCCAGACCCTAATTGGTATGCCCAATTTGATGTTTCTTTTGATGGCATAGAAGGCTCTTCTTGCCTTTTCTCTCAGATCGTTCACAGCTTTGTGGAAGTTAACTGTGGCGCTGATGTTTAGGCTGCGGTATGTTCAGCTTTTTGTGTGATCTAGGACAACGGTGTCTAGATGGAATTTGTATTTGTGGTCCTGGCAAATGGACCTATGTGGAACACCATTTGACATTTGACTTCAGATTCTAGTAGGGTGAGGCCGGGTGCTGCAGACTGTTCTAGTGCCCATTCGAATTCGTTGATTTACCTTCGGAAAGTTTATTCCTCTTCAATCTACACACAATACCACAATGACAGAGTGAAAACAGGTTTTTAGAGATTTTTGAAAATGTATAAAAAAATCCCAACATAAATACCTTATTTACGTAAATACTCAGACCCTTTGCGATGAGACTCGAAATTGAGCTCAGGCGCCTCCTGTTTCCATTGATCATCCTTGAGATGTTTCTACAGCTTGATTGGAGTCCACTTGTTGTAAATTCAATTGATTGGAGATGATTTGGAAAGGGACACACCTGTCTATATAATGTCCCACAGTTGACAGTGCTTGACAGAGCAGAAAACAAGCCATGAGGTTGAAGGAATTGTATGCAGAACCCCAAGACAGGATTGTGTCAAGGTACAGATCTAGCGAAGGGTATCAAAAACATTCTGCAGCGTTGAAGGTCCCCAAGAACACAGTGGTCAATATTATTCTTAAATGGAAGAAGTTTGGAACCACCAAGACTCTTCTTAGAGTGGACCGCCTAGCCAAACTGAGTAAATCGGGAGGAGTGCTTTGGTCAGGGAGCTGACCAGAACATGATGGTGACTCTGACAGAGCTCCAGAGTTCCTCAGTGGAGATGGCAGAACCTTCCAGAGGGACAACCATCTCTGCATCACTCCACCAATCAGGCCTTTATGGTAGAGTGAACAGACAGAAGCCACTCCTCAGTAAAAGGCACATGACAGCCCGCTAGGAGTTTGCCAACAGGCACCTAAAGAACTCCCATGAAAAACAAGATTCTTGGCCCGAATGCGAAGCGTCATGTCTGGAGGAAACCTGTTACCATCCCTACGGTGAAGCATATTGGTGGCAGCATCATACTGTGAGGATATTTTTCAGCGGCAGGTACTTGGAGACTAGTCAGGATCGAGGGAAAGATGAATGCAGAAAAGTACAGAGAGATATTTGATGGAAACCTGCTCCAAAGCTCTTAGGACCTCAGACGGGGGTGAAGGTTCACCTTTCAACAAGACAACGTCCCTAAGAATACAGCCAAGAAAACACATGAGTGGCTTCAGGACAAGTCTCTTAATGTCCTTGAGTGGCACAGCCATAGCCTGGACTTGAACTAAATCGAGCATCTCTGGAGAGACATGAAAATAGCTGTGCGGTGGTGCTCCCCATCCAACCTGATAGAGCTTGAGTTGATCTGCACAGAAGAATGGGAGAAACAGCCCAAAATACAGGTGTTCCAGGGTTGTAGCATCATACCCAAGAAGACTCAAGGCTATAATTGCTGCTAAAGGTGCTTCACCAAAGTATTGAGTAAAGGGTCTGAAGACTTACTTTAATGTGATATTTAGCAAGCATTTCTAAAAACCTGTTTTTGCTTTGTCATTATGGTGTGTTGTGTGTAGCTTGATGAGGGGCGGCAGGTAGCCTAGTGGTTAAAGCATTGTAACTGAAAGGTTGCTGAATTGAATCCCCGAGTTTACAAGGTAAAAATCTACCGTTCTTCCCTTGAACAAGGCAGTTAACCCACTGTTCCCCAGTAGGCTGTCATTGTAAATAATAATTTGTTCTTAACTGACTTGCCTAGTTAAATATATAAAATGAGGAAGCTTTTTTGAAAGCGGTGAAGCATGAGAAGACTGCCTTTGTTTTGGTTTGTTTGTTTTTCAATTAGGGTGTGCAGGGTTAACAAATGGTCTGTCGTACGATAATTTGTTAAAAAGTCAATTTGACATTTGCACAGTACATTGTTTTCACTCTCTCTCTCTCTCTCTCCCTCTCTCTCTCTCTCTCTCTCTCTCTCTCTCTCTCTCTCTCTCTCCCTCTCGCTCTCTCTCTCTCTCTACACATCCATCCCTCATATATGTGTGGTTAAACTAGTAAGAGTTGGGGTGCTAATCTAGGATCAGTTTGCATTTTAGACCATATTGAATAAGACTATTTAGACAGGTGGGAACCTGATCCTCAACCAGCTCCTCTACTCTGATACTCTTTGTGGACACAGGCCCAGATTCTTGGAAGTTGTATAGATTTTTGTTGATGTTGAGAATGATTGATCTGGTGATGAAGGGTTGGGGCATGTATTTGTGGAGTACCTTTAGTAGGAAAACATGTTATGGCAAACTGATCGGTCTTCACTATATCGCTCATAATATTCAGTCTCCTCTCTATCTCCCTCATAATATTCAGTCTCCTCTCTATTGCCCTCATAATATTCAGTCTCCTCTCTATCTCCCTCATAATATTCAGTCTCCTCTCTATCTCCCTCATAATATTCAGTCTCCTCTCTATTGCCCTCATAATATTCAGTCTCCTCTCTATCTCCCTCATAATATTCAGTCTCCTCTCTATCTCCCTCATAATATTCAGTCTCCTCTCTATCTCCCTCATAATATTCAGTCTCCTCTCTATTGCCCTCATAATATTCAGTCTCCTCTCTATCGCCCTCATAATATTCAGTCTCCTCTCTATCGCCCTCATAATATTCAGTCTCCTCTCTATCTCCCTCATAATATTCAGTCTCCATTCTATCTCTCTCGTAAAATTCCTTCTCATAACAATTTTGCTCTTTTTCTATTCTATCTCTTCTCCTTCTTTTTCTCAGACGAGTAAAGTTATCAAATAAGGCAGCCAAATATCTCATTATTCATGGTGATTCTATAAAGCATGGCCTGACAGTTCACGGTATATTCAAATATTTATAGACTGTTTGAATACTGAGATGTAGAGCATACGTCCCAAAATGGCATCCTTTAAGGCTCTGGTCAAAAGTAGTGCACTATATAGGGATTATGGTGCAATTTGGAATGCATCCAGAGAGATGTAGCCACAAGCAGACACTCATATCATGCAGAGGAGTCATGAGGAAGGACTGGGGTGTGTCCCAAATGTGTCCCTATTCCGTAAAAAGAGCAATACTTTTGATCAGGCCTCAGGGTTTCCATAGGAAATAGGCTGCCATTTGGGATGCAACCTTCGGCTCTCTAAACTGCATTTCCTTTCCTTCATTCTCTGCTGTTCTCTCAGTCACATGTACCTCTGCTGTTCCCTCAGTCACATGTACCTCTGCTGTTCTCTCAGTCACATGTACCTCTGCTGTTCTCTCAGTCACATGTACCTCTGCTGTTCCCTCAGTCACATGTACCTCTGCTGTTCCCTCAGTCACATGTGCCTCTGCTGTTCTCTCAGTCACATGTACCTCTGCTGTTCTCTCAGTCACATGTACCTCTGCTGTTCCCTCAGTCACATGTACCTCTGCTGTTCTCTCAGTCACATGTACCCCTGCTGTTCTCTCAGTCACATGTACCTCTGCTGTTCCCTCAGTCACATGTACCTCTGCTGTTTTCTCAGTCACATGTACCTCTGCTGTTCCCTCAGTCACATATACCTCTGCTGTTCTCTCAGTCACATGTACCTCTGCTGTTCCCTCAGTCACATGTACCTCTGCTGTTCTCTCAGTCACATGTACCTCTGCTGTTCCCTCAGTCACATGTACCTCTGCTGTTCCCTCAGTCACATGTACCTCTGCTGTTCTCTCAGTCACATGTACCTCTGCTGTTCTCTCAGTCACATGTACCTCTGCTGTTCTCTCAGTCGTGTATCTGTGTGTGTGTGTGTGTTATGTGTGTGTGTGTGTGCTTACAGTGGGGAGAACAAGTATTAGATACACTGCCGATTTTGCAGGTTTTCCTACTTACAAAGCATGTAGAGGTCTGTACGTTTTTAAATCATAGCTACACTTCAACTGTGAGAGACAGAATCTAAAACAAAAATCCAGAAAATCACATTGTATGATTTTTAAGTAATTAATTTGTATTTTATTGCATGACATAAGTATTTGATACATCAGAAAGGCAGAACTTAATATTTGGCACAGAAACCTTTGTTTGCAATTACAGAGATCAAGGTTTCCTGTAGTTCTTGACCAGGTTTGCACACACTGCAGCAGCAGGGATTTTGGCCCACTCCTCCACACAGACCTTCTCCAGATCCTTCATGTTTCGGGGCTGTCGCTGGGCAATACGGACTTTCAGCTCCCTCCCAAGATTTTCTATTGGGTTCAGGTCTGGAGACTGGCTAGGCCACTCCAGGACCTTGAGATGCTTCTTACGGAGCCACTCCTTAGTTGCCCTGACTCTATGATTCGAGTCATTGTCATGCTGGGAGACCCAGCCACGACCCATCTTCAATGCAAAACCTGCGAAAACCTGCAAAATCGGCAGTGTATCAAATACTTGTTCTCCCCACTGTATAAACTCTGCAAAAAAAGAAACGTCCTTTGTGTCAACTGCGTTTTTTTCAGCAAACTTAACATGTGTAAATATTTGTATTTATAAATCAAATCAAATCAAATTTTATTTGTCACATACACATGGTTAGCAGATGTTAATGCGAGTGTAGCGAAATGCTTGTGCTTCTAGTTCCGACAATGCAGTAATAACCAACAAGTAATCTAACTAACAATTCCAAAACTACTGTCTTATACACAGTGTAAGGGGATAAAGAATATGTACATAAGGATATATGAATGAGTGATGGTACAGAGCAGCATAGGCAAGATACAGTAGCTGATATCGAGTACAGTATATACATATGAGATGAGTATGTAAACAAAGTGGCATAGTTAAAGTGGCTAGTGATACATGTATTACATAAGGATGCAGTCGATAATATAGAGTACAATATACACGTATGCATATGAGATGAATAATGTAGGGTATGTAAACATTATATAAGGTAGCATTGTTTAAAGTGGCTAGTGATATATTTACATCATTTCCCATCAATTCCCATTATTAAAGTGGCTGGAGTTGAGTCAGTGTCAGTGTCAGTGTGTTGGCAGCAGCCACTCAATATTAGTGGTGGCTGTTTAACAGTCTGATGGCCTTGAGATAGAAGCTGTTTTTCAGTCTCTCGGTCCCAGCTTTGATGCACCTGTACTGACCTTGCCTTCTGGATGATAGCGGGGTGAACAGGCAGTGGCTCGGGTGGTTGATGTCCTTGATGATCTTTATGGCCTTCCTGTAACATCGGGTGGTGTAGGTGTCCTGGAGGGCAGGTAGTTTGCCCCCGGTGATGCGTTGTGCAGACCTCACTACCCTCTGGAGAGCCTTACGGTTGAGGGCGGAGCAGTTGCCGTACCAGGCGGTGATACAGCCCGCCAGGATGCTCTCGATTGTGCATCTGTAGAAGTTTGTGAGTGCTTTTGGTGACAAGCCGAATTTTCATCAGCCTCCTGAGGTTGAAGAGGCGCTGCTGCGCCTTCTTCACGATGCTGTCTGTGTGAGTGGACCAATTCAGTTTGTCTGTGATGTGTATGCCGAGGAACTTAAAACTTGCTACCCTCTCCACTACTGTTCCATCGATGTGGATAGGGGGGTGTTCCCTCTGCTGTTTCCTGAAGTCCACAATCATCTCCTTAGTTTTGTTGACGTTGAGTGTGAGGTTATTTTCCTGACACCACACTCCGAGGGCCCTCACCTCCTCCCTGTAGGCCGTCTCGTCGTTATTGGTAATCAAGCCTACCACTGTTGTGTCGTCCGCAAACTTGATGATTGAGTTAACAAGAATCAACAACTAAGTTATAAACTGAACAAGTTCCATGGACATGTGACTAACAGAAATGGAATAATGTGTCAAAATCAAAAGTCACAGTCAGTATCTGGTGTGGCCACCAGCTGCATTAAGTAGAGCAGTGTAGCTCCTCCTCATGGACTGCACCAGATTTTCCAGTTCTTGCTGTGAGATGTTACCCCACTCTTCCACCAAGGTACCTGCAAGTTCCTGGACACTCCAATTTCTGGGGGGAATGGCCTTAGCCCTTACCCTCCAATCCAACAGGTCCCAGACGTGCTCAATGGGATTGAGATCCGGGCTCTTCGCTGGCCATGGCAGCACACTGGCATTCCTACAGGAAATCACACACAGAATGAGACGTATGGCTGGTAGCATTGTCATGCTGGAGGGTCATGTCAGGATGAGCCTGCAGGAAGGGTACCACATGAGGGAGCAGGATGTCTTCCCTGTATCGCACAGCGATGAGATTGCCTGCAATGACAACAAGCTCAGTCCGAAGATGCTGTGACACGCCGCCCCAGACCATGATGGACCCTATCCCTCCAAATCGATCCCGCTCCAGAGTACAGGCCTCGGTGTAACGCTCATTCCTTCGACGATAAATGCAAATCCGACCATCACACCTGGTGAGAAAAAACTGCGACTCGTCAGTGAAGAGCACTTTTTGCCAGTCCTGTCTGGTCCAGCTACGGTGGGTTTGTGCCCTTAGGCGACGCTGTTGCTGTTGATGTCTGGTGAGGACCTGCCTTACAACAAGCCTACAAGCCCTCAGTCCAGCCTCTCTCATCCTTTTGTGGACAGTCTGAGCCCTGATGGAGGGATTGTGCATTCCTGGTGTAACTCGGGCAGTTGTTGTTGCCATCCTGTACCTGTCCTGCAGGTGTGATGTTCAGATGTACCGATTCTGTGCAGGTGTTACACGTGTTCTGCCACTGCGAGGACGATCAGCTGTCCATCCTGTCTCCCTGTAGCTCTGTCTTAGGCGTCTCACAGTATGGACATTGCAATTTATTGCCCTGGCCACATCTGCAGTCCTCATGCCTTCTTGCAGCATGCCGAAGGCACGTTCATGCAGATGATCAGGGACCCTGATCTTTCTTTTGGTGTTTTTCAGAGTCAGTAGAAAGGCCTCTTTAGTGTCCTAAGTTCTCATAACTGTGACCTTAATTGTCTACCGTCTGTAAGCTGTTAGTGTCTTAACGACTGTTCCACAGGTGCATGTTCATTAATTGTTTATGGTTCATTGAACAAGCATGGGAAACATTGTTTAAACCCTTCGCAATGAAGATCTGTGAAGTTATTTGGATTTTTACAAATTAACTTTAAAAGACAGGGTCCTGAAAAAGGGACTTTAAAATTAATGAATGTATGTGTCTCTGTCTCTAGCTATGTTCTAAATCTTTTAATAAAATAATAATAAATTATAGTGAAAATTAAAATAACACAATAAAATAATAATAACGAGGCTATATACAGGGGGTACGGGTACTGAATCAGTGTACGGGGGAATAGTTTAGTGAAGGTATTTGATGTAATATGTACATGTAGGTAGGGGTAAAGTGACTGTGCATAGATAATAAACAGCGAGTAATTAGCAGAACGTAAAAAGGGGATCAATGCGAATAGTGCGGGTAGCCATTTGATTCATTATTTAGCAGTCTTATGGCTTGGGAATAGAAGCTGTTCAGGAGCCTTTTTGACGTAGACTTGGCGATCCGGGACCCCTTTGCTTTGCGGCAGCAGATAGAACAGACCATGTCTAAGAGTCTTTCCAGTTTTTAGTTCCTTCTTCTGATACCGCCTGGTATAGAGGTTCTAGATGGCAGGAAGCTTGGCTTCAGTGATGTACTGGGCCATACGCACTACCCTCTGTAGCACCTTGCGGTCGAATGCCGAGCATTTGCCATACTAAGCAGTGACCAGGGCCCAAAAGTATTGCACTTTGTAGGGAATAGGGTGCCTTTTGGGCCACAACTAAGCTCCAGACATGAAGGACTTTAACATAACACGAAATCAATCGGAATAAAACATGAATGGCTCTATCTGATGTTTAAATAGAGATGATGTGGTGTATATAAATAATCTTTACATGCATAGAACGCACGCAGGCAGGCAGGCAGGCAGGCAGGCAGGCAGGCAGGCAGGCAGGGCAGGCAGGCAGGCAGGCAGGCAGGCAGGCAGGCAGGCAGGCAGGCAGGCAGGCAGGCAGGCTGGCAGGCAGGCAGGCAGGCAGGCAGGCAGGCAGGCAGGCAGGCACATTGAGAGCTTACTGGTGGGTTTATTGTGAAGCCTCAGTGTTGGCCTCTGGTGTTGTATTCTGTAAGTCATGTAAACATGGTTAGCATTATGTTAGAGCTTTACTGAGGCCTCCAGAGCTGCACCACACTGGGCTGTGTGTGTGTGTGTGTGTGTGTGTGTGTGTGTGTGTGTGTGTGTGTGTGTGTGTGTGTGTGTGTGTGTGTGTGTGTGTGTGTGTGTGTGTGTGTGTGTGTCTATGTTTAGCTGTGCGTAGCAGACTCTGTCTAGACTGCCAGGACGTGGTGTGTGTTGGATTAAGAGTGGTCAACATGGAGGAGAACAGCTTCAGGCTTCCCAAATTCAACCAAGCCTCAGTGGACTTACACACGCACACAGCCCCCCACACGCACACACACCCCACCCACACACACTCTCCAGGGCTTTGTAGCTGAGGACCGGTTGCCTCCCTTAGCTCAAATGAGTCTTATGACCAGCCCAGTGTTCTAGGAATAAATGAATAACCCATATCTGTCATCATCAATCAATCAATCTAACAATCAGTCAGTCAGTCACTCAGGCCAGGCACTGGGCCATGCATTATACATAGTGTATGGATATAAACAGCACATCAGACAGTCATTTCACATTTATCTGGCTTATTCCTGCTGCGGTTATCAAAGTATCTGTCAGTAGCATGCATGGTGCTGCTAGTAACACTAGACTTGCAGTCTTTCTTTCTTTACGGGTGTGTGTGTGTCTGTGGGTGTGTGTCTGTGTCTACTGTTGCACACAGCAGTAGAGTAGTCAGTGGTGTAAAGTACTTAAGTAAAAATACTTTCAAGTACTGCTTAAGTAGTTTTTTTGTGGTATCTGTACTTTACTTTTTATATTTTTGACAACTTGTACTTTTACTTCACTACATTTCTAAATAAAATAATGTACTTTTTACTCCATATGTTTTCCCTGACACACACAAGTATAAGGTTGTTTTTATTTTCTTAGTCAACCTTGATTTCACCTCTGTTTCTCACCTGGTCTCATCAGCTCCCTATTTAGTTAAATTCTTTCTGTTTGTATGCTTGTGAGGTATTGTTTGTTTTTGACTGCCTACCTGTGTTTGACCATTGCCTGCCTGTGACCACATTTCCTTAATAAACATCTGCCGTGCTCTGCGTGTGAATCTACACCTTTTTCTCCCTGAGTATTCTTTACAAAAAGTAGTCATTACATTTTGAAAGCTTAGCAGGACAGGATAATGGTCCAATTCACACACTTATAAAGAGAATATCTCTACTGGGGCGACAGGTAGCCTAGTTGTTAGAGCGGTGGACTAGTAACCGAAAGGTTTCAAGACCGAATCCCTGAACTGACAACTTAAAAATCAGTTTTTCTCAGTCACTTTGGTGCATTTCTTAGATCAATGTGCAATTCTTGATACTACTTGTACAAATTCCAAATCATCTAGTCACTTGTGCACATCATTAAAGCAATTTCATATTCCTTTGAACAAATTGCAATTGATAATGTACAAGTGTCAGCTTTTTTCCACATTATCAATTGCTTATGTCATGTTGATCAAAATATATTAGATGGTTCTCTGTTGAATAGTCTTACCCCTCAAAACATCTAGGCATTAGTTCCTTGCATAAGCCATTACATGCAAAATTGTTGAACTATTTGTCATAAACTGTCAAGCATAGTTTTACACATTTCTATTAGACCTTTTGTACAAAAACGTGAATTGATGAATCGTGCAGGTGAAATTGACCCCCACTCATGAAGGAATGTAAAGTGTTAGTTCAACCGACAATCAACCAGTTGTCTAAATTGCTCAAAGGTGCATCTCATGAAGAATCAATTGGCAAGCATATATAGACAGACCACAACACATAGTTGCAATTTTCCAATAACGAAACGAACAGGGTCAACAGCCAAGAGGAGGAAGAAGAGGAGCAAGGATGCGTGGTGGAAGGCAAAACAGAGGAAGAGGCAGAAGAGGACATAGGCACATATCTGATGACATAAGGGCCACTATTGTAGACCATGTTGTCAATCATGGCCTTACAATGGCTGAGGTGGGTCGAAGGGTGCAGCAGAATATTGGGAGATCAACCGTGTCCTTAATAGTTCAAACATTTCGAAGAGAGAACAGGTATGTCCTCCAATGTACAGTGCACTGTTACTGTATATAAGCAGTATACTGTATACTTCCTACAATGCTTCATATTACAGTAGTCCACTTGTATTTCACAGCATACAGAAATATACTCTATACAGATACATACTGCACCTTACATGCACCCACCTGTATGTTTTACAGTAAAATGTGTGTTCGCATAGTTTTTGTCTATGTGAAAGTGTGCGATGCATCACTGCATTTTTCCCCACATAGGACTGCAAGATTACCTCAAACCGGTGGCAGGGGACGCCTTTTCACACCTCAACTATTTGCACCATGGTTCGAGCAAACAATGCCATGAGACTCAGGGAAATACAAAGGACCATTATAGAAGACAACAATGTCTTTGAAAACATCCATACGGTTCGCATCTCAACCATCGACAGGGTGCTGCATAGAAACCAGATGAGTATGAAACAGCTGTACCGTGTACCATTCCAAAGGAATGAGGACAGAGTTAAGGAGCTACGGTACCAGTATGTACAGGTAAAACATATATCTATGTAACTACTTTACAGCAACATTTTATAGTGACACATATTACAGTAAGCATAAACTGCACACATTTCCATTGTTGTGGAAGGAACATGCAATATATGTACATTTTATGTCACTCTTCCTTACCAAAACAAATTCAACTGTGTGTTCTGGGATATAGCGTATAATGGAGTTGGAATCAAGTGAACCCTCTCACAACTTTGTATACGTGGATGAGGCTGGCTTCAACCTGACCAAATGCAGAAGGTGGGGTCGGAATATCATCGGTCACAGATCTACTGTGGATTTGCCAGGCCAACAGGGAGGAAATATCACCATGTGTGCTGCTATTTTGGAGCATGGTGTCCTAACCCATATCCCCCTTATAGGGCCATACAACACCCAGCATCTACTCAACTTTTTAGAGACTCTCTACAGGGCTCTTATCCCTGATGATGAGAGGGGTCTGTTTAGAGAGGATTTGCCAAAGTATGTGGTCAGTTGTGATAATGTGAGTTTCCATCGATCAAACATCATAAGGCAATGGTTTGTGACCCACCCGAGGATGCTCATAGAATTCCTCCCACCTTATTCACCATTCCTTAACCCAATTGAGGAGTTATTTTCAGCATGGTGGTGGAAGGTGTACGATAGTCAGCCACACACACAGATGACCCTGCTGGCTGCAATGGATGCAGCATGTGAGGACATCACAGTAGATGCCTGCAGAGGATGGATAAGGCATTCCAAAAGATTCTTTCCATGTTTCATTGTAGGGGAAAATATCCGGTGTGATGTGGATGAGAATATGTGGGCCGACAGACAGGAACGTCTGGATGTGTAGAGACAGCACAACAGTGCTGCGGGCAAAGTTATGCCTTAGGGGTGGTTTCCTGTGTTTCTTTCAAAAAATTTTTTTTTCCCTTTATGCCCCTTGGGTTGTCCAGTCTCTTTCAATCAATAACCCACATACAGTAATATGTTAATAGTACTGTTGAAATTGATATATGCCATAGAAGTGCAGCCTTGTGCATTTTCAATACAGTAACTGTCATCCAAACTGTAGCCTAAGTTTACATCAGGTAATACTGTCAAAGTACTCAGGTACATTGACAACATGCCTAAACATTTTGACGACCTTGTTCGTGAACAATGACTCAATGACTTATCATTCTGATGACACTGACATGATCATTGGCATGGATATTTACTTTTGAGAGATGTACTAAGGATTTTTAGTGACTGACTAGCTTTAGAAACATATCTATTGTATATTGCAGTTTGTACAAATTGTTCTGAGAAATGCACTTATTATTTTGCACATGTTAGGAATGATGTGAAAAATGCACCAAAGCGACTGAGAACAACTGTAACTCACTGTTCCTAGGCCGTCATTGAAAATAAGAATATGTTCTTAACTGACTTGCTTTGTCAAATAAAACTGCCTCTGATCTAGCGGACTCACTAAACAGAAATGCTTCGATGTGTCTGAGTGTTGGAGTGTGCCCTTGGCTATCCACAAATAACAAAAATGGATAGCCAAGGGGTAATAGGAAAGGGGGATACCTAGTCAGTTGTACAAGTGCATGTGTTCATGTATCGGGCTCCTGAGTGCCACAGGGGTCTAAGGCACTGCATCTCAGTGCAAGTGTGTCACTATAGTACCTGGTTTCAATCCAGGCTGTATCACATCCGGCCGTGATTGGGAGTCCCATAGGGCGGCGCACAATTGGCCCAGCGTCGTCCGGAGTCGTCGTCATTGTAAATAAGAATTTGTTCTTTAACTGACTTGCCTAGTTAAATAAAGGTTAAATAAAAAGTGAAATGTATCTTGTGCATTCAACCCAACTTCTCTGAATCAGAGAGGTGCGGTGGGCTGCCTTAATCTACATGCACATCATCTGCAAACAGTGTGTTAACTGCCTTGTTCAGGGGCAGAACAACAGATTTGACCTTGTCAGCTTGGGGATTAAATCCAGTAACCTTTCAGTTACTGGCCCAACGCTCTAGGCTACCTGCAGTAATATAAGGAATTTGAAATTATTCTTACCTTCATGCTTAAGTATATTTTAGCAATTACATTTACGTTTGATATTTAAGTATATTTAAAACCAAATACCTTTACTCAAGTAGTATTTTCTGGGTGACTTTCACTTTTACTTGATAAATGTTCTATTAAGGTATCTTTACTCTTCCTCAAGTATGACTATTGAGTACTTTTACCTCCACTGAGAATAGTTTTGTAAATACAGTATATGTCCCCCTTTGTTTGTGTGTGTATTGTAGATGGACCCTGTAACCTGTCCTTAGGAATCTCCAGGTGTGGCCGAGCAACACGGTTCTGTCCAACACTACGGCCCTGTCTGACAACCTCTGAACCTCTTTCCT
Source organism: Oncorhynchus tshawytscha (assembly GCF_018296145.1). Lineage (NCBI taxonomy): Eukaryota > Metazoa > Chordata > Actinopteri > Salmoniformes > Salmonidae > Oncorhynchus > Oncorhynchus tshawytscha. The sequence continues at coordinate 29,216,401 of NC_056449.1, forward strand.
CCAGCACCAAGACTCCTATCTGGAAGTACTACCTATTTTGAAGAAAACAATATTGATACGCAACTTTAATGCTTTGACTTTTCAAGCACTGTGGGTCGTCATCAGGCCGACATCATCTGAAAAGAAAGAAGGATGTAAAAATGTGCTCAGTTTGAAATGTTGGTTGAGGCCTTCCATGTGTTTCCACTTCAACTGGATAATAAGGGAATGATAATTATAGTCATGTACAAACTAAAGCTATGATTGTTTTGGGTCAATAGTGATTAGCTTGTTGGACTGAGTACTCCAGCATCTCTGGTTGTCCAGAATGGTGGGGATTTTCTGCATGGATTTTCTGTTTCATCAGAGACTAAGAGGTGCAGCAGTAATTGCTTTAGCACTGCCTGTATCACTGATCTGTAAAGCGTGAAAGTTATTAGCGATCAGAGCCTTCATTGCTTGCAGTAGAATAGCTTGTGTGTGCCTGCGTGTGTGTTTGTGTGCATACGTGCGTGCGTGCATGTGTGTATGTGAGAGAGTTTGTGAAATTGTGCATGTGTGTGTGAATGTGTGTGTATGTATCCCTGTCTTAGTACATTGAACGCATCTCTTTAAACCTCTGAGAAAGTTTCTAGCAACATCACTTTCTAAGTTTGTAAGTGTTTGGGACCATATAGGCAAGCAGAAAAATCTCTGAGGTGAAATATGGAGATAAAATATGTAATATGTGTCTTCACAGCAGAAACTGCTCTGACTAGGCTGCTTCACCAACCTGGACTCAGGGGTAGACGTAACATTATAAACCAAAATCTGTAAAACTCAAATTAGTATGGAACTTTATTTAACCAGGCAAGTCAGTTAAGAACAATTTCTAATTCACAATGACGGCCTACCCCAGCCAAACCTGGACAACTGTGCACCGCCCTATGGGACTCCCAATCACAGCCAGATGTGATCCAGCCTGGATTTGAACCAGGAACTGCAATAACACCTCTTGCAGTGCTTTAGACCTCTGCACCCCTCGGGAGCCTAAGTTAAGCTTGGTATGTTATGTATTAGTTTGTGTATGTCCATCATAGATTTCATATGATATATATACAAATTGCGGTACGTATAATATGTTCCGAATTCAAATCTGTTGTTGCTAACGTTAGCTCGGTGGCTAGTTGGCTAATGCTAACGTTAGCTAGGTGGCTAACATTAGCTAGGCTAGGAGTTAGGGTTATTAGTTTGTGGATGTCCATCACCCATTTTGTATGATATAATAAAAATTGTAGTACGTATGATATGTTACAAATGACAATTTGTTGTTTCTTTCTTTGGCTAGGTGGCTAGGTTAATAACACTAATGTTAGCTAGGTGGCTAACATTAGCTAGGAGTTAGGGTTAGGGGATAAGGTTAGGGTTAAGGTTAGGTTTAGGCTTAGGAGTTAGGTTAAAGAGTTAATATTAGGGTACACATGCTAAGTAGTTGCAAAGTAGCTAAAATGTAGTAAGTTGGCAGCCTTTTTCCTATAGTGCAATACTTTTGACCAGAGCCCTTTTGGGTCTATGTAGGGCAAAGTACTAACATTCAAAAGTTGTTCTTGATGAGATTCAAACAATCTTTGGGTTGCTAGATTGCTTGATTTATCCATTATTTTACCAGGTAAGTTGACTGAGACCACATTCTCATTTACAGCAATGACCTGGAGAATAGTTACAGGGTAAAGGAGGGGGATGAATGAGCCAATTGTAAACTGGGGATTAATAAGTGACCATGATGGTTTGAGGGCCAGATTGGGAATTTAGCCAGGACACCGGGGCTCACACCCCTACAATAAGTGGGATCTTTAATGACCTCAGAGGTTCAGGACACCCATTTAACATCCCATCTGAAAGACAGAACCCTACACAGGGCAGTGTTACTGCCCTGAGGAATTGAGATATTTCTTTAGACCAGAGGAAAGAGTGCCTCCTACTGGCCCTCCAACACCACTTCCAGCAGCATCTGGTCTCCCATCCAGGGACTGACCAGGACCAACCCTGCTTAGCCTCAGAAGCAAGCCAGCAGTGGTATGCTGGGTGGTACGCTGCTGGCAAATTCAATAGATGTTAGATGTTAGATGTTCTTGTTAAATGCCCATTTTTGAGCGACACACCCTATTCCACACTATAGCCTCTGCACTACAAATCCACTACCATGGCCTATCTTCTCTTCTCTCGAGCTCCCTATATAAAACATGACCTTTCTTTTTGGCTAGTTATTCACATAGGGCAGAGGGAGAATAAAGTTTTTGAGTTTTTACCAATAAAGCTCTCCATCCAAGCATTATGTTCTAGTCTCTTTCTAGACCTTATTCCAGACAATCCGCTAATCTCCCCATCCCCACCCGTCCTAAAAACCCTCACCCCGCCCTCCTCCTCTGCCCATCACCTTTTCTGTAGCCATCCTCCATTCACTTCGAACATCCTTTGCACCGAAAGACGGCTGGCCCATTAATCAGTAAATAGTGCATTACCGTTGTAATTAACATTCAACTGAGTTTTCACCCAGTAATATTTCATTAGTTTCTATGCAAATAATTTTGAGCAATTGCCTCATTTGGCCCACGAGTGCCATGATGTATTGGCCTGGCAGTGGGAGATGGTGACACACACACACACACACACACACACACACACACACACACACACACACACACACACACACACACACACACACACACACACACACACACACACACAAACAGTGACATTACATGATGGATGGTAAAGCCCTCTATTGCCGGGCTGTGTTTTAGAGGTATTTAAGAAGCTCTTACACACATTAAACCCCATTTAAATTCCCCTCACATTTCAACCATACCTCATTCAAATACACAGGCACCTAGAATCACCTCAAATGGATTGTATACCTGACTGTCCTCTGCTCATAAGGCCTGTTCCCCCTTCACCTCCTCAGACTCCTCTTCTTCTTTCTTGTCATCATCCTCTTCCTCCTCCTTTTTCTTTTCCACCTCTCCTCTTCCTCCACCCTTCCTCCCTTCATCTTTGTATTGTTTCCTCTTTAATAGTGATGTCACCTCTGGACAGCTGCTGTGGTTCACTGTGGGTTTTATTGAACCCATACTGTATACCTGCGGGATTTCACAGCTCAAACTGGTCACTTTAGTGGTGGTGTACTGAAAAGTGTACACATTTACAGGGGAAGTGTGTGTGATTGTGTGTGTGATTGTGTGATTGTGTGTGTGTGTGTGTGTGTGTGTGTGTGTGTGTGTGTGTGTGCTAGTTCATTCATAATGCATCCAGTCACAGTGCTGGAATGTGATTGGATGTGAAGTATGTCAGGAGCTTGTCGTCACCGCAACTCAGAGTCTGGCTTAACGAGAGACAACAGCTCACTCTGCACTGTGTGACGTGTGTGTGTGTGTTAGGTTCCTGCTGCAGGCATTTGATAAGTTTAAACACCAGTCAGGCAGGCTAGTGGGTGGTGGTTTAGCATGACATGTTTTGATATTTCACTCGAAACAGATTTTAAACTCTAACATGATATCTTAGGCACAAGGTGAAAGGTTGTTTATGTGGTTCAGTGTGTTTGTAGACACAAGTATATTGTGAGGGATCTTGAAATGAAGAGTTTATTTCCAAAAGCTTAGGGGAAAGGTAATAGCTTGGTAGTCATGGGTTGGTCATTTGAATGGCAGTTAAAGTTTTGAGAACAAAATAATGAACACCAAAAGTCTCCAATCTGTCCAGATCAAGGCACTGATCTAAGATCAGTTCACTCCTCCAAATCCTTACCCATCAAATGTTGAAAATCCAGCTATCAGTTGTGGAAATGCTAAACTGACCTTAGATCAGTGTAAAGAGCAACGTGCCTCCAAGGACCTGTAAGGTTCACTGTGAGGGCTGTTAAAACGTACATTAGATCAGTGTGTAGAGCAACTTCACTCCATTCCTCCCTGTAAGGTTCAGTGTAAGGTCTGTTGGGTTCACAGTAAGGTCAGGGTTGAAGACCTGGTGATACATGCAGTGTATAGGATTGACGTGTAAGTACACAAACTCAGGGGGAGTGAGTGAAGAGTACCCTGTCTATCAACTCTCATGAGAAACTTTCAGTCCTGTCTCTGATCTATGTGTGTGTGTGTGTGTGTGTGTGTGTGTGTGTGTGTGTGTGTGTGTGTGTGTGTGTGTGTGTGTGTACTGTGTGTTTGTGTGTGTGGTCTAAGTGGCCAACATTCAGGCAATATCATTATATGACAACTACTGATGGGCCTGAGTCTGAGGACTAGAGCCAATCACTGTGTGTTTGTGTTGTGCGTGTGTGCGTGCGTGCGTGCGTGGCTTCGTGCTGTGTATGCCTGTGTACATGCTTATTTGCAGTGCCTTCAGAAGGTATTCATAACCCTTGACTTATTCCACATTTAGTTGAAATGTTTCATTTACATAAGTATTCACACCAATACTTTGTACAATCACCTTTGGCGGCGATTCCAGTTCTGAGTCATCTGTATCAGTTTTGCACGTCTGGATTTGGGGATTTTCTCCCATTCTTACTTGCAGATTTTCTCAGTCTCTGTTAAATTAGATGGAGAGCGGCAGTGAAAAGCAATCTTCAAGCCTTTCCAAAGATTTTCAATGGTATTCAAGCCCAGGCTTTTGCTGGGCCACTCAAGGAGTTTAACATTCTTGTTCTGAAGCCATTCCAGCATTGCTTCCAGCATTGCTTTGGCTGTATGCTTTGGGTCATTATTCTGCTGGAAAGTATATTTTCATCCCCGGGTCTAACATCGTTTGCACTCTGAAGCAGGTTCTCATCAAGGATTTGCTTGTATTTGGCTCCCTTCATTGATCCCTCTATCCTTACCAGTCTCCCAGTCCCTGCCGCCGAAAAACATCCCCATAGCATGATTTTGCCGACACCATCCTTCACGGTAGGGATGGTGTGAGACGGCTGATGAGCTGTGCCTCCAGACATAGTGCTTTGCATTCAGGCCAAAGAGTTACATTTTTGTCTCATCAGAACAAGTTTCAAGTTGTAATGTCACATGCACAAGTGCAGTGTTTGGTTTTCGTCAGGCATAGTAGGACACATGTCATCCAAAAAGTTGACTCAAGTTTGCCAAAAAAGCACCTGGATGATCCTCATACTATTGGAAGAATATTCTATGGACAGATGATTCAAAAGTGTAACTTTTTGGACGACTTGGGTCCAATTATGGCTGGCAAAAACCTAACACTTCACATTAAGAACCTCATACCAGCAATCAAGCATGGTGGTGGTTTGTGGATGCTTTGCTGCCTCAGGACCTGGATGACTTGCCTTAACAAACTCAGCAAAAAAATAAACATCCCTTTCTCAGGACCCTGTCTTTCAAAGATAATTTGTAAAATTCCAAATAACTTCACAGATCTTCGTTGTAAAGGGTTTAAACACTGTTTTCCATGATTGTTCAATGAACAATAATCAGGGCTAAGCGTCCCACCAGTGGGAAATTTGAGGGCGCGCAATTCAAATAAATAGTCCTAAAAATGATGGATATTAAACATCTAGGTACATACAAGTGTCTTATATCGGTTAAAGGCTTAAATTTTTGTTAATCTAACTGCACTGTTCAATTTACAATAGGCTTTACAGCGAAAGCCATGCGATTGTTTGAGGATGGTGCCCCACATCAACATATTTTCCAACCAGCACAGGCTTTATAAAATCACAAATAGCGATTAAGTAAATCACTTACTTTTTGAAAATCTTCCTCTGATTTGCAATCCAAAAAAGGTCCCAGCTACAACATGCATGGTTGTTTTGTTAGATAAAATCCTTCTTTATACCCCAAAAAGTCTGTTTAGTTGGTGCCATCGATTTGAGTAATCCACTCGTTCAACATGCAGACAAAGGAATCCAGAAAGCTACCTCTAAACTTTGTTAAAACAAGTCAAACTACATTTCTATTTAAACCACAGTACCCAAAAAATGTAATTAAACTATAATATTTCATACAGAAAGAAGTTTTTTCAATAGAAAAGTAAAATGAGCAAGTGCGCTTCCTCTTCGTCGCGCGCCCAAAGTAACAGTACCAAAACTCTAAATTATTCCTCGTTTGGGAAGAAACAAGCCTGAAAACTTGAACAAAGAAGTGTGGAAGTCATAGGAAATGCAATCTGGGAGCTGGAATTGCACTGGACCCATAGCTTTCCATTGTAAGTGCATTTTTCTCCTACCATATCAATTGTGTTATAGTCTCAAACATTATGTTTTCTATCCAATGGTACCAATGATATGCATATCCTGGCTTCTGGGCCTGAGTAACAGGCAGTTTACTTTGGGCACGTCAGTCAGGCAGAAATTCTGAAAAAAGGACCCCAGCCCTAATAAGTTTTAATGAATATTCACCTGTGGAACGGTCGTTTAGACACTAACAGCTTACAGACGGTAGGCAATTGAGGTCACAGTTATGAAAATGTAGGACACTAAAGAGGCCTTTCTACTGACTCTGAAAAACATCAAAAGAAAGATGCCCAGGGTCCTTGCTCATCTGCGTGACTGTGCCTTAGACATGCTGCAAGGAGGCATGAGAACTGCAGATGTGGCCAGGGCAATAAATTGCAATGTCCATACTGTGAGACGCCTAAGACAGCGCTACAGGGAGACACGTCATCGCAGTGGCAGACCATGTGTAACAACACCTGCACAGGATCGGTACATCCGAACAGCACACCTGCGGGACAGGTACAGCAAAATCCCTCCATCAGTGCTCAGACTGCCCAGAAAAGGCTGAGAGAGGCTGGACAAAGGGCTTGTAGGCCTGTTGTAAGGCAGGTCCTCACCAGACATCACCAGCAACAATGTCGCCTAAGGGCACAATCATCCCCATCGTCAAAGGAATGAGCTTAAAACTTGTTATGGCTGCAATCCCGCTACCGGGATCGATATGACAACTACCAGTGAAACATGTGTTTTATATAATTTTAAAGTTAATCTGGTTGTTAATCCCACCAAAGTGTCCGATTTCAAATAGGCTTTTCAGCGAAAGCACTACAAACGATTATGTGAGGTCTCCACCAAACCACAATAAGCACAGTATTTACCAGTGAAATATAGCAGTCATAAAAAGCAGAAATAGAGATAAAATTAATCACTTACCTTGAATTGTCTTCATCAGATGACACTCATAAGACTTCATGTTACACAATACATGCATGTTTTGTTTGATGAAGCTCATATTTATATAAAAAAAATCTGAGTTTACATTGGCGCATTACATTCACTAGTTCCAAAAACAAGTGATTTTGCATAGCCACATCGTTTCAACAGAAATACTCATCATAAATGTAGATGATAATACAAGTTATACACATGGAATTATAGATATACCTCTCCTTAATGCAACCGCTGTGTCAGATTTAAAAAAAAAAACATTACAGAAAAAGCAACACACACAATAATCTGAGACGGAGCTCAGAACAATAGCCAAATTAGCCGCCATGTTGGAGTCAACAGAAACCAGAAAATACATGATAAATGTTTCCTTACCTTTGATGAACTTCATCAGAATGCAGTCCTAGGAATCCCAGGTCCACAATAAATGCTTGATTTGTTCGAAAATGACCGTTACTTATGTCCAATTAGCTACTTTGGTTAGCGTGTTTGGTAAACAATTTCAAAGTCACAAAGCGCGTCCACTATAATGTGACGAAATGTCCAAAAGTTCCATAACAGTCAGTAGAAACATGTCAAACGATGTACTGAATCAATCTTTAGAATGTTGTTTACATACATCTTGAATAACGTTCCAACTGGAGAATTAGAATGACATCAGATGACCGGTGGAACGCAGGTCCTTCCCTTGTGAACGCGCATTGTGAAAGCATGGTCAACTCGTGGCAGTGGTGACTATTTCCTGTCTCATTCGACCCCCCTTCACATTAGAGTCATCAGAAAAAGTTATATTGAAAACTCATCCATATCTCACTGTAATTTCAATGAGAACTTGGTTGAAAATCTGCCACCCCCAGAAAAAAATCCAAACAGGATGTGGAATTTCTCAGGTTTTTGCCTGCAATATGAGTTCTGTTATGCTCACAGACATAATTCAAACAGTTTTAGAAACTTCAGAGTGTTTTATATCAAATACTAATAATAATATGCATATATTAGCAACTGAGACTGAGGAGCTGGCCGTTTACAATGGGCACCTTTTCATCCAAGCTACTCAATACTGCCCCTGCAGCCATAAAAAATTAACACCGAGGCCTGTACTCTGGAGCGGGATCTATTTGGAGGTGGAGGGTAATATCAAGGCAATATGAATGCTGTGCATTACAGGGAAGACATCCTCCTCATTCATGTGGTACCCTTCCTGCAGGCTCATCCTGACATGAGGGCTAGGGCCATTCCCCCCAGAAATGTCCAGGAACTTGCAGGTGCCTTGGTTGAAGAGTGGGGTAACATCTCACAGCAAGAACTGGCAAATCTGGTGCAGTCCATGAGGAGGAGATGCACTGCTCTACTTAATGCAGCTGGTGGCCACACCAGATACTGACTGTTACTTTTGACTTTGACCCCCCTTTGTTCAAGGACACATTATTCAATTTCTGTTAGTCACATGTCTGTGGAACTTGTTCAGTTTATGTCTCAGTTGTTGAATCTTGTTATGGTCATACAAATATTTACACATGTTAAGTTTGCTGAAAATAAATGCAGTTGACAGTGAGAGGACGTTTCTTTTGTTCCTTGCTGAGTTTAGAAGGAACTATGAATTCTGCTCTGTATCAGAGCATTCTACAGGAGAATATTAGGCCATCCCATCCATCTGTGAGCTGAAGCTAAAGCATAGCTGGATCATGCAGCAAGACATTAATCCAAAACACACAATCAAGTCTACATGAAAATGGCTAAAAAGCTACAAATTTGAAGTTTTGGAATGGCCTAGTCAAAGTCCAGTCCTAATCCCAATTACGATGTTGTGGTAAGACTTGAAAAAGCAGTTCATGCTTGAAAACCGATAAATACCACTGAGTTAAAACAGTTCTGCATGCAAGAGTGGGCCTTAATTCCTCCACAGAGTTGTGAGAGACTGATCAACAACTACAAGAAGCATTTGGTTCCAGTCATTGCTGCTAAATGTGGCACAACCAGTTATTGAGTGTAAGGGGGTAATTACTTTTTCACACAGGGGCATTCGGTGGTGCATAACTTTGTTTATGAAATAAATATGTAATTGTAGTGCTAGTTGTTCACTCAGTTTCCCTTTATCTAATATTAGGTTTTGCTTCAAGATCTGATACCCTTCACTATCAAAAAAATGCTAAAGTAGAGAAAATTAGAAGGGGGCAAATACTTTGTCATGGCGCTGTAGGTGGGTGAGGGCAGTGTGGAGGGCAATAGAGATCACGTCATTTAGGAATCTGTTGGGGCAGTATGCAAATTCAAATCAAATGATCTAATCAAATGTTATTGGTCACATACTCGTGTTTAGCAGATGTTATTGGTCACATACACATGTTTAGCAGATGTTATTGGTCACATACACATGTTTAGCAGATGTTATTGGTCACATACACATGTTTAGCAGATGTTATTGGTCACATACACATGTTTAGCAGATGTTATTTGTCACATACTCGTGTTTAGCAGATGTTATTGCGGGTGTAGCAAAAATGCTTGTGTTTGTAGCTCCAACAGTGCAGTAGTATCTAACAAGTAATCACAACAATGCACACAATACACACAAATCTAAAGTAAATGATTGGAATTAGGAATATATAGATATTTGAATGAGCAATGTCAGAGCGGCACAGACTGAAATACAGTAGAATAGTATAGAATACAGTATGAGAGATAAGTAATGCAAAATATGTAAATATTAAAGTGACTAGTGTTCCATTATTAAAGTGTCCAGTGATTTCAAGTATATGTTTATACAGTAGTGCAGCAGTTTTTAAGCTGCTAGTGATAGCTAATTAAAAGTCTGATTGCCTTGAGATAGAAGCTGTTTTTCAGTCTCTCGGTCCCAGCTTTGATGCACCTGTACTGACCTCGCCTTCTGGATGATAGCGGGGTGAACAGGCAGTGGTTTCAGTGGTTGTTGTCCTTTTTGATCTTTATGGCCTTCCTGTGTCATCGGGTGCTTTAGGTGTCCTGGAGGGCAGGTAGTTTGCCCCCGGTGATGCGTTGGGCAGACCGCACCACCCTCTGGAGAGCCCTGCGGTTGCGGGAGGTGCAGTTGTCGTACCAGGCAGTGATACAGCCTGACAGGATGCTCTCAATTGCGCATCTGAAAAAGTTTTAGGGTTTTAGGTGACAGTCAAATTGTAGTGGGTCTAGGGGGTCTGGGATGGTGGAATTAATGTGTGCCATAACTAGCCTTTCAAAGCACTTCATGATCACAGAAGTGAGTGCAACAGGGCGGTAGTTATGGTGGCATGAAGCCTTAGAGATCTTGGGGACAGGAATGATGTTGCTCATCTTAAAACATGTGGAGGTTGCAGACTGGGACCAGGAGAGGTTGACAATTACCGTGAATATGCCTGCCAGCAGTTCTGCGCATGCTGTGAGAGTGCTGGTGTTGACCTGATTAAAGACCTTTTTCATGTCACCCTCAGACAGTGATATCACCCAATCCTCTTGGTCAGTGACGGCCCTCACACCATGTTGTTGTTGACAACATGTTGTTGTCAAAGCCTGCACAAAACGCATTGAGTTTGTCTGGTAGAGAGGCATTGTTGGGTAGATCACTGTTGGGTCTTCCTTTGTAATCTGTAATGGTATGTAGCCCCTGAAACATGTGGCATGCATTGTTAATCCAGGGCTTTCATTGAAGAACCTTCACCATGGGGACAATGTCGCTGATACATTTTCTAATGAAGCTGGTGATGAAGGCATGTCAATATTATCAGTGGAGTCTCAAAACATATTCCAATCAGATATAGCAAAGCAGCCCTGTAGCATAATCTCTGATTCTGGTAACCATTTTTCAACGGAGCGAGTCACAGGTACTTCCTGTTTGAGTTTATGCTTGTAAACAGGAAGCAGAAGTATGGAATCATGATCTGATTTGCCCGAATGTGGGTTGGCCTTGTATACTTGCTTGTGGGTAGAATAACTGTATCCCCCCTAGTGCATTGGATATGTGTTGATGGAAGTTGGGCATCACGTGTCTTAGTGATGCAGAATTAAAATAGACGGAAACCAGAAAAGCAGCCTATGCCTCATGTATATTTCGTTACTTGTTTATCGCCTTGCACAGTTCATTATGTGCCAGCTTGTTATTTTTCTTATCCCGAGGTCATGATAACAGCTGAAAACTCCCTCGGGAGGTAGAAGGGTTGGCATTTGACAGTCAGGTATTCCAAGATGGTTGAACAGTGGGTCAACACTTCCACCGCGCTGGAGTAAGCGAAACAAGTTGGAGTTTATGGAAAGGACAAACCCCTCCCCCCCTCAATTTCCCCAACTCCATTGTCCTGTCCGCCCGGTGAATGGAGAATCCATGGAGTTGGATAGCAATGGGTGGTACATTGTCCGTGAGCCATGTTTCATGAAAGCAAAGAATATTGCAGTTTCTAGAGTGCCGTTGGTAGCAAATCTGTGTTTGGAGGTTATCCATCTTGTTTTCGAGTGACCAGTAGAGTGGAGGGAGGAAGTGGCCAGATTCTCCCACCTTGCCTATGCAATGCCAGTGTTTTCCGCTTTTTGCAAGCCCCAGGCATGCTGTGATGTGCCTTTTTCTCCGGAGTTGCTTCTATCTGGCGACTACCCCATAAAGCCCAGATTGGTGAAGTGCTGTATAGACTCTTGTCCTTCTGACAGGATCTCCAATCTCAGCCAAGGAACTCTGTAGTTCTGTCAGAGTGGTCATTGGGTTATTGGTTACCTCCCTGACCAAGGTCCTTCTTGCCCGGTTGCTCAGTTTGGTCAGACGGCCAGCTCTAGGCAGAGTCTGGGTAGTTCCATTTTTTCTTCATTTCCCAATGATGGAGACCACTGTGCTCTTGGAAACATCCAGCACTCTAGAAATGGTTTTATTACTTTCCCCAGATATATGCTCACAATTCTATCTCAGAGTTCTATGGACAGTTCCTTAGACTTCATGGTCTAGTTTCTGCTCTGACTTGCATTGTCAGTTGTTGGACCTTATATAGACAGGTGTGGTTCTTTCTAAATCATGTCCACACAATTGAATTGGCAACAGCTGGACTCCAATCAAGTTGTATTGACATTTCAAGGATGATTAAAAAAGGAAATTGGATGCACCTGAGCTCAATTTGGAGTGTCAAAGCAAAGGGGTGTGAATATTTATGTAAATGAGATATTTCTGTATTTAATTTTCAATTAATTTGCAAACATTTCCAAAAACACGTTTTCACTTTTTTGGGTATTTATTGTGTATAGAAAATGTGGAATAAATCAAGTCAAGGGGTATGACAACTTTCTGAAGGCACTGTACTTCCTTTGTGTGTGTGTGTGTCTGTGTGTGTACTTGTGTGTGCATGTGCATGAGTGTGTACTTGTGTGTGCGTGTGCATGAGTGAGTGAGCATGTGTGTGTGTGTGCAGGCGTGCCTTCATATGTGTGGGTGAGTGTGTGTGTGTGCGTGCATGCGCGTGTGTGTGTGCATACGTGCCTTTATATATATGTGTGTGTGCGCGTGTGTGATCCATAGAAGGGAGGGCTCAGCCGGGAAACAAGCCTCTCCATCAGCTACCTGAGGAACAGCTTCTGACAGTTATTCAATATGCAAACTTTCTCACTTTATTTATTCAGTCTGTAATGTCCTCAGCTTGGGGCCAAGAGGGCATTTCTCCATCTCCCTCGCTAGAGAATAAACAGCACAGCCATTTTTCCAGACGCTCATTTGTCATTGGCCGATCAAAGTAGATGAGTGAAGTAACTTTGAGTTAAACAGGTTTTTTTCCTACAACTTTGTGATGGATGCCTGGGGGAAGTTTACCCTCTAATACCAGTAAGTGCTTATGTCACTCTCTACACACACTCACTCACACTCTCCCATCCATCCCTCTCTCTCCATCCCTCTCTTTCTGTTTCTCTCTCTCTCTCTGTCTCTTTCTCTTTCTCTTTCACTGTCTCTCTCTCTCTCTCTCTCTCTCTCTCTTCATTTCTCTCTCCCCACTCTCTCTCCATGTCTCAGGTGAGGGTTTGTTAAACAAACACTTCCCATACAACTAGCTCTCACAGTCTCACAGTCTCAGAAATAGACGTGCATCCATATTTCTCAAAATGTAACATTTTGAAGTTGTTGCAAATGTTACATTTCAAAGTGTTTAAAGTGAAGTTTAGGCATCATCTCTGAATTTGTAAGGTTAAGTTTCTTAAAGTGGAATGGATACTCTAGGATTCAGAATGGCAGCAAACTGTAACTGTAAATTGCCATATTGACATTATTACATCACTGAGCCAATTGTTTCCCCAGATCAAAAAAGATTGTTATCGTAGCAGTAACAACACAGATATACAGCCTGAAACACCTGAGCTAGAGGGTCGATGTAGCAGTGACACAATCGGGTGTGAGTGCGGATGCTGCCAAATAATGGCTAGAGTAGGAGTGTGTGTGTTGAAGAGAGATGGTGGCGATACAGCACAAAATCTCAGTGGACGGTGGCTGTATTACATTCAGTCAGAGGTTCCTGTCAGTCTGTCTGGTGACTGTATTACATCCAGTAAGAGCTTCCTCTCAGTCTGTCAGGATGGCCGGTTCCCCTCTTTCCACTGGGATTCTCTGCCTCTAACCCTATTACAGGGGCTGAGTCACTGGCTTACTAGGGCTCTTTCATACCTTCCCTAGGAGGGGTGCGTCACTTGAGTGAGTTGAGTCACTGATGTGATCTTCCTGTCTGGGTTGGCGCCCCCCCTTGGGTTGTGCCGTGGCGGAGATCTTTGTGGGCTATACTCGGCCTTGTCTCAGGATGGTAAGTTGGTGGTTGAAGATATCCCTCTAGTGGTGTGGGGGCTGTGCTTTGGCAAAATGGGTGGGGTTATATCCTTCCTGTTTGGCCCTGTCCGGGGGTGTCCTCGGATGGGGCCACAGTGTCTCCTGACCCCTCCTGTCTCAGCCTCCAGTATTTATGCTGCAGTAGTTTATCTGTCGGGGGGCTAGGGTCAGTTTGTTATATCTGGAGTACTTCTCCTGTTCCTATCCGGTGTCCTGTGTGAATGGCCGGTTCCCGTTTAAGTATGCTCTCTCTAATTCTCTCTTTCTCTCTTTTTTTCTCTCTCTCGGAGGACCTGAGCCCTAGGACCATGCCTCAGGACTACCTGACATGATGACTCCTTGCTGTCCCCAGTCCACCTGGCCGTGCTGCTGCTCCAGTTTCAACTGTTCTGCCTGTGACTATTATTATTTGACCATGCTGGTCATTTATGAACATTTGAACATCTTGGCCACGTTCTGTTATAATCTCCACCCGGCACAGCCAGAAGAGGACTGGCCACCCCACATAGCCTGGTTCCTCTCTAGGTTTTCTTCCTAGGTTTTGTCCTTTCTAGGGAGTTTTTCCTAGCCACTGTGCTTCTACACCTGCATTGCTTGCTGTTTGGGGTTTTAGGCTGGGTTTCTGTACAGCACTTTGAAATATCAGCTGATGTACGAAGGGCTATATAAATACATTTGATTTGATTTGATTTGATGGTGATGTATTACATCCAGTCAGAGGTTCCTGCCAGTCTGGATGGTGATGTATTACATCCAGTCAGAGGTTCCTGCCAGTCTGTCTGGATGGTGATGTATTACATCCAGTCAGAGGTTCCTGCCAGTCTGGATGGTGATGTATTACATCCAGTCAGAGGTTCCTGTCAGTCTGTCTGGATGGCGATGTATTGGACATGTGACTAATCATGAAGGACTTCTTTGCAGAAGAGGCTACTCGATTATTCAGCAGCCGGTATGCCAGTTAAATAATTGCTGATATGTTGCTTTATCAAAAGTTGTTTAAAGTTAACACCAGTAGTGGGTAGGTGATCAATATATATAAACAGTAATCTATAACGATGTTTACCACAAGCGCTGTTTGACGTGATGGTAACACATTCACCTTTTATTTCGACCACCGTCAAATCACAGACAGCATCATGATCGTTGCCCCCCTCCATTTGTTTGGTACAGTGCTGCTACTCACTGTTGACTTTCAATGCATAGTCACTTCACCCCTACCTATATGTACAAATTACCTCGACTAATCTGTACCCCTGTACATTGACTCAGTACCGGTACCCCTTGTAAATAGCCTTGTTATTGTTATTTTATTGTGTTCATTTTTATTAAATATTTTCTTGAACTGCACTGTTGGTTAATTGCTTGTAAGTGAGCATTTCACAGTAAGTAGGGAAGTAATGTTGTATTTTACCCATGTGACAAATACAGTTTGATTTGGTTCATGAAATCTCATTCTAACCAATAATGGGGTGTACTCATTATAAATGAAGTGTGATTTAGTTTCGGTATCAGACTAACTTTTCTAGTGATTTTGTTTGCAGAGCATTCAGGCTGTCAGTTTATCGCCAGTTCACCCTATGGGCACGAGGGAGAATTGGACGAGGTGTATGGCGTCTCATCCCTGTGTGTGTCGTTTCTTCCATAAGGCAGCATACCCAGAAGCAAGTGCCATTTACACAGGATTTTAGTTTGAATAAAACCAGTTCATTTAGTAAATCTAGACTGCTGTAACTGTTTTCAAGACATAGGCCTAATACCTGCACCTTATGCAAAAATTGTGTTATTTATCTTTTACACTATAACAACAGGTTCAAGCGTAACCAGATAAACTTGCATTGAAGATAAAACTACTTCCAACGCCCACTAACCCATGTTCCTGTTGCCAGAGTAGTGATTTCATCTAGCTATAGCTGGCATCTATTGGAAAGGAATGGCAACTACACTGGGGAAGCTAGTTGACAGAGTCAAAGGAGACTTCAGTAATATATGCCATTTAGCAGAAGCCTTTATCCAAAGTGAACTGGGTACATGGTAGTGGAAACAGATTGTGATTGCAAGTCTTTGCCTCAAGATTACCAGACAAACAACAGAAGCATACCATAACGGGGCAATCAAAAGTGGCTACATCCATTTTTGTGCTTATTAATGAATGATATCTAACCATTGATTCTTGAAGAATACCACAAATATGTCACATCACTTAGAAAGTTAGTGAATACACAGCACGCAACACAGCAAAAAGCCCTTTTTACATCATAGCTGAGCATTCATAGGTCGAGACTGGAGGTCCAGGAGAGAGGAAGAGCGAGATTCGAAACAGCACGTCTGCGAAAGGTAGCACGTCCGTCCGTTGAAACGGAAACAAAATCTGTTCCACTCCGATTCCCTTCATGGATGTATCTTTGAATTCGCTGTTGAATTGTCTGCTCCTTCTCCATTTTCGGAACACCAGCCTGCTCTCCCAAAGTGACCACCACTTTCTCTCTTTGAGCACTCAGAAGTTACACAAATCATTGTAGGTAATCTCTCTATATATTGGCACAGCAGTCAACGATGCCGTGTAGGAGCTCAGACCGGAAACACCATGTCTTCTGCTCCTTGATGGGTTTCACCACAAATGCCCTGGCAGCCTTGGATAACTCTTGCTTGAAACTGAGCGCTCCCTCCTTTGTTGTAGCCTGCTGTCTCTCTCTCCTTTGTTGTAGCCTGCTGTCTCTCCCTCCTTTGTTGTAGCCTGCTGTCTCTCCCTCCTTTGTTGTAGCCTGCTGTCTCTCCCTCCTTTGTTGTAGCCTGCTGTCTCTCCCTCCTTTGTTGTAGCCTCCTGTCTCTCCCTCCTTTGTTGTAGCCTGCTGTCTCTCCCTCCTTTGTTGTAGCCTGCTGTCTCTCCCTCCTTTGTTGTAGCCTGCTGTCTCTCCCTCCTTTGTTGTAGCCTGCTGTCTCTCCCTCCTTTGTTGTAGCCTGCTGTCTCTCCCTCCTTTGTTGTAGCCTGCTGTCTCTCCCTCCTTTGTTGTAGCCTGCTGTCTCTCCCTCCTTTGTTGTAGCCCTGCTGTCTCTCCCTCCTTTGTTGTAGCCTGCTGTCTCTCCCTCCTTTGTTGTAGCCTGCTGTCTCTCCCTCCTTTGTTGTAGCCTGCTGTCTCTCCCTCCTTTGTTGTAGCCTGCTTTTAATCCCTCCTTTGTTGTAGCATGCTGTCTCTCCCTCCTTTGTTGTAGCCTGCTTTTAATCCCTCCTTTGTTGTAGCCTGCTGTCTCTCCCTCCTTTGTTGTAGCCTGCTGTCTCTCCCTCCTTTGTTGTAGCCTGCTGTCTCTCCCTCCTTTGTTGTAGCCTGCTGTCTCTCCCTCCTTTGTTGTAGCCTGCTGTCTCTCCCTCCTTTGTTGTAGCCTGCTGTCTCTCCCTCCTTTGTTGTAGCCTGCTGTCTCTCCCTCCTTTGTTGTAGCCTGCTGTCTCTCCCTCCTTTGTTGTAGCCTGCTTTAATCCCTCCTTTGTTGTAGCCTGCTGTCTCTCCCTCCTTTGTTGTAGCCTGCTGTCTCTCCCTCCTTTGTTGTAGCCTGCTGTCTCTCCCTCCTTTGTTGTAGCCTGCTGTCTCTCCCTCCTTTGTTGTAGCCTGCTGTCTCTCCCTCCTTTGTTGTAGCCTGCTGTCTCTCCCTCCTTTGTTGTAGCCTGCTTTTAATCCCTCCGTCTCAAACCAGTAGCTGTTCTTCACTTCGATTACATGCACATTCTCCTGAGGGAGGATCAGTTTGGAAACAGTGACCAGGATGTTGTAAGTGCCAAAGGAGGCACAACGGCTTGAGGAATCACGCCGTGTGTCTCTCCAGATACGATCAATGGACTGTCACCAATTGTAACCAGAATGGGCTCCGTGTGCCGGGTCCACATGTGGATAGATGTGCTGTTGGTTTGTGAACTGTCACAGCGACATGGACACCAGGCTGAGGAGGTGACATGATTCCACAAAAGTGGTCGAGACTGGAGTGGGAGCCGCCAGTAAGGAGGACCACTGATGGCACCAACAGATTGCCTGCAAACAACTTTCCCACTCTGGTCTGGGACTCCCACTTCCTCCTGTGGCCCACAGCACACTCTGTCTCCATGGTGATGGCAAAACCATTTATTTTCAGGGATGAACTGATGACATCCTGGCTATGGCAGACATTGAACAACTCCTTCAGCTTGCTATCAAAGACTATATATTTTGGATCTTGCACACACTCTTCAATAGTATCTCTTGGCTCGCACTGTGATGATTGTGATTCTGAGCTCTCAGGTTCATACAGTGAGTTATGGTGTTCACTGATCTCACTCAGCTCCATCTGTTGCATATAGGGCCAGGACTCGGTTGTATATGGATGGTCGTGAGTGCAATCTATCTGGGCACTGAGCTGGGCACTATATCAACCTCAGCCTAGCTGAATAAGGTGGAGCTAAAAATACATTCCAAAAACAAACCTGTCAGGAAAATGTTTTACAGTACTTGACTGTCTGAGGTGGAAGCTAGCTACACACCTTATTTATTTTATTTATTTATTCGTTATTTTACAAGGTAAGTTTACTGAGAACACGTTCTTATTTGCAACCATTATAACAGGGCTACACAGAGAAACAGTGTAAAAGAAAGGGGGGGTCAATGTAAATAGTCTGGGTGGACTTTAACCTTTCTAGCACAGGGGTTCCGCTAGCTGAAAACCTCGACAACATTCCGAGGAAAAGGCAGCGTGTCCGATCGTGTCCGATTTCCAAAATGCTTTACAGCTAAAGCACAACATATGATTATGTTAGGTCATAGCCAAGTCGAAAAAACACACAGCCATTTTCCCAGATAGGAGTCACAAAAAGCAGTGTAGTTAACTGTAAGGTTGCAGGATTGGATCCCCTGAGCTGACAAGTTGAAAATCTGTCGTTCTGCCCCTGAACGAGGCAGTTAACCCACCGTTCCTAGGCCATCATTGAAAATAAGAATGTGTTCTTAACTGACTTGCCTAGTTAAATAAATGTCAAAAAAAAATAAAACAATTGGCAAATCGGCGCCCAAAAATACTGATTTCCGATTGTTATGAAAACTTGAAATTGGCCCTAATTAATCCCCCATTCCGATTAATTGGTCGACCTCTAATATTTATATCCAAAAATCTCATTTTACATTGGCGCGTTACTTGCAGTAATGTTTTGATTCCAAAACATCTGGTGATTTTGCAGAAATACTCATAATAAACATTGATAAAAGATACAAGTGTTATTCACAGAGTTAAAGATAGACTTCTCCTTAGTGCAACCGCTGTCAGATTTAAAAAAAACTTTACGGAAAAAGCATAATCTAAGAACGGTGCTCAGAAACAGCCAGAGGAATATCCGCCATTTTGAAATCAACAAAGTTAGAAACAACACTATAAATATTCACTTACCTTTGATGATCTTCATCAGAAGGCACTCCCAGGAATCGCAGGTTGACAATAAATGACTGATTTGTTCCATAAAGTTCCATCATTTATGTCCAAATAGCCACTTGTTGTCAGCGTTTTCAGCCCAGTAATCCATCTTCATGAGGCGCGAGCATTTAGCCTAGACAAGAACTCGAAAAGTCCCGTGACAGTCCTTTAGAAACATGTCAAACGATATATGGAAACAATCGTTAGGATGTTTTTAACATGAAACATCAATAATGTTCCAATCCTTTGTCTTCAGAAAAGCACTGGAACGAGAGGTAAATCTGTCAGGAGCGCGCGTCATGAGACCAAGGCTCTCTGCCAGACCACTGACTCAAAGAGCTCTTATGATCCCCTCCTTTATAGTAGAATCCTCAAACCAGTTTCTAAAGACGGTTGACATCTAGTTGAAGCCCTAGGAAGTGCAACCTCATCCATATCTCAATTTGTATTCGGTAGGCCAAGCTTTGAAAAACTACAAACCTCAGATGTCCCACTTCCTGGTTGGATTTTTCTCAGGTTTTCACCTGCCATATGAGTTCTGTTATACTCACAGACATCATTCAAACATTTTTAGAAACTTCAGAGTGTTTTCTATCCAATACTAATAATAATATGCATATATTAGCATCTGGGACAGAGTAAGAGGCAGTTCACTCTGGGCACGCTATTCATCCAAAAGTGAAAATGCTGCCCCCTATCCCAAAAAGGTTAAATTAATTGTTCAGCAGTCTTATAGCTTGGGGGAAGAAGCTGTTAACTTCTTTTGGGCAGGTGGGACGGTAGCATCCCACCTCGCCAACTTCTGGTGAAATTGCAGAGCGCGAAATTCAAACTACAGAAATATAAATATTTATCTTTCATTAAATCACAAGTGTAATACATCAAAATAATGCTTAACGTCTATTTATTCCAGCCGCTGTGTCAGATTTCAAAAAGGCTTTACGGGAAAAGCACACCATGCGATTATCTGAGGACAGCGCCCTTCATATAAAACCATGAAAAACATATTTCAACTAGGCAGGTGCAACATGAAAGTCAGAAATAGCAAAATAATAAATCCTTTGATCTTCTTCTGTTGGCACTCCAAAAGGTCCCAGTTACATCACAAATGGTCCTTTTGTTCGATAATGTCCTTCTTTATATCCATAAAAACTCAGTTTAGCTGGCGCGCTTCAGTCAATAATCCACCCAGTTTCTCTCCATTAATTAAAATGCATACAAATTGAATCCCAAACGTTACTAATAAACTTTTCCAAACAAGTTAAACAACGTTTATAATCAAACCTTAGGTACCCAAATACGTAAATAAATGATAACATTTAATACAGAGAATCGTTATTGTCTTTACCGTAGAAAAATACCAAAGAACGCGCTCTCATTCACGAGCTTGGAAACACTACAGACAAAATGGGAGCCATCTAGAAAAGCTAAATTTTTTCAAAAACCAGCCTGAAACTCTAAAGACTGTTGACATCTAGTGGAAGCCCTAGAAATTGCAATCTGGGAGGACTTCGCCTTATCATAAAAGTGACAGCCATTGAAAATAGTGGTGGGCCGAAAAAAAAAAGTGTCCTCGGAGTTTGTCCTCAGGGTTTCGCCTGCCATATCAGTCCTGTTATACTCAGAGACATTATTTTAACAGTTTTAGAAACTTGTGTTTCTAAAACTGAGTGTTTTCTATCTGCTAGTGTCCCACCTGGCCAACATCCAGTGAAATTGCAAAGCTACAAATTCAAAAACAGAAATTCTCATTATAAAAATTCATAAAACATACAAGTGTTATACATCGGTTTAAAGACTAACTTCTTGTTAATCCAACCACGGTGTCAGATTTTAAAAAGGCTTTACGGCGAAAGCATACCATGCGACTATCTGAGAACAGCGCCCAGCAGACAAATCATTACAAACAGTTACCAGCCAAGTAGAGGAGTTACACATGTCAGACATAGAATTAATCTAAAATTAAATCACTTACCTTTGATGATGATCTTCACATGGTTGCACTCACAAGACTCCCATTTACTCAATAAATATTGTTTTTTTTCGATAGTCCCTCTTTATATCCAAAAACCTCAGTTTTGTTCGCGCATTGTGTTCAGTAATCCGCAGGCTCAAATGTAGTCACAACAGGCAGACGAAAAATCCAAATAGTATCCGTAAAGTTCGTAGAAACATTTCAAATGTTTATAATCAGTCCTCAGGTTGTTTTTAGCCTAAATAATCGATAATATTTCAACCGGACAAAACCATTGTCAATATAAAAAAAGAAAAAATCTCTGGGACACTGTAGGGTCCACTCATTCAGAGTGGTCTTACGCTCTCATTTTTCAGAATACAAGCCTGAAACAATTTCTAAAACCTGTTGACATCTAGTGGAAGCCATAGGAAGTGCATTTTGAGTCCTAAGTCAATGGATACTGTAATGGCATTCAATAGAAAACTACAAACATGAAGAAATCCCACTTCCTGGATGGATTTTTCTCAGGTTCTCGCCTGCCAAATAAGTTCTGTTTTAGTCACAGACATTATATTAACAGTTTTGGAAACTTTAGTTTTGGTTTTCTATCTAAATCTACCAAGTATATGCATATCCTAGCTTCTGGGCCTGAGTAGCAGGCAGTTTACTTTCAGCACGCTTTTCATCCGGAAGTGAAAATAGTGCCCCCTACCCTAGTGAAGTTAAGGAGCGTTTTGGACCTAGACTTGGCGCTCTTTTACCGCTTACCATGCGGTAACAGAGAGGACAGTCTATGACTGGAGACTGGAGTCTTTGACACTGCCTAGTATACTGTATATGTCCTGAATAGCAGTAAGCTTGGCCCCAGTTGCAGATGCTTACGCCCATCTGCCATCACTGTCCACAACGCCCTAGTAAAACCAAAACCAACTGTTGACCCTAGTGGCTGGTTTCTTCATCATCTCCCAATGTCCTCAGACATGGTCAAATACTGACTTGTATCATGGGTGACCTGGCTGTTCTCATCAGGTTTAATCAGCATAATGTCAGTCCATCACCCTATTGTGTGTGCAAGGAGAGCGGCAGAGAGAGTGTGTGTGTACTGTGGGTTCTCTTACTATAGGAAAAGACTGGTACCTTGCAGTAGTCTGAACTGCAATCAACTCAGCTAGGACTCTTCTTCACATCTAACAATTATCCTAAAAATTAAATCAGTTGATATTTGGTGCGTACCTCTGATATTTTCTACACTGCATTTAATTGGTGCAGCTCTGGGACTATTCAAGCTCCTCACCACATTCTGATGTTGCCCTTGAAGTTACTATTTTGCTTGATCATTAACTCTGTTCTGCTGTGTTGGTTTTGGGCCTGGGGTTGTGTGAGGACGTATCATTGCTGTGTGTGTCTGGGACAATAAGCCTGTAATTAAGCAGCTGTGTTGGTACAGCAGACTCTCTCCGTCTCTCAGAGCCTTGATCAACGTCCTCATCTCTTATTTAAGATGGCCTCCGACGCTCCATACGCTGCATAGAGACCAGTGGATTAATCACACTGCAGGGCCTAGTCCCAAATGGCATCATTTCCCCCATAGCCTAGAGTGCACTACTTCTGACCAGGACCCATAGGGTTCATGTTAAAAGTAGTGCACTATGTAGGGAATAGGGTGCCATTTGAGACTCAGTTCCAGATGGTCTATCTATGGGAAGTGAGATGGACTGTTTTCATCTACCAGTTGTGAGATAGGATAGAGAGGTGGTGAGGAGTGTAGAGTAGCAAGAGGGGGATTTATAGGTTTGTGCTATGTGTGTGTGTGTGTGTATGTTTTCTTTCTGTGTGTGTGTGTGTGCCTCTGGACTTCAGTCCTATGGCAGGTCACAGGAGCTAGGTTAGCGAGTAAGGGAATGCAGGTGCAGAAAGCCTTTATTCTGCATGCTGAGCAGGGACAGGATTAGTGTGTGTATGCGTGTGTGTGTGTGAGCGCGCATGTTTGTGTTCCTCTGTGTGTGTGTGTGTGTGTGTGTTTGCCTCCCCTCCCCTCCCTGGTGCCAGAGGACAGAGTGAAACTTCAAAGTCATCCAGATTATCTCTCACTAATGCAAATCAGTCTATTAGAAACCATCTGAAATATGAATGTAATGACGGAGGACTGTAGTGAACTGGGCATGCCTTTCTCTCTCTTTCTATCTTTCTCTGACCGCGTGTGTGTGTGTGTGAGTGTGGGTCTTACATGACTGCGGTACTGTTCTATCCCCCCATTGATCATCACTATGGGAACGGGACCCCAGGGACCAGCATGTGATTGATAATTGATCCGCTAATGAACTGCAATAAAGACCTTCATAGATGACCACATGTGTGTGCACGTCCATGCGTGGGTGTGTGTGCGTCCGTCAATGCGCGTGTGTGTACGTCCATCCATGCGTGTGTGTGTGCGTCCGTCCATGCTTGTGTGTATCCATCCATGCGTGTGTGTGTGTCCGCCCATGCGCGTGTGTACGTGCGTCCATGCGTGCGTGTGTGTGCGTCCATGCGTGCGTGTGTGTGCGTCCGTCCATGAGTGTGTGCGTCCTCCATGCGTGTGTGTGTATCCATCCATGCGTGTTTGTGTCCGTCCATGTGTGTGTGTGTGCTTCCGTCCATGTGTGTGTGTGTGTGTGTGTGCATCCATCCATGCGTGTATGTGTGTGCTTCCGTCCATGTGTGTGTGTGTGTGTGCTTCCGTCCATGTGTGTGTGTGTGTCCGCCCATGCATGTGTGTCTGTCCACGCGTGTGTGTGTGTACGTCCGTCCATGCATGTGTCTGTGTGTGTCCGTCCATGCGTGTGTGTGTGTGCGTCCGTCCTTGCGTGTGTGTGTGTCCGTCCATGCGTGTGTGTTTCCGTCCATGTATGTGTGTGTGTCCGTCCCATTCGCGTGTGTGTGTCCGTCCATGCGTTTGTGTGTGTTTGTCCTTCCATGCGTGTGTGTGTGTCCGTTCATGCGCGTGTGTGTGTGTTTTATTAAGAGCTTCAGAGTAATTATAAACTGGGTGGTTCGAGCCCTGAATGCTGATTGGCTGAACGCCATATTATATCTGAAAGTATACAATGGGTGTGATAAAATATTTATTTTTACTGCCCCAGTTACACTGGTAGCCAGTTTATAATAGCAATAAGGTACATCGAGGGTTTGTGATATATGGCCAATGTACCACGGCAAAGGGCTGTATCCTAACACTCTGTGTTGTGTCTTGCCTAAGAACAGCCCTTAGCTCTGGTATATTGGCTATATACCAGGCCCCCTCGGGCCTTTTTGCTTCATTAGAACCTTGGGAACCATTCCAGAGCCAAGGAATTGAGAGATGGAGAGATATTGAAGGAAGATAGATGGATGGAGAGATATTGAAGGAAGATGGATAGAGAGATATTGAAGGAAGATAGATGGATGGAGAGATATTGAAGGAAGATAGATGGATGGAGAGATATTGAAGGAAGATAGATGGATGGAGAGATATTGAAGGAAGACAGATGGATGGAGAGATATTGAAGGAAGATAGATGGATGGAGAGATATTGAAGGAAGACAGATGGATGGAGAGATATTGAAGGAAGATAGATGGATGGAGAGATATTGAAGGAAGATAGAGGGATGGAGAGATATTAAATGAAGATATTGAAAGAAATGAGAGGAGAGAGGTAGATAATGAAAAGAAGGGGTGAAGACATGAGGAGGAGAGGGAACAGCAAGGAGTGATTGGACATATTGAAGATATGTACAAATGGGGAGAGAGGTAGAGGGGGAGAATTGGAGAAAGGACAAGATGGAGAGAGGGATAGGGTGAGACAGAGAGAGGGATAGGGTGCGAGGGTGAGAGGGATAGGGTGAGATGGAGTGAGGCATAGGGTGAGATATGGAGAGGTGGATAGGGTGAGATGGAGAGAGGGATAGGGTGAGATGGAGTGAGGGATAGGGTGAGATGGAGTGAGGGATATGGTGAGATGAAAAGAGGGATAGGGTGAGATGGACTGAGGGGGATAGGGTGAGATAGAGAGACGGATAGGGTGAGATGAAAAGAGGGATAGGGTGAGATGGAGTGAGGGATAGGGTGAGATGAAAAGAGGGATAGGGTGAGATGGAGTGAGGGATAGGGTGAGATGAAAAGAGGGATAGGGCGACATGAAGAGAGGGATATGGTGAGATGAAGAGAGGGATAG
The DNA here is from genome assembly GCF_018296145.1 of Oncorhynchus tshawytscha. Taxonomy (NCBI): domain Eukaryota; kingdom Metazoa; phylum Chordata; class Actinopteri; order Salmoniformes; family Salmonidae; genus Oncorhynchus; species Oncorhynchus tshawytscha. The sequence goes on from NC_056449.1 coordinate 29,241,887, forward strand.
GGTGAGCTGAAGAGAGGGATAGGGTGAGATTAAGAGAGGGATAGGGTGAGATAGAGAGAGGGATAGGGTGAGATGGAGAGAGGGATAGGGTGAGATAGAGAGAGGGGTAGGGTGAGATGGAGAGAGGGATAGGGTGAGATGGAGTGAGGGATAGGGTGAGATGGAGTGAGGGATATGGTGAGATGAAGAGAGGTATAGGGTTTGATGGAGAGAGGGATATGGTGAGATGGAAAGAGGGATAGGGTGAGATGGAGTGAGGGGGATAGGGTGAGATAGAGAGAGGGATAGGGTGAGATGAAAAGAGGGATAGGATAGGGTGAGATGGAGTGAGGGATAGGGTGAGATGAAAAGAGGGATAGGGTGAGATGGAGTGAGAGATAGGGTGAGATGAAGAGAGGGATAGTGTGAGCTGAAGAGAGGGATAGGGTGAGATGAAAAGAGGGATAGGGTGAGATGGAGAGAGGGATAGGGTGAGATAGAGAGAGGGGTAGGGTGAGATGGAGAGAGGGATAGGGTGAGATAGAGAGAGGTAAAGGGTGAGATCAAATCAAATCAAATCAAATTTTATTTGTCACATACACATGGTTAGCAGATGTTAATGCGAGTGTAGCGAAATGCTTGTGCTTCTAGTTCCGACAATGCAGTAATAACGAACAAGTGATCTAACTAACAATTCCAAAAAAACTACTGTCTTATACACAGTGTAAGGGGATAAAGAATATGTACATAAGGATATATGAATGAGTGATGGTACAGAGCAGCATAGGCAAGATACAGTAGATGATATCGAGTACAGTATATACATATGAGATAAGTATGTAAACCAAGTGGCATAGTTAAAGTGGCTAGTGATACATGTATTACATAAGGATGCAGTCGATGATATAGAGTACAGTATCAACGTATGCATATGAGATGAACAATGTAGGGTAAGTAACATTATATAAGGTAGCATTGTTTAAAGTGTCTAGTGATATATTTACATAATTTCCCATCAATTCCCATGATTAAAGTGGCTGGAGTAGAGTCAGTGTCATTGACAGTGTGTTGGCAGTAGCCACTCAATGTTAGTGGTGGCTGTTTAACAGTCTGATGGCCTTGAGATAGAAGCTGTTTTTCAGTCTCTCGGTCCCAGCTTTGATGCACCTGTACTGACCTCGCCTTCTGGATGACAGCGGGGTGAACAGGCAGTGGCTCGGGTGGTTGATGTCCTTGATGATCTTTATGGCCTTCCTGTAGCATCGGGTGGTGTAGGTGTCCTGGAGGGCAGGTAGTTTGCCCCCGGTGATGCGTTGTGCAGACCTCACTACCCTCTGGAGAGCCTTACGGTTGAGGGCGGTGCAGTTGCCATACCAGGCGGTGATACAGCCCGCCAGGATGCTCTCGATTGTGCATCTGTAGAGGTTTGTGAGTGCTTTTGGTGACAAGCCGAATTTCTTCAGCCTCCTGAGGTTGAAGAGGCGCTGCTGCGCCTTCCTCACGATGCTGTCTGTGTGAGTGGACCAATTCAGTTTGTCTGTGATGTGTATGCCGAGGAACTTAAAACTTGCTACCCTCTCCACTACTGTTCCATCGATGTGGATGGGGGGGTGTTCCCTCTACTGTTTCCTGAAGTCCACAATCATCTCCTTAGTTTTGTTGACGTTGAGTGTGAGGTTGTTTTCCTGACACCACACTCCGAGGGCCCTCACCTCCTCCCTGTAGGCCGTCTCGTCGTTGTTGGTAATCAAGCCTACCACTGTTGTGTCGTCCGCAAACTTGATGATTGAAGGAAGTCCAGTACCCAGTTGCACAGGGCGGGGTCGAGACCCAGGGTCTCGAGCTTGATGACGAGCTTGGAGGGTACTATGGTGTTGAATGCCGAGCTGTAGTCGATGAACAGCATTCTCACATAGGTATTCCTCTTGTCCAGATGGGTTAGGGCAGTGTGCAGTGTGGTTGAGATTGCATCGTCTGTGGACCTATTTGGGCGGTAAGCAAATTGGAGTGGGTCAAGGGTGTCAGGTAGGGTGGAGGTGATATGGTCCTTGACTAGTCTCTCAAAGCACTTCATGATGACGGATGTGAGTGCTACGGGCGGTAGTCGTTTAGCTCAGTTACCTTAGCTTTCTTGGGAACAGGAACAATGGTGGCCCTCTTGAAGCATGTGGGAACAGCAGACTGGTATAGGGATTGATTGAATATGTCCGTAAACACACCGGCCAGCTGGTCTGCGCATGCTCTGAGGGCGCGGCTGGGGATGCCGTCTGGGCCTGCAGCCTTGCGAGGGTTAACACGTTTAAATGTCTTACTCACTTCGGCTGCAGTGAAGGAGAGACCGCATGTTTCCGTTGCAGGCCGTGTCAGTGGCACTGTATTGTCCTCAAAGCGGGCAAAAAGTTATTTAGTCTGCCTGGGAGCAAGACATTCTGGTCCGTGACTGGGCTGGGTTTCTTCCTGTAGTCCGTGATTGACTGTAGACCCTGCCACATGCCTCTTGTGTCTGAGCCGTTGAATTGAGATTCTACTTTGTCTCTGTACTGGCGCTTAGCTTGTTTGATAGCCTTGCGGAGGGAATAGCTGCACTGTTTGTATTCAGTCATGTTACCAGACACCTTGCCCTGATTAAAAGCAGTGGTTCGTGCCTTCAGTTTCACACGAATGCTGCCATCAATCCACGGTTTCTGGTTAGGGAATGTTTTAATCGTTGCTATGGGAACGACATCTTCAATGTACGTTCTAATGAACTCGCACACCGTATCAGCGTATTCGTCAATGTTGTTGTCTGACGCAATACGAAACATCTCCCAGTCCACGTGATGGAAGCAGTCTTGGAGTGTGGAGTCAGCTTGGTCAGACCAGCGTTGGACAGACCTCAGCGTGGGAGCTTCTTGTTTTAGTTTCTGTCTGTAGGCAGGGATCAACAAAATGGAGTCGTGGTCAGCTTTTCAGAAAGGGGGCGGGGCAGGGCCTCATATGCGTCGCGGAAGTTAGAGTAACAATGATCCAGGGTCTTTCCACCCCTGGTTGCGCAATCGATATGCTGATAAAATTTAGGGAGTCTTGTTTTCAGATTAGCCTTGTTAAAATCCCCAGCTACAATGAATGCAGCCTCCGGATAAATCGTTTCCAGTTTGCAGAGAGTTAAATAAAGTTCGTTCAGAGCCATCGATGTGTCTGCTTGGGGGGATATATACGGCTGTGATTATAATCGAAGAGAATTCTCTTGGTAGATAATGCGGTCTACATTTGATTGTGAGGAATTCTAAATCAGGTGAACAGAAGGATTTGAGTTCCTGTATGTTTCTTTCATCACACCATGTCACGTTGGCCATAAGGCATACGCCCCCGCCCGTCTTCTTACCAGAAAGGTGTTTGTTTCTGTCGGCGCGATGCGTGGAGAAACCCGCTGGCTGCACCGCTTCGGATTGCGTCTCTCCAGTGAGCCATGTTTCCGTGAAGCAGAGAACGTTACAGTCTCTGATGTCCCTCTGGAATGCTACCCTTGCTCGGATTTCATCAACCTTGTTGTCAAGAGACTGGACATTGGCAAGAAGAATGCTAGGGAGTGGTGCACGGTGTGCCCGTCTCCGGAGTCTGACCAGAAGACCGCTTCGTTTCCCTCTTTTTCTGAGTCGTTTTTTTTTTTGGTCGCTGCATGTGATCCACTCCGTTACACTGGTTGTAAGGCAGAACACAGGATCCGCATCGCGAAAAACATATTCTTGGTCGTACTGATGGTGAGTTGACGCTGATCTTATATTCAGTAGTTCTTCTCGGCTGTATGTAATGAAACCTAAGATGACCTGGGGTACTAGTGTAAGAAATAACAAAAAACAAATAAATAATAAAAAACAAAAAACTGCATAGTTTCCTAGGAACGCGAAGCGAGGCGGCCATCTCTGTCGGCGCCGGAAGTCCGTTTTGGAGAGAGGGATAGGGTGAGATGGAGTGAGGGATAGGGTGAGATGGAGAGAGGGATAGGGTGAGATGAAAAGAGGGATAGGGTGAGATGGAGTGAGGGATAGGGTGAGATGAAAAGAGGGATAGGGTGAGATGAAGAGAGGGATAGGGTGAGATGAAGAGAGGGAGATATTGATGGGAACAAAGAGGATCCCTGCATTGAGTTCAGCGAGAGAGAAAGGGGGAAGGGAGAGTAGAAAATATGGTCATAAGAGGGGTAAAATGATCAAACATGAGGGAATAAAGCACAGGATGGGATTCTTATTAAATCTCTGTGTAAACATTGTAAGGCTTTAATGAGATAAAAGCTGTGTATTTGTATGTGGGTCCACTGGGACAGGGAGCTGACAATAGGATTGATCTTCTACAGGTATGTATGTGCGTGTGTGTGTGTGTGTCTGTGTGAGTGTGTGTGTATAGTCCGCTCCTTTGTGTGCATGTGTGAGAGTGCGTGGGTGTGAATGCATGTGTTTATGCGTGCGTCTGTGTGTGTGTGTGTCCGTGTGTGTGCCTGTGTGTGTGTGTGTGTCTGTGTGTGTGTGTGTGTGTGTGTGTGTGTGTGTGTGTGTGTGTGTGTGTGTGTGTGTGTGTGTGTGTGTGTGTGTGTGTGTGTGTGTGTGATTGTATGTATGCTCTAGGTATTACCGCACTTTTTTACTCTCTTCAATCTTTTCTCCTTTTCCCCCTCATCCTTCTCTTCCTTCTCTTCTCTTCTCCTCAACCCCCTCATCCTTCACTTCCTTCTCTTCTCCTCTACCCCATCATCCTTCTCTTCCTTCTCTTCTCCTTTCCCTCCTCATCCTTCTCTTCCTTCTTGTCTCCTTTTGCCCCTCATCCTTCACTTCCTTCTTTTCTCCTTTTCCCTTCATCCTTCTCTTCCTTCTCTTATCCTTTTCCCCCCATCCTTCTCTTCCTTCTCTTCCCCCTTCTCTTCCTTCTCTACTCCTTCCCCCTCATCCTTCTTCTCCTTCTCTTCTCGTTTCCCCTCATCCTTCTTCTCCTTCTCTTCACCTTTCCCCCTCATCCTTCACTTCCTTCTCTTCTCCTTTCCCTCCTCATCCTTCTCTTCCTTCTCTTCTCCTTTCCCGCCTCATCCTTCTTCTCTTCTCCTTTCCTTCCTCATCCTTCTCTTCATTCTCTTCTCCTTTCCCCCTCATCCTTCTCCTTCTCTTCTCCTTTCCCTCCTCATCCTTCTTCTCCTTCTCTTCTCCTTTCCCTCCTCATCCTTCTTCTCCTTCTCTTCTCCTTTCCCCCTCATCCTTCTCCTTCTCTTCTCCTTTCCCTCCTCATCCTTCTCGTCCTTCTCTTCTCTTCTCCTCAACCCCCTCATCCTTCACTTCCTTCTCTTCTCCTCTACCCCATCATCCTTCTCTTCATTCTCTTATCCTTTTCCCCCATCCTCCTCTTCCTTCTCTACTCCTTCCCCCTCATCCTTCTTCTCCTTCTCTTCTCCTTTCCCTCCTCATCCTCTTCTCCTTCTCTTCTCCTTTCCCCCTCATCCTTCTTCTCCTTCTCTTCTCCTTTCCCCCTCATCCTTCACTTCCTTCTCTTCTCCTTTCCCCCTCATCCTTCTTCTCCTTCTCTTCTCCTTTCCCCCTCATCCTTCATTTCCTTCTCTTCTCCTTTCCCCCTCATCCTTCTTCTCCTCTTCTCCCCCTCATCCTTCACTTCCTTCTCTTCTCCTTTCCCCCTCATCCTTCACTTCCTTCTCTTCTCCTTTCCCTCCTCATCCTTCTTCTCCTTCTCTTCTCCTTTTGCCTCTCATCCTTGTCTTCTTCTCTTCTTCAACCTGAATTATTTTCAGATTAAAATGTCCTGAGTTTCACCTGTTCTACAGACCAGAGCTCTTGGTCACATTTCCATTACCCAAGTGGCGGCAAATTAAAAAGCGCTTTTAAAGAAAATAATGAACTGTCTTCATTTTCATTCTAATTTGCGATTGCCTGATGTATTGAGATTTGTCTTCCACACGTTGGGGAGCGTGATATAACATGAGACAGCTAGCTGTGTTTATTCTAGCTCCTGTAGCATTGAGGAAATATAAAGAGGAATAGTGGAAGACAGGATCTTATTCCCATTCATATTACAGTATGCTGTCCTGTTGAAGACAGGATCTTATTCCCATTCATATTACAATATGTTGTCCCGTTGAAGTAATTACACAACAGGCTACTACTGTAAGTTCTCTACAATATAACCTTGGTTTAGAGGCCATTAGAGGCCACAAGTGTGTGTGTGTGTGTGCGTGCTTGGGAGGGTGGTAACTGTTCTATACAGTACCAGTCAAAATTTAGGACAAAGCAACTCATTCAAGGGTTTTTCATTATTTTTACTATTTTCTACATTGTAGAATTATAGTGAAGACATCGAAACCATGAAATAACTCACATGGAATCATGTAGTGAACAAAACAGTGTTAAACAAATCTAAATATATTTGAGATTTGAGATTCTTCAAAGTAGCCAACCTTTGGCTTGATGACAGCTTTGCACACTCTTGGCATTCTCTCAACCAGCTTCACTTGGAATGCTTATCCAACAGTTTTGAAGGAGTTCCCACATATGCTGAGCACTTGTTGGCTGCTTTTCCTTCACTTTGCGTATCAACTCATCTCAATTGCGTTGAGGTCGGGTGATTGGGGAGGCCAGGTCATCTGATGCAGCACTCCATCGCTCTCCTACTTGGTCAAATAGCCCTTACAAAGCCTGGAGGTGTGTTGAAAAACAAATGATTATCCCACTAAGTACAAACCAGATGGGATGGTGTATCGCTGCAGAATGCTGTGGTAGCCATGCTGGTTAAGTGTGCCTTGAATTCTAAATCAATCACAGACAGTGTCACCAGCAAAGACCCCCCCACACCATCATGCCTCCACCTCCTAGCTTCTCAGTGGGAACCACACATGTGGAGTTCATCTGTTCACCTACTCTGCATCTCACAAAGACACGGTGGTTGGAACCAAAAATCTCAAAATTGGACTCATCAGACCAAAGGACAGATTTCCACCGGTCTAATGTCCATTGCTCATGTTACTTGGCCCAAGCAAGTCTCTACTTATTATTAGTGTCCTTTCGTAGTGGTTTCTTTGCAGCAATTCAACCATGAAGGCCTGTTTCACACAGTGTCCTCTGAACAGCGGATGTTGAGATGTATCTTTTACTTATTTGGGCTGCAATTTCTGAAGCTGGTAACTCTAATGAACGTATCCTCTGCAGCAGAGGTAACTCTGGGTCTTCCTTTCCTGTGTCGGTCCTCATGAGAGCCTGTTTCATCATAACGCTTGGTGGTTTTTACAACTGCACTTGAAGAAACTTTCAAAGTTCTTGAAATTTTCAAGATTGACTGACCTTCATATCTTAAAGTAATGATGCACTGTTGTTTCTCTTTGCTTATATGAGCTGTCTTCATAGTTTTGATGTCCTCACTATTATTCTACAATGTTGTAAATAGTAAAAATAAAGAAAAACCATGGAATTAGGAGGTGTGTCCAAACTTTTGACTGGTTCTGTATGTCTGTGTGATATGCTTGCATGTGGAGAAGACAGAGAAAGAAACAGAGACTGACACAGATTACAGATTGCTGGATCTATTGTGTCAAATTCTTAGTGATCTGATTACTAAAATAATTTAAAAGCATTTTCTCAACACAACTCCCCAGATCAACTAATCTACTCTTGCTTCAACACATGTACGCAAACATTTTGTTTCCATAATAAATTATTCACCGTTTCTGATGTTGGAATTTGTGTTCTTATTTACTATATAATCTCTTAACATGCAGACAGGCTTTTGATAATATTATAGCGCCATGCAGTAGCCGGAGTGGAAATATCACCATGGCTCTACTGTGCTCTACTCGTCTCTACTGGTCTTTATACTGGTCTCTATACTGGGCTCTACTGGTCTCTACTGATCTCGACTGGGCTCTACTGGGCTCTACTTGACTCTTCTGGTCTCTATACTGGGCTCTACTTGACTATTCTGGTCTCACTCCTGGGCTCTACTTGTCTCTACTGGTCTCCACTTGGCTCTGCTTGTCTCTTCTGGTCTCTATACTGGGCTCTACTTGTCTCTTCTGAGCTCTATACTGGACTCTGCTTGTCTCTTCTGATCTCTATACTGTGCTCTACTTGTCTCTTCTGGTATCTACTGGTCTCTATTGGTCTCTACTGGGCTCTACTGGTCTCCACTGGTTTCTGCTTGTCTCTTCTGATCTCTATACTGGGCTCTACTTGGCTCTACTTGTTTCTACTGGTCTCCACTGGTTTCTGCTTGTCTCTTCTGATCTCTATACTGGGCTCTACTTGGCTCTACTTGTTTCTACTGGTCTCCACTGGGCTCTGCTTGTCTCTTCTGATCTCTATACTGGGCTCTACTGGTCTCCACTGGTGTACTGGGCTCTGCTGGTCTCTTCTGATCTCTATACTGGGGTGGCAGGGTAGCCTATTGGTTAAAGTGTTGGACTAGTAACCAGAAGGTTGCAAGTTCAAACCCCTGACCTGACAAGGTACAAATCTGTCATTCTGCCCCTGAACATGCAGTTAACCCACTGTTCCTAAGCTGTCATTGAAAATAAGAATTTGTTCTTAACTGACTTGCCTAGTTAAATAAAGGTAAAATAAAATACTGGTCTCTACTTGGCTATACTTGTCTCTATACTGGGCTCTACTGGTGTACTGGGCTTTACTGTGTTTTACTGGGCTCTGTTCTGGATTGAACTGTCTAAATGACCACATATGGCCTGGCTGATTGACATAAAAGCTTAGCTTAGACTAAGTTACAGAGTTTATGTGGAGAAGACAGAGAAAGAAACAGAGACTGACACAGATTACAGATTGCTGGATCTATTGTGTCAAATTCTTAGTGATCTGATTACTAAAATAATTTAAAAGCATTTTCTCAACACAACTCCCCAGATCAACTAATAAACAGTTATTGTAAATATTCGTAGTGGCAAATTGGTGTTAGTGACCTCGAAAGCAGTTGTGGAGTAAGGGTTTGTTTTGCCATGGGTAGAGGCATAGCCATGCAACATGCAACATGCAACATGCAACATGCAACATGCAACATGAAATGTCATACGTTTCTTATTTGTATTCATTATTTTTCAGGGAAAAACCCACTGAGACCAGGGACTCATTCACAAGTGTGCCCTGATCACAGTAACACATCAATCAAATACAATATGAAACAAAAGAGCGATCAATACTAAGTCAAAATAAAATACAAATACAGCACAACACAAAATGCAGGAAAAACTGTTACATTCCTCAGCTACTAGGTCCTCAATCAATACCTTTAAATGCCCAAGCTGTTCCAGAACATCCAATTGTAATGTGTTCTGTAAATTGTTCCAGCAGTGAGGCACATTAAAACTAAAAGCGGATTTACCTAATTCGGTGGAGACCTGAGGAACCTCAAGAGTAAACCAACCTGGTGAACGGGTTTGGTATCTCATGTTTTTATACTTCAAAAACAATGTCAGGTAAGTCAGAAGCTTGTGTTGGTTAACAAACAGGGAACAGTGGTGTGATCTACGTGACTTTAATGAAGACCTTTTGACACAGGCTGCAGTGATAAAGTGAAGTGAGCTATGGTAGACAGCATCCAAAGGGTTAAGAGTACTAGCTGCTGCACACGAATCCTTTGCTTTTTAACTAGCTCTGTTGTCACGTTCTGATCTTAGTTCTTTTGTTATGTCTTTGTTTTAGTATGGTCAGGGCGTGAGTTGGGTGGGTTGTCTATGTTCCTTTTTCTATGTGGTGTTTTTGTGTTTGGCCTGGTATGGTTCTCAATCCGAGGCAGGTGTCGTTAGTTGTCTCTGATTGAGAATCATATTTAGGTAGCCTTTTCCCACCTGTGTGGGGTGGGTGATTATTTTCTGTGTCTGTGTGTTCCACACGGAACTGTTTCGTTTTTTTTGTTATTTCACTGTATTTTTCTGTGTTCTATTAAAAGTATCATGAACACTTACCACGCTGCGCATTGGTCCTCCGATCCTTCCTACTACTCCTTGTCAGAGGAGGTAGAAGACCGTTACATCTGCATGTTTTGTAAACGTTAAATTCTTATCAATCCAAATGACCAGATATTTATAGGCGGGAACCCGATCAATGGGAGAACCAAGAAATAAATAAATATGTAATCCATCTGAATTGTTTATGCGAGAATTAGAGAACAACATATATTTAGTCTTGCCCACATTAAAGGGATACTTTGGAATTTTGACAATGAACTTGCTACTGTAATAGATACACATAGACTTCAAGTCATTGCCCTGATGCTAGGTAGAACTGGCGTGCGAAACTACCTCTATCTTCCTCCATACTGGACACAGACATAAAAATTGCCTCATTGACAGAATCCCAAAGTATCCTTTTAAGTTTTAAACCAACCAGGGCTTTTTGTAAAGCACCAATATCAGATTGGTCAGCTCTAACAATGCCTGGTCTACAGTTGGACCAGTGGCATACATAACAGTATCATCTGCATACAGATTAATATGGCACGTTTGACCAGATAGACCAATATAATTTATATACATTGTGAAGAGAACAGGTCCCAATACTGACCCCTGGGGTACACCTTTCATAATATCCAAGAAACTGTCCTGTCTGACAGACAATTCTCAAACCACTTTCAAGAAACCTGAACCAGGCCTATTTCAGCCAACCTTTGAAAGAGAATGTGATGATCAACAGTGTCAAAGGCCTTGCAAAAGTGGTTTGATCACGGGTTCAATCCCAGTGCTCGGCACTCTTCTTTTCCTTATAGTATTTTTGTTTTGTTTTTCCAAACCTTAAACCTAACCTTAACCAGTCTGAATAATTGCCTAAACTTAACCCAAACCCTCTCCTAGCCTTAACCAGTCTGAATAATTGCCTAAACTTAACCCAAACTCTACTCTTAACCTTAACCATTTGGAATACTTAAACTAAACCCTCAAGGTTAGTTTCAGTTTGACCAAATTACATCACTGCCTTTGTGCAGTTTGACTGATGACTGACAGGACGTGTTGACATATTTGGTTCCACATGGCAGTTCGTATTTGGTTGTTTAGGGTTAGGGGATGGTTATTCTGGAGTTTTTCTGGAGGATGTGATACTTCTACCCACTCCTATAGACTAGTGAATAACTATCCCCTGCCCTATTCTGTTCTATAGCTTTCCTCTGTCTCTACCCTTCTCTCCCTCCATGCCTCCTTCACCCTCCCTTCAACTCAATTCAATTCAATTCAATTCAAGGGGCTTTATTGGCATGGGAAACTTATCTTAACATTGCCAAAGCAAGTGAAGTTGATAATAAACAAAGTGAAATAAACAATGAAAATGAACAGTAAACATTACACTCACAGAAGTTTCAAAACAATATGTCTATATACAGTGTTGTAACGGTGTGCAAATGGTTAAAGTACAAAAGGGAAAATAAATAAACATAAATATGGGTTGTATTTACAATGGTGTTTGTTCTTCACTGGTTGCCTTTTTCTTATGGAAACAAATCTTGCTGCTGTGATGGCACACTGTGGTATTTCACCCAGTAGATATTGGAGTTGATCAAACACTGGATTTGTTTTCGAATTCTTTGTGGATCTGTGTAATCTGAGGGAAATATGTGTCTCTAATATGGTCATGCATTTGGCAGGAGGTTAGAAAGTGCAGCTCAGTTTCCACCTCATTTTGTGGGCAGTGTGCACATAGCCTGTCTTCTGTTGAAAGCCAGGTTTGCCTACAGCGGCCTTTCTCAATAGCAAGGCCTCTCTCCCTCTCTCCCTCTCTACCTCCCTCCCTCCCTGCCTCCTTCCCCTTCCCTCCCTTAATCTTTCTCCCTCTCTCTCTCTCTCTCTCTCTCTACCTCCCTCGCTCCCTTTTCCCTCCCTCTCTCCCCAGGCTGGTCACTAGAAATATAAACGGTGACATCGGATGTTTGAAAAAATCCTGAGAACCTCGATATATGATTTCCTTGGCGCGCACAAAGAAAAAGAAATCCAATCGCCCAGTACTGGTCACAAACTAATGAGGTTCAGTG